>NC_142517.1:178409500-178746500 GCF_057876585.1 Rhinolophus sinicus | reverse complement strand
TACTTTTCAAAGGCTAAATAATTTTACATTGTAAGTACATATCACATTAAAATAAATCCATTCATCCAATGATAGACGTTTAGGTTGTTTCTACATCTTGGGTATTGTGAATAATGGAACAATAAACATGGGACTGCAATTGTCTCTTCAAGATCCTGATTTCAATTTTTTTTATCAATACCCAGAAATGAGATTGCTAGATCATATGGTAATTCTATTTTTAATTTTTTTGAGCAACTTTCAGATTTCCATGGCAGCCACACCATTTTATATTTTCACCAACAGTGTACAAGGCAAAGTTTCAGTTTTTCTCACATTCTTGACAACACATTATTTTTTGTTTTTTTGATACCTGCCATCCGAACAGATGCGATGTTATATCTCATTGTGGTTTGATTTGCATTTCCTTGAGATTAGTAATGTTGAGCATCTTTTCATGTACCTGTTGGCCATTTATATATTTTCTTTGGAAAAATGTATATTCAAGTCTTTTGTCTATTTCTAATTCTGGTTATTTGTTTGTTGAATTTTAGGAGTTCCTTATGTATTTTGGATATTAACTCCTTATTAGATAGTTGCAAATATTTTCTCGAATTCCATTGGTTGCCTTTTCACCCTGTTAACTACTTCCTTTGCTGTGCAGAAGCTTTTTAGTTTTATGTAGTTCTACTTGTTTACTTTTTGCTTTTGTTGCCTGTGCCTTTGGTGTTATAGCCAATTAATCATTGCCAAGACCAGTGTCGGTAAACTATTTTCCTATGTTGTATTTTAGGAGTTTCATGACTTCAGGTCTACATTTAAGTCTTCAATCCATTGTGAGTTGATTTTTGTGTCTGGTGTAAGATAAGGATCCAATATCATTCTTTTACTTGTGGATGTACAGTTTTCCCAGAATTATTTGTTGAAGAGATATCCTTTCTCTGTTATATATTCTTGAGATCCTTATTAAAGATCAGTTGACTGTATACACAAGGGTTTATTTCTGGGCTTTCCATTCTGTTCCACTGGTCTACATGTCTGTCTTTATGTCCATGCCATGATGTTTTTATGACTTAAGCTTTGTAATATATTTTGAAATCAGAAAATGTGAGGCCTCCAGCTTTTTTCTTCTTTCTCAAGATTGTTTTGGTTATTTAGGATTCTTTGTGGTTCCTTATGAAGTTTAGAAAGAAATTTCTTTGGGATTTTGACAGAGCTGCAATGAATCTGTAGATCATGTTGATAGTATAGGTATTTTAACTATATTAAATTTCCCGATCCAGGGGCATGGTATCTCTTTCTATTTGTGTTTTCTTTAATGTCTGTCATCAATGTGTTTTATAGTTTTTAGTGTACAAGTCTTTAGCCTTCTTGATTAAATTCATTCCTAAATATTTTATGAACATTTAGAAATCTGAGCTGTTGGCCTCAGCAGAAGAGTGGCATGTACAGTATGGTTTCAATAAAATACCTTGCAAACATTGGCCGGGGTGGGGGTGGGGTGGAGGTGTGTGGAGCAGTGGCAACCAGGAAAGGGGAGATAGGTGTCTTGTTCCCCAGTTTGTTACTTATGCATCAGAATTAATATCTTGCCCTCTGTGCCTTTTTAGAGTGGGGATAAGGAAGATAATTCAAGGGTATTTTGAGAAAAGAGATAGAGAAATAAAGCTGTCTTTCACTCTCATTTTTTATTGAGACATGAAAGTGTTCTTTTTCTTAGTGGGTCAAGGGAACATCAAAGCATCTGAGCTTCAGTAGTATTTTCCATGTCCCACCTGAGATAATTAGTCTTTGGGAAGGGGACAGCATTAGAGTTGTGGGTGAATGCTAGAACTGAAACTGAAGTGGGAATGGGGTTAAGAATGGAGTGGGACTTGAGTTGCTCTGCCATGTCAGCAGACTATTTAGTGAGGAGTTCTCCCTCAGGGCCTGTCGAGAACCTATACCAGAAGCCCTTGGGAGCATTTATAGCTGTGAGGGGTACAGCAGCTGCAGTTTATAGTACACCTTTGGTCTATTTCTATAATTGCTCTTGCTACCCATTATTGGAAGTGCTAGAAGTAAATGAACAAAGGAGAGGAAAAGCACTAAGGACAACCCATTGGTCTCCATTTCAAGTTCCCTCCCACTGGAGGAAAGGCCAAGATGAACATGGAACCGAATGCAAGATAGAGATTTTAAACTCTACTAGACTATACTGAAAGTCTTAACATTTAAAAGTGACTGAGGAAACTAGAGGATCTGTCTAAGATGTCATTAAAATCTGGGAAAAGAAAATTTAATAGAGCATATCTGAAGGCAGTGGATGGAGAAAAGTAAAACCACATCATCTTCGTATCCCACTGAGTTCAAGGGCTGTTCAATAGGCCAGTTTTATGTGCATATAGAAAATGCAGTTATACCATTAATTTCACAATTTTGCTTTTCTTTTCAAAATTTAACTGTGGTGTCAAAAATATTTTTCTATATTATTAAAAATATTTCTCTTTTTCTATTATTTATGTGTTTATGTTTTGAAGTGGTTTGAAAATAAAGACTGAACTCCCAAAGGAGAAAGGTAATTTTGCTCATCTTCCTGCTAAAACTCATGAAACAAGAAACTTGATCCCCTACTCCAATCCTCAATTTAGCTTTTAGGGAAAAGACGGTGTGTGTGTGTGTGTGTGTGTGTGTGTGTGTGTGTGTCCTCAATTATCTGTCCTAGTATCTTTCATGGTAGCACACCAAAATAAGATGTTTTACATAAAGTAAAAGGAATTAAGCATAAAATTAAAAGACGTTGTAGTCTATTTTATAGACCATACTATTTTTAACTAGTTCTCTATTTTAATTTTACTATTTTAAATAAAGCTATGTGTAAACATCTTTGTATACAAACTTTTCTTCATTTGAGATTATTTTCTCAGGATGGAGTTCTAGAAATTGCAGCCAGAATAGGTAGAACAGATATTTTAAATGTTGTTTATATATAACAAATATTCTCTTAGGAAATTTGGGTATGAAATAAAATTAAGAAGACAACAAAAATCATGTTAAATGTCATCAGCTAGGGAAAGGCATTACTATTATTTTCTTCCATATTTCACTTGTGTTTAAATATTTTAAAAAGCACAGGATTATGTAATAATATTTGTGTACTACTTCTTCCCAATTAATATTATTTCCTGAGACTTTTTCCATATTTTAATACTTTTTGAAATTTTTATTATAAAGGGTAAATATTATTTTACTGAATTGATTTATAAAAATTCAGTTTTATTGTCCTTTATCATGGAACTTAGATTGTTTCCATTTGTTTTGGGATCATGATACTGCATTGAACACTCATGAATAAAACTTTTCCACATATATCTATGACTCTTTTCTTTAAGCTGATTCCTATAAATGGCATTCCTGCATCAAAAGTTAAAAGTATTTTGCTAAACTGCTTTCAAGAAAGTTAGTACCAATTTTTCAGTCCTACCAGCAATTTGTGAGAGGCACATACATTCTGTATATTCTTGTTTATACTCCACTTGACATTGAGAATTATCATGAACATTTTTGCAAGTTTCATGAGGAAAACTGATATCATTTTAATTTTCATTATTAATGAAGTTGAACTTTTCATTTAATGTTTATTAGCCATTTGTGTGTTCTCTGTTCATGTTTTTTGCTCATTTAGCTATTTGATGCATTTGCATTTTAGATGAGGAACTCATTAACACAAATAAATCTCTAACTAGTGAACCTATGTAGGAAATACATTTTAAGCAGAGGGGGATTTTTATTGCTCTTGTCTGTTCTTTTAAAAAACGTATTCAATTTAAAAAATTGAGCATCTACTTGGTGTAAAGAAATGTACATCGTGGAAAATCAATTAAAAAAAAGTGTTTCTGGCCCTTAAGGAGGAGGCCATAGTATGGCTTAAGTCTAAAATGATTGAGCAGATTGCTTCTAAAAGCTCACTGATTTCTCATTAAGCTATTATAAAAACTAATTAAAGTATGTTGGAGAAAATATGAACAACAGTAAAACAAGAGGATGATTACTCATAATTCTATATCCTTATTGCATCACTTGCATACTTCTTCAATAGCCTTTTATTTTCTTTGCATTTGACGTTGTTATAATCAGACTGCATAGTACTTTGTATCTTGCTCTTTTTACTTCGCACTATAGCTCAACCTACTCTTTTGTAAGAAGTCTTTATTTTAATGACTGAATCTCTCTACAGTTTAATTATACTCATATTTTAGGGCATTTATTTAGATTTGCCCTTTTTTCAGTATAATTTCTTTAGGTCTGTTCTATATTTCTTGGCAACTTAATTTTTTTCACTTTATAGTGTATAGTGAGCATAATACTCAACTATCTGCATTTTAAATATGAACGTTTTAGAAAAAGCTAATTAAAAAGACTTAAGGAGTGACAAAGAGTTATTTTTGAGAAATCATGCCACTCTTTATAGGTGATGATTTTTGAGGTGGTTTCCTTGTGCACCCCAGGTCATACCACATTAGTTACTTGTGTTACGTTGAGTGACATTGGATTCAGTGTGATCTTGGCTAATTTGTGCTTTTAGAGTCTCCATTTTTTAATCTATAATGTATGCTTTCTAAAGCCTGCACCACCTGATATTGTTATGAGGATTAAATAAAATAGCATACAGTGCCTACTACTGTGTTTCCCCGAAAATAAGACCGAGTCTCATATTAATTTTTGCTCCAAAAGATGCATTAGGGCTTATGTTCAGGGGATGTCATCCTGAAAAATCATGCTAGGGCTTATTTTCCGGTTAGGACTTATTTTCAGAGAAACAAGGTACAATGTGTGCTCCAAATTGCTTTAAGTTAATATTAGATTCCTCTCTCCCTCCTGCAATCCCTCTCTTTCATTCTGGCTGTTTGGGAGAAAACTGGAGCTTGAGTTGGCTTGAGGACTTGGATTTTTTATTTCTCTTTTCCAGATTCTTACAAGCATAGGCTCTTAATCATGACTATGCCTTAAGTTTCCTTGCAATCCCTAAAAGTGTAGTAATTACTGATTTTTCTATTAGTTTACTCTAAGGCAATGTGTGCATATAATTTCAGTTCAAAGAAATCTTATGTATCTCTTCTTTGGTTTCATTTGATAGAGAGAGTACTTCAGGCAAAACCTGAATTTGAGTCACAGCTCCTGAGACTGCTGCTTTTTCACAAAGCCAGGCTCCTGCCTGACCCTCCATTCTACTTCTAATGGACTTTATTCTCCTTAATCATGTCCTTGAAACTGTTTTTCATATATTTTGCTTATCCAGTGATTACGATTTTTGACACAACTGTAACAGAATTATTTCGGATGTTCTATTCTCATTCCTTAGTAATATAGAGCAAGTTACATTTTAGGAGGGCAAAACGAGGTTCTACAAATGTACTTGCACACAATGCCTTTCATTCTCATTAAAGAAATGATACCTGTGTGTAGTGCTTTCCTTATAAACTACTTAAAAGCATCACTGAGATAAGATGAGATATCCCTGTTCTCGCAAAGCTACTTTCTGTTTCAGAGCCCAAATTAAAGGAAATTTTAACTTTTTTTATAGCTGTAGTAAATATGTCCTTTACTATTGAGCATGTACTTTACTCAACAGATCATATTGTTAATAGTTTGTCCATGAGCATAGTGGAAGTAATATGTATATTTTTAAAAGTCATTTCTTCCATGCTGTTTTGGAACAGTAGAGATGCCATGACATTTATTTCTTAAAAAACAGCATGTTTCGATATAATTACTGTATACCATGCATGTATGTGTGTATATATATATATATATATATATATATATATATATATATATGTGTGTGTGTGTGTGTGTGTGTGTGTGTGTGTGTATATATATATATATATATATATATATATATATATATATATATATAAAACATAATGAATTCTATTGGGTTGACTGTGTGTAGGGTTGAGTCAGGGAGAGGGGAAGGGCAGAGATATAGCAAGGGAGCAAAGCCTAGATTATGCTCCAGAGTTGGACTACTTCACTTCAAATCTTACCTGCCCTGAACTACCTGCTTGATCTTGGGCAAAATATTTAAACACTCTAAACCTCAATTTTCTTACCTATAAAGTTGGGTAATGATAATTTTCACGGTATACGACCACTGTGTAGATGAAATTAATTTGGCCAGGTGCCACACAGTAAGGTGCTTGTAGTGAAAAGTTATTGTTCTTATTAATAAATTCAGACATCTCAGATTTTACCAGAAAATAATTTGATTGATACGAGGAGTGGCCAGTAGTTTAATAGGTTAATAAATTCAAAGGAATAACTAGTGATTTGGTTATCAACAAGTTTGTCCAAAACTACCCAACCTATATCCAAGTTACAGGGAGGGATAAAACACAATACAGAATTTAGGAAACAGTGATAGAAGAAGCAGATTCTGGGAAAAATTTATTCATGTATTTAGGGAATTCATAAATACATATTTCTCATGTATTTAGAGAATTATGCAGTCAGGAGTTTCAACAATCCATAGTGCCTGCCTTATTTGAAGTGCAAATTTTCATAGAAGAGCACTTTAATTCACTAGCACCTCGGTGCAACTTATTTTTATCAGTCCTATTTCTTAGTTTAATTGGGAAGGACTGCATGAAACTACTTGGGAAAAGAAGTGAATACAATAAAGGTAAAGTGAAAGTGGGAAAAGAAGGTAGAAAGGCAAGAAGCACGATCTGTCACATAGTCTTCCTAATTTTACTGTCAACCGTGTGCAGAATATACATTTTGCTTGATATCTGTCTTTGGTTTCTTTTAAAATTCTCAAAAAAAGAAGTCAAATAAATTGCTTGGGGAAACACTTTTAAAATTAAGCATTTTGAAATTAACATGCCATAATATGAAAAAAAATCATTCTTGAGTCTAGCATCTGCTTGAATTAACTACACAAATTCACTTCTTTTATTCTTAGCTAAATTTTTTTCTGAAAAACTATTTCAGAATAAATTTAGATTTAGAGAAAAGTTATAAAGATAGTACCGAGAGTACCAAACACTCTTCACTCAGCTTCCTCTAATGTCAACATCTTATTTAACCATCGCACATTTGTCAAAATCAATTAGCATTGGTACAAATTTGTTAACTAAGCTCTGGACTTTATTTGAATTTCAACAGGTTTTCTGCTACTGTCCTTTTTTGGTTCCAGTATTCATTTCAGGACACCAGGTTGCATTTAGTGTCCTCTGTTTTGTGATAGTTTCTCAGTCTTTCCTTGTGCATTATTTTCCTATTGCTGCTGTAACAACCACAAGCTTAGTGGCTTAGAACAATGCAAATTTATGTTACAGTTCTGGAGGTCAGAAGTAAGAAAATGGTGTTTATTGGACTGAAACCAACATGTCCAAAGGGTTGTGTTTCTTTGTGCAGGCTCTAGGAGAGAATCCATTTTTCTATTTTCTTGTCCTTTCTAGATTCCAGAGACTGCTCGCTTTGTTTGGTTTGTGGAGCCCTTTCATGTTCAAAGCCAGCAATGGCCAGTCAAGTCTTTCTACAATACTATCTCTCTGCTTCTGACCCTTTTGCCTCCCGCTTTCCCGTTTAAAGATCCACGTGATTATTTTGGGATCACCATGATAATCCAGGATAATCTCTTTATCTTAAAGTCAGCTGATTGGCAACCTTAATTCCATCTGCAAATTTAATTGGCCATTACTGTGTAACATATTTACAGGTTCTGGAGATTAGTATGTGGACATATTTGGTGGGCCATTATTCTACTGCAGCCTACCCCCTGGCTCCCTAAGATTCATGACTCTTCCATGTGCAAAATATATTCTCTCCATCCACCAAAATGCCAAACCATCAAGTCCAAAATCTCATCTCAATCTCATTATCTCAAAAGCCTCAGGTCTCATTATCTAAACTATCTAAATTGGGTATGAGAGTATGAGTAAAGAGCTAGGTGCATAATTCATCTCGGGCACAATTTCCTTCTGTGAACATTGTAGATGAAGAGGGCTCTGTAATAAATCTAATCAAAAGTAACCTCACTGGGTGATCTGATCATAAATTCCTAACGGGGCAGGTCATGGTGGGTAGTCATGCCCCAGGCCTATAAAAGGCTTATCTTTGTTTCAAGCAGCCCTGTCCATTGTTCTTGTGCATCTAGATTAACATACCTTTGAAATGCCAGAAATAATCCTGTTTTGCAGACCCCGTGAAGTCATAACTACCTGCAAGGGAGCACATAATCTTGTCAACTATCTTATACCTTGCTTTCTCCCACCTTCGTGTAATCTTCCTTATGTTCCCTTCTTAATTACAAATGTATAAAAGAAACTGCAAAACTCATTCTCAGGAGCATTTATCTTGCTTCCTGGCAATATTGTCAATTTGGCTAAAATAAACTCTTATAAAAATTCTCTATAGGTTTGGGCATTTTTACATCAACAACATGAAATGCAAGAAACAAGTTATTTGCTTCCAAAATACAGTGATGGGACAGGCATAATATGCCAGTTATAGATGTTTGGTTCAAAAGGGGAGAAAATAGGAGAAAAAGAGGAGTCATATTATATTGTCACCATTAAAAATTCACATTTTCCTGCTGCCTCAAGCACCCACAAACAGACTGTGGGCAACCCGCTCAGGTGACAGGTGTACCAGTGTGACAAGGTTGGACTCTGCCACAAGTCCCTTTCTTGTCCTCTTCTGACTGTGACCTAGTGACACTCAAATGCAACAATGAAATCCCCTCATGCCTTTTCTTGTGTCCTCCCTGCTGACCCCCAATAAAAGCGCATGCTCACAGGCTCACTCTCTCTTGGGTCCCACCTACTGGGATAAGTTTGCTCCTTTGGTATTCCCTCCCGTGTTGTCCCTTTCTTTGTGTGTGTCTCTCTGGGACCTGAGAGTAAAATAAACTGTTTTTCCTGAGCCTCTCTTCTGTCTCCTTTTGTGGCCACACCTTATCATCCTCTAAAAGAACACAGCATACACAGGGCCCAAACAATTTCAAAATCCCTTGTGGTTCTCCATTCTGCCCTCAGCGTTTAACACTCCACCCTGGGAGTCATCCTTCCTTTTCCATGTAGCACATGTCTGCAGCTGAGTAGGTTTAGCGGTTTGTTTCTTGCCTGTGGAAGTTTGGGAATCTGACAGCCTTTTTGGACTTGTACTTGTTTAGTGCAAACTTGCAATGTTTCTCTTGATACAAAATTCTCCAGAACCGAGCAAGATCATGATTTTAGCCCAGTGAGACCCATGTCAGCCTTCTAACCTACAGGGCCATAAGATAATAAATTTATTTTGTTTTATGCCACTAAGTTTGTGGTAATGTATTATAACAGCAATCAAAACCTATTGCAATTGGCCTTAGTAATTTTGAAGTCATTGGTGATACTGACAAAAGCTGTTTCAGGGACATGAGAAATGCAAGCCTGGTTAGAAGGGATTTGAAAGAGAAACAGTGAAGAATAATTGGAGGGTACATACAGACTACACTTGAGTTTTTCTACATACTTTGTACTTTCTTAGCTTGGTCTTAGCTCATTATCTTCCTTGTCTGGCTTGTTCTTCTTCTTGTGCTAATTTTACCCCATTTTTGTTAATTCCTATAATCAAATTTTCTCTTACTTGCTCTGTCTGGATTAGCTTTTCTCCTTTGGGTTTCTATCACTTGGACACTTACTACATTATAAAATATAAGCTCTCTCCCCACCAAACTCCTTTGTATTCTCAGCACTGAGCAGAGTGCTTAATAGATGTCAATAAATGCTTACGGAATTAAAAAAAAAGTTTATTGGGGTGACAATTGTTAGTAAAGTTACATAGATTTCAGGTGTACAATTCTGTAATACATCATCTATAAATCCCATTGTGTGTTCACCACCCAGAGTCAGTTCTCCTTCCATCACCATATGTTTGATCCCCTTTACCCTCATCTACCACCCCCTTCCCCGCTTACCCTCTGGTAACCACTAAACTATTGTCTGTGTCTATGAGTTTTTGTTTCTCATTTGTTTGTCTTGTTCTTTTGTTGTTTTTGGTTTATATACCACATATTGGTGAAATCATATGGTTCTCTGCTGTTTCTGTCTGACTTATTTCGCTTAGCATTATAATTTCAAGATCCATCCATGTTGTCACAAATGGTCCTATTTCATCTTGAATTAAAAATTATTTGGGGCCTCTTGCACGTTGATAAATTAAGCAATTATAGCATATGCCCTGTTACTCTATGAAGTTTATTATTTCTATTCTTTAGGTACAGTTCAGTAGTTAGGCTTCTGTCCAGATACTTGGTAAGGTAAGCAGAAAAATTAACAAACAGAACAAATACCTATTAAACGTCAATCAAATTCGAAGTTCAGCACACAAAATTTATTTATTTACAGTGGTACCTCGGTTTTCGAACTTAATCCGTTCTGGAAGACCGTCGAGTTCTGAAACGTTCGAAAACAGCAGACAGCTAGGCCTCAGGATCTTGCACTCAAGCAGAAGCCACGTGACATGTTCAACTTCCGAGGCATGTTCGAAAACGGAAGCATTTACTTCGGGTTTATGGTGTTCATAAACCAAAATGTTCATCAACAGAGATGTTCGAAAACTGAGGTACTAAAAAAAAAAAGAAAACCGAGGTACTACTATAGTTGAAAACTCTCCTAAGGAAATATTTGTAGATGATTATCCTAAGTTTCAAAAGTAAATTTCCAAATAAATCCTGAGTTATGACTACCCTTGGAAATTAAAAAACAAACAAACATATTTATAAAATTAAATATAAAGATACTTAAATTTCTGGAAAGAGGATGCTAGAAAATGCTATACACATTTAAAAGCTTAAACACACCTGCATTGAAAGCTTAAATACATACAGACATAGAAACCAGAAACTTAAACCAGTTAGAATAATCAGGAAGCAAAATTTACCCAAATAAACAGAAACCATTATTTAAGTTTTAAGGTGTTGTAGAATTTTACTTCTTTGAACTTAATTTACTTCTACACTTTCTCACTTATTCCTATCAGTTTCCTATACTTCCTCTTGACAATCCACCCCTTCAGTAGACAAAATATCCTGTTGCTTCAGAAACTACATTGTTCAGCTAATTTTTCCTGCCCTCTCACCAGGCACCAATTCCCACACTTTGTCTTTTTATTATCTGATAGGCACTGAAATTTGCTTTAAGTAAGCAGCACCATCTTACGTAATTAGAAGTCTTTCATCTTGCAGCTACACCCCTTTGAAGCATCCTGGATCAAGGAGGAAAACAAATAGTGTTTCTGAGCAGCCAGGAGGACTGTCACAAAGACCAGACTCCACCAGTGTAGAACTACTCTTGGGGAGTGCCTCAGGCCCTCTCTCAAAGTATACTTACTTTGAGTTAGTCTATTTATCAATATCTCCTGAGGACATTAATGATTCATGTCATAATACAGTGACTATTATTCATGAGGCATTGATCTTGAGTCACAAATACAAGTTAACTGTGTTCTGTAAATTAGAATAAATTAGATCAGGAAGTGGGCAGTTTATCTCTGGAAGAGTCCCATCCAAAGTGAATGACATAGACAAAGTTTCAACATTTGAAAAATGGGCTTTGTTAGTTTATAAAATACATTTTTGTGGAACACATACTTTCCTAATAAAGCAGAACAAATTTTTCAATTCACCCAGCAGTAGTCTCTTGCAATTTTAAATTTACTGTACTTTTGAAGTTAAATGTGTTTGTACAACAGTTTGGAGAGAACTAAAAAAATCCTAGGACATCATGAAACCTGTTGGGGTCCACATGATGAATGGCTGTAGAAAGAAAGTCTGGCTGAGGAGTCAAAAATTAGCTTAATTGACTATGAATTCAGATAGCTTGGGTTCAGATCATTACTCTGCCACTTATGAGCTCTATGAACTTTGTCAAATTACACAACTGTACTCTGACTGACTTTCCTCATTTGTGAAAAGGGGATAATAAATGTAGCCACTTTTTAGTGTGGGACACTGCATAAAGCACAATGAACCTTAGTTGTTATAACTGTTTCTACGTTTTTTAAAATTTTGCCAATGTCAGAAATACATCCATTAGATGCATAGAACGAAAGCAGATAGAATTGTAAAATCTGAGCATTGGAAGAAAACTTAAAAATTATTCAGTGAATGGAACTTAGAAACTATCTAATCTAACTTTCACTCAATATAGTAATCTCTTCTCAAATTCCCTGATAGTCATTTAACATACACATGGAAAATTCATGGAAAGGAGCTGTTTTAGGAGTCTTTCTTCTGTGATATGGCTCTGGTGACTCCATCCACTCACCTTAGTCTACCGTTTAGAGCAATAGAGAATAAAACTATCCCCTTTTATGGAATGCAGACAGTGTTCTAAGTAATGTACTGCACACCTTACATGTATTGTTGCTAATCCTTATAATAACCCTACAGAATTGATATTCTTAACTCTATTTTAGAGATTAAAAAATAGAGGCACAGAGGGCCAAAGATCTTTTCTAAGGTCATATAGTTAACGTGTTTAAAAAATGATGTAATATTCTTATCAGTAATTGCTCTTTTAAATATTTAAAAATATGTATTAGTTTTCTCTAAGCTCTCTCTTTTCTACAGCAAGCAATTTCTCAGCTATTTGCTATTCCTTACTGATATGGAGTGCATTTCCTATTTGTTACCCTTCCATGACTACTTAAAAAATATTGCTATATTTTTGCCATGTATAATGTGCACTTTTTTGCCCAAATTTGTGCGGGAAAAATAAGGATACACATTGTACATGGGTAGTACTAATTCTGTATCTATATAAATGTTTTTAATTCTTTTATTTATGCTTATGAGTTAAAAGATCAATCACAATATCCATGTACACAATAATACCCTGGAATATGATAGTCAGTTTTGTTGAATTTACGATGAACTTGCAACAACGAAGAGTTCTTGGCCTTCTATGATGCACAAGTATTGTGAATTTGTTACCAGTGTATAAAATTTCTTGTACCTTGTATCTGTTCTTGTATTTTGTAATTATTTGTTGCATAAAATATCTTGTGCCATAATATGTTAAAAAATAAATACTAAGATTCCTTTATAATACTAAAAAACAAGTACCTAAATGTAAACAAATTAAAAATTTGAATTAAAAAATTAAAACGAAAGGTTTTTTCCCCTGAAAATTTGGGCCAAAAACGTGGGTGCTCCTTATACATGGGACTGCATTATACATGGCAAAATATGGTACTTTTAAGTATGACACCCAGGTATGAGTACTCTTTCCCCAATAGATATTACCTAGCCTGATTTAGATATTACTCTATTATACAGCCTAAGACTTTTTTTTTTTTTTTTGCAGCTGTATTAAAATGTTGATTAATGTTCAACTAGAGATCAACTAAGGCTTCTAGGTTTTTTTGTCTCCCTTAGTGAAAATGCTATCAAGCCTGATCTCTGCCATTTTGTACACATGCAGGGTATTTGTTTGTTCATTAATTTTTTTTTTTAAGTTTTTATTCATAGCATGTCTGTTAATTTCATTTCATGGGTTTCAGCTCAGTGTTCTGCCTTGTCAAGATCATTTAGAATCTTAATTCTGTCATCCAGCACATTAGCTCTGCCTTTCAACTTGGTGTGATTTGCAAATTTGATAACCACCCTTTTCATGCCTTCATCAAGCTGTTGGTAAAAATGTTGAACAGGAAAAGGGCAAAGATATAATTCTGTAGCATGCACCCAGAGATATTTTAGTTAATGATGCTTCATCTAAATGAATAACAATGAAGCAATAAAAAGCAATACAGCTTTGTGTGTATAGTATTTAAATAGTTTCAAAACCCTATATTTATTAGTAAAATACATTATTGTGATTTAAGGACAAAAGGTGATGGGGGAGTCCGTAATTGACTGCTGTGCGCTGGGATTTTAGGAGCTTGTCTTCCTCAAGTGTCTCCTCACTCGGTTCATTACCATGATAACTTCAGAGGAACTTTATTCTTGTGACTTAATAGGAGTTTGTATACTATTAAAATGCCAGTCTTGTGTTTTTTTCACCATAGCACTTATCAGCAAGCTATATGTTTTACTTATTATCTTCTTTATTTCCTATCTGACTAGAATGTAAGCTCCTTAGGACAGGATTCTTTTTTTTTTTTCTGTTTTGTTCACTGCTGTTTCCTATCACTTAGAACACATAATAGATGCTTGTAGAAGATTCTCAAAAACTTATGAATAAATTAATGAGAAACTTTAAACTTATAGGTCTGTCAAGTTTTGCGTAAATGTTTTTCAGGTCTTACAGGGAAAGTTTAATAAATTCAACCCATCAAGCCAGTGAGTGTCTGTGGACCAAATAAATGTCAGTTCTCTGCTACTGATCCATGCCCTCACCCTTCTGTCGCCTGTCACCCTTCTTGCTACTTTGACCCAAAATCTAGGGGCAGGTGCTTTTGCTATGTTCTCCATTTCTTAACACTTTCTGCATATGGTCCTTGTCTAAGGCTGGCTCTGCACTGTAGTCCAAATTCAAGTTTGTCTTCCAATGATGCATCTAGTCTTATATCTTTTCTGAAATGAAAAAATACCTTGTCTGAGGCAGAAGTGCCAGATGCTGAAAGCCTGCCTTCGGTTCCCATTATTGCTCATTCTCATGCTTTGTTGCTTTGATTCCTTAACAGGGATGTGCTTGTTCACTTGGTGTCTCAAAGGGCTGCTTGCTTCTAGCTTCATTGCAGATGCTCTGGGCTCATTTGGGTCTTACCAAGTTCTCATCCCTTTCATTATTTGCCCTCTCTCATATTCTTCTGCAACAATCCTAGTGTATTACAGATAGGGACAGACGGGGAGAGAACATGAGGTCACTGAGCGCTGGAAGATAAGACACTGAAAGCTAACTGTGCCTACCACTCGGTTTTGCACGTAAGTCTCTACCTACGTAATATATATTATTACTGAAAAGGTTTGTGTGTATGTATATACATGTGTTTGTGTATATATATATCCTTCAGATATGATTAGAAGATGGAATACATGTAAAACACCAAAAGAATTTCTTTCTATTTTTAAGCTGGAGAAAGAGAAGTGACCTAATTATTTTTTTTTAACTACATGACGGATTGTGTCCATCTGTTTTTCTCCTCCACCAGGAATAGAACTAGAGGAAACAGGCTTAATCTATAGCCTGAGCTTTGTAGTGTAAACATAAAGGAGAATTTCCTGACAGTGAGTAGTGGACTATGGAATTTGTTTCTTGTGAGACTTGGATTTCCATCTAGTTGGGTATTTTTGAAGCAGTTGTCTCTCCAGGTGGCAGTGGTGAGTGTATATGTAGGTTAAATGACCTCTCAAAGATTCTATTCCTAAGAATTTAAGATTAACTTTCTGGGGAAAGAAAAACTACAATGATTTCATGCGTTCCTAATATGTTTAATGAAGGATAATATAAAATTTTAATTTATAGGGGGAGTGCATTTAAAACTAACTTCAAAAATGAATGTTCAGCCACTTCTGGAGTGTAGGAGGGTAGATCTTCAAAATTTGAAGAGATTGAAAAGGGTTTACTAAAATGTGTTTCTGAGTTTGCCCTAGATGTTGTTATTTATGTCATTATGTTTTTTATTTCTAAATTGAGTTTGAACTTGGAATATTTTTTCATGTGAAAGTATTTGGGTTAGACAATGTTGATAGTAGCAAACTTAGTGCCCACCACCTTTACCCATGAGTAGAAAGAAAGTTTATAGACCTATTAGCTAATTTCAGTTACTTAACTAGTTCAATGATAGATATTAATAACAGAAATAAAAACAGCCCAGTTGCTGATTATATAATATGATTATCTGAAACACGATACAGTTAGAGAATAACTGAAGTAGAAATAAGTAACAATAGATAAGGAAAGAAGATGAGATTCAAAGTGACCTCAGGGTTACTTTAGACATCTACATAAATATAAAAATATTGAAATCCTGCTAAGCTAACATAAGGCACCTGCATGGAAACTATTCTCTCAAAAATAAGTGCAAAATGTTGAAAATGTGAACTTAAAAATATTGACAGAAAATGTTAAATATTAATGATTGATAATTAAAGAAGAGACTGTATGATAGATTAAATACTGATAACCACACTAACCTCCACTAAGAAATCTGAATGTCTTTCAAATTAGAAGATGACTAATATATTCTTGACTCCATTTGAAATTTGATTTGTACAAATAGAAAAAGAGTAATTTAATTTATACCAACAACAGTGTTCTAATGCTTTAATTAACACATTTTTATTAATAATTTAATTAACACATTTTGAAAGAATACTAAAATTATGCTAAAGAGACTATGTCAAATGCTGGTATTTGTGTAATAATTTAGACAAGATTTAGTCTTCAGGTCAAGTGGTACTTAGTTATACAAAGGAATGCAAAACGTCCTTTAGACAGATCTAATGGTTACATTGTTTGGGATTTAACTGGGGTGATATTTCCCCTTCTTCCTACCTTTGTTTTAAAAAGGAAAGTGATTCAGGAAACAGGGCATGTAAAATAAACTAATAATCTTCCTAAAGAATAGAAATTAAAGTTTGAGAAATCTCTTAGGTACTATATAAACATATAAATAATCTTTAAGAGTTTCACAATTCCAGGCAGTGTTGGTGAGTTGCAGATAGAAATCACAACTGATACGTGACTGAAGTTCATGATACTGTGGGAATCTCACTACTTTTCTTTCCTTTTCTGACAATCTTTTGCCTATTTGCTGAGTATTCCTCTCTATCAGTTCTCAGGTCCCAATATGATTATATCTAACCCATGTTTTACTTTACTCAATATGATGGGGCTTTGTTCAATATCTTGAATAGATCCACATATTCTCACCATTACTCTTGTCATTTATTTTTTATTTTTTTATCAGTAGCAAATCGAAAGGATGTGGTGCGTACTTTGGAATAGAACATTCTGGATATGTATGTGATTACGAAATTTTAGGAATAAAATTGTAGAGTGTCCTACCTCATGTGTTTAAAAATGAGTAATTTGGGTGAGGGACTCACACTGAGAAATCATCCTGTATTATTGAAAATTTATCTTATTAGGTCATATTTAAAGATGTTCACAAAGGTAGATTTTAGCCAAAAAAAGATTAGACCCCTTTAAAAGTAAGAGTTTTGAGAGTGACTCTATTAATTACAAGATCCATTATTATATAAACTCTGAAAACTAGGAAAAGCTGTGAAAAGTTCACTACCTTCTGTCATCCTGCTGGTTCTCTTCCTTACAAAACTGTTTTACTCTTCTTCCTGGGCACACAATCACACAACTGGAAACTACATTACCCAGCCTCCTTTGTTGCAAATGCCATTTTACAAAGTTCCTTGCCAGGGAATGTGAGGGGAAGTGATATGTGCAACTTTGTCCTCACTCACTCACTCACTCGATCGGCCTTGCCCTCTTTTTATGTCCTGTGAGTTGGAACATGGACATGCTCATGATCCAGCTCACCTGATCATTGGATGAGGACTATGCCCCAGGGCAGAGCAGAACAACAAAGTTAAAGGAATGTGGTCCCTTGATACCTGAATGGAGTGGAACCACCCTACCAAGTTTGTCACTCACCTTGGAAGGTGTGTGAGGGAGATAGATGCCGACTTTTTTAACCCACTGTATTTAGAGGTCTCTTTAATATAGAAGCTTTTCTGTCATCTAACTTATACTACTTTATGCACAAATATTTCAAACCAAGAAAAATATTAGAGTGAGATGTTAAATACTTTTGACGATAAATGGGGGTTAATAAGAAAGGCTTTAAGTTATATTCATGTTTATGATTTTATCTTTTTACCGCTTTCTCCATCCTGTTCACTGCCCCCCAGAAGTCCTGCCTATATGGATTACAGAAACATTTTCTTGCCCTCTGGTTTCTAGTTGGGTTTGACCAATAGGGATTCTTGGCAAAAAATCAGAGGTATGTGAATGAGATCAAGGAATTTACTTCACAGTAAGGGTGCCTTGGGCTGTTTTCATTACTCTAACTGACTTAACTGCCTCGTTCAAGGCAGTCTTCCCTACATGAATCTCTCTTTTATGGTACTTGCCCCCTCTCCTGCCTTTTGTTGTTAGTAAACCTGGGTTACAGATCCATCCTTTGTGGTTCCCTTCACTCTGTCAACACCTTTATGAATAGTCACTTTGTAATTAAAATCTCCCTGACTTACTGTAACTTGAATGTTCCATCTGTTTCTTGTTGGGAACCTAACTAAAACACTATTTGTGCGTTACTCTTTTAAATGTAATTTTATCTGAACATTGGGAAATTATTTATGATCAGCTCACAATTGCTTTATTATTATGAAGACATTATAAAATTGAGCAGAAATTTGAGAGAAAACATGCAAACTTATGGTCTAAGTAGCTAAACCTGTATAACCACAATTATTTCATAGTGAAAAACTGACTTAGAGTCTTGTTTTCTTATTACCATAGGAGAAATTTTCTTAAATTACAGAGTGCTTGGGAAAAACCAACCAACCAAACAAAAACAAAGACTTCTAGAGAGTAGGATTGAAACTAGTCTGTTTTAGGAAGTGATAGTTCATGTCTCTTCAGGCTCTTCTGGAGGCTGGCTATAGAAATAGTATCCTCAGGAAACTGCTTGTATATCCTGGTCCTCAAAGGCTGTAGAACAACAAACAGCTGTGCACTGGATTTTATCATCCATTAACACTGGGTTAGTCAAGATGCTTTCATTTTAAAATTAGACAAATCCAATTGGACAAGGTTTTACAAAAAAGGTGACTTCTTTTCTTATAACTGGGGAGTCCAAGGATCAATGCCCAAGGCATCATGGGTGTAAACATTCCTTCTTTCTGATTTCTTCTCTTTAGTTCTATGCACGGACTTCATTCTGAGACAGGTTTTTCTGTATGTTAGGGAAGGTAGCTGCTGACAGTCTTAACTAAATATATATATTTATGACGTGTAATCCCATGGAAATAGAGCTTCTTTGTCTCTCAGAGTTGATATACACATATCACATTTTCTCTATCCATTCATCCACTGATGGATGCTTTTGTTGTGTTTACCTTTTGGCTATTGTAAATAATGCTGCAATGAACATGAGTGTACAAACCTCTCTTTGAGACTGCTTTCAATTTTTTTTTAGATAAATACCCAGAAATTCAATTGCTGATCATATGATAACTCTATTTTTAATTTTTTGAGGATCTACCATACTATTTTTCATAGCAACTGTACCGTTTTTACATTCCTGTCAACAAAGCACAATTTCTCCACATCTTTGCTAACACTTGTTATTTTCTGTCCTTTTAGTAGTAGCCGTCCTGATAGTTGTGAGATTATAGTTAGGTTTTAACATCAGGAGGTTGAAGTTGGGAACCAGGCATGTGCCATTCATTGGTTGGATTGGAAACCTATAAAAATATCTTCAGTTAGACTACTTTCCAAGGTAATCTCACAGGTTTCATTCCATTCTTCTCTTTTTAATGTATTTTTGTTATCATCTAAACAGCAATAATGTTATAAAATTGTTGAAATGTACCTGCTTTTAATTATTCTTTTCCCTCTTTTCCCCAGCCATGAATCTACCAGGAACTTCAATTCTAACCTACTATAAAAAAAAAATAAAATAATTTTATACACACACATACACACATACCCCTACTTCATGGATTAATAATGGGTACAGTGATGTTTCCCTAAGAGCAAAAATAAGTTACTGTTATCACAGAAAGAGTCAGGTGTTTGGTGGGACAAAAACAAAACAAAACAAAACAAAACAAAAACCTAAAATCTACTGCACAAGGTCTGTTGTTTAGAAAGATTTTCTTTGTTCTCCACTGCCTTAAGTACTTATTCTTTTTAAATATTTGAAGATGAAAATGAATAGCATTTTCCATAGAATAAAAGATTTGAAAAATTGATATTGCACCAAGAGTTTTTTTGTTTGTTTGTTTTAGAAATCTACTCCTGAGAACGAATGACCTTGTGGAATAATTGTATTCTTATGTTGCTTTCTTATTTGACAATGAAATCTAGATGGTGACTCTTATACCAAATTCTACTTTATTAAGTGGATCAATACCATAATAAAACTATAATGTAGTTTAATGTAGTAGAATGTCAAGAAATGGAAGTTCTTCATTGGACCGATCTAACTCTGAAGGTTATTAAAAATTCATCATTTGACAATATACTTTAACAATTTCACTCTGGTATGCTTAAGATAGAGAGTTTAGACAAATTAAGTCCCAAAGCTTCTGTTCTTTTCTTCTATGATAACTGTTGAAAAAGGACACGGGTAGAATTTTAAGGGATATGTTTTCCCCAGCATTGAATTCTGTGAAATGAAGCAATTAAGTGACTTGGTTAATTCTATTGCCTTAAAAACGGTCCTATTAGTTTTCCTGCATTTTCTAATATGAAAAATATCCCAGAAATAAAGATCCTGGGTTTTAAGAGAAGAGCTGTTTGCCAAAGACAAACTTAACTTTTTTCTTTGGGGAGTTTTCAAGCATCAATAACTTTTGATATAGGGCATTCCATCACACCAAAAACTGTTGATGGTTTAAAATTCTTAAGAACTGGTTTAGGAATTTTGATCTTACTTATTACTATTTATTTCAAATTGGAAACAAAGAGATGCAACTATAATAAAATTGTATTTTCTACTCAAAGTGTCTGAAAAACAGTATTTAAAACTCTCCTGCAATTTGAAATAAGTGAGGTGACTTAATGTTTCAGATATATGAAGGACCATCACACATATGGGCATATTTTCAGCTCATTTATGGAGGACGATCTGTAGAGCATAAATATCTAGTGGATAACCCAGAAGTAGAATGGAAGACCTAAAGATAGAACTGTATACCCTACATGAAAATCATGCACATCTGGGAGACAGTTTTATTGAGATTAATAATACAGTAGAACAACTAACCTTGAGTTGTCTGAGGAAGGACAACTCAAGGATAGGATGGGATTATTACTGAGTGAAAGAAAGAAAACAAATTCATAAACACCAGATTAAATGTAATTGAAAACAAGGTGAAAGGTTCAGCACTTTTTTTCTGGAGGGGTTTTCTCAGGAAAGATCTGAGAAATTTTGAAGATGTCTTCCCCAAAACTTTTGTAAGGTTAAGAGAGAAATGAGGGGAAGCAGTGAGAGTAGTTGGGCTGAGGAGGGGAGAAAAAAATGCACTTGACATCCCTGTGCACCAGAGTTTAGATAACCGCAGTGAAATATTATTTTTTACTTCAAAGGTTTCCTTTAAAGGAACAAGTACATGAAGAAACAGTGAACATTCTTTCACAATTTGCTTTTGACTCTCTTAGAAAAAAGTGGAAGACAGATTAGGAGTTTTGATATGGCTATTTTTAAAATAAAAAAAAAGGGAGAACATCATAACTTTTCACAACTTTACATGTTTCTTGGCTAAATTGAGCTCTCATTTTATTTCTAGGATTCAAAGAAGACAAAAATGACCATCACAAAAATGGAGTTCTATTTTTCCATTTAGAAGTTATTTAGTCACAGAAAGAGAGAGGTTATTATTGTTACTTTTTAAAATCTCTAATTAAGAAATTAGATGATGTTTTTCAAGAAACAGTCATATTTTACCATGTTACCCACATATCATGACAATTTTCTCATAGGATGATACCAGTATTTAACACTAACCATTACACTGCTTTTTCTAAACACATTACTACTACAGGTAGTAAGCATTGGGTGAAAGGTCATTTTATGAGCTCCACCTATGGCTTTTAGTTGAGTTATTTTACTTCATTTTCTAAAATTTCAGAAGGTGGATGAAGAATGGTCAAGTCAAATTTACTGAGGAGTAAGTAAGTTGGAATTGATAAATTATTTATGTAAGTCAAATGAGGTCTTGCAGCTCCATATTAAACAAACTCTTTAGTAGGGGTAGAACTTAAGAAGCTCTAGTAAATTCATTTTTCCACATTATTCTCTTCTAAAAACCAGCTTCATGCTAAAACACTATACAGCTGTGTGCAACTTAAGAAACCCCAAATCCTTCATTGAACTAGCACCTCTCCAATGAAACCACGAACAGTGCTTCCTACTAGAAAGAAGCTCAATTTTGGTCCTAAGAACTTGTATTTGAATAAACAAATTTAAATTATTTATAACCTATCTCTCCTCAGTCTAGTGTTACACATGATAACTTTAGCTTTATTTTTTCTTTTCATTTTTGGCATAGTTGTACATTTTAGCACACATTAAATAAAATGTAAAACAATAAAACCATATATCTTCCACTTTTTCTGCTCCCTTATTTGTTGGTACTTATGGCTTCCTAAGGTTAAATGGCAAAAAGGATTCAAGAAGATGATAGAATTAATATAAGCAGATTTTATTCTCCACCTGGCGTTAGCATGGATCAAAGAAGCTGAATATCCAGCCATTAGAAAGCAATTAAAAACTGTTGCCTCACACAGGAGTTTTTGTCCTTGTTTCTCTATGTGTCTCACCAAGAAGTCATCACTTTTTTTCTCCCTCTTGTCCATATATGTTTTTTCTATTAATACTTTTTCTCTTGTCCACATCTTAACTCAACCTCTTCCCAAATGCTGAGTGGAAAGAGTTCTTTTTTTTTCTTTAAGATTTTATTGGGGAAGGGGAACAGGACTTTATTGGGGAACAGTGTGCACTTCCAGGCCTCTCCTCCAAGTCAAGTTGTTGTCCTTTCAATCTTAGCCGTGGAGGGTGCTGTTCAGCTTAAGTTTGTTGTCCTTTCAGGATTAGTTGTGGAGGGCGCAGCTCAGCGCCAGGTCCAGTTGCCGTTTCTATTTGCAGGGGGCACAACCCACCATCCCCCGTGGGAATCGAACTGGCAACCTTGTGGTTGAGAGGATGCGCTCCAACCAACTGAGCCATCCGGGAGCTCAGCGGCAGCTCAGCTCAAGGTGCCGTGTTCAATTTTTAGTTGCAGGGGGTGCTGCCCACCATCCCTTGCGGGACTCAAGGAATCAAACTGGCAACCTTGTGGTTGAGAGCCCACTGGCCTATGTGGGAATCGAACCGGCAGCCCTCGGAGTCAGGAGCATGGTGCTCCAACCGCCTGAGCCACCGGGCCGGTCCTGGAAATAGTTTTTTATGTAGTCCTTCATATTGGGTTGGAAACCTGTTTCAGTGGACAGTTCTGCTACCTGTTGAGGGAGGGTTGAGAGGAGGACTGAGGAAATGGTCACAAGCAAACCTTTTCTGGTCTTCACTAGATGATTGATAGTGGTCAGTTGTCTGTGTGGTTACCTTGTCTACTTGAACCAATCAGAGTTCCACTACTTGTTATTTTGTGATTTGGAGTCTTATTCCTCCTGAACCTTTAACCAGCTTTTCATACTATGAAAAACAATGCATTTTAAGTGTAAAAACTTAAGAGGCTCTAATTATATATTCTATTAACTAATATTCTAATGTACACTATCTACCTATACTCTTAATTTATGGTTGTTTTTATTTTCAAGAATTACTTGAGAGTCATCAAAATTGATTGGCATCCATTCTATTAATGGTTAAGACCAATCTTAGGGAACTCTGGGAAGTAGATATAATTGATTTTTGGTGCCTTTCCACCCAGTTTTGATTTTGACTAGCCCTTTTTCTTCTCTTACATAATATTCCTTCTAGGTACTCAGTACAGTCTTCAGTCTTCTCAAAGGCTACACCCCTGCTCCCAGTCTTCCATAGAACTCGTATTTTTCTTCAGTGGTATTTCTAAAACTTCTTCAAATCTTTCCAGAGTTTCTCTTCCTTTTGTCATCAAAGTTTTCTTCATCTCTATCCTAATATTTTATAGTCCTATCAAGTTACCAGTATATCTAATAAATAAATTTAAACCAGAATGCTAAAGGTTGCTATAATAAAATAGTTTATATTTGTAATTTGACCTAAAAGAATTAGCATTTTGTGAATATCAGGCCTCTGGCAGAGCACATGAGAAATATGTTTTTGGATAAGATTCTCCTATTAGAGCTAATTAGGTCATATCTGTCTTCAAATGATCAACAGAGAGGGGCGTGACCCTGGGAACAGACCAAGAGGTACCTAAAAGACTGTACCCTCATTGACCTCCATATGTTTCATGGGTAAACCTCTTTTGCATCACTGCCTTTTTTCTTTCCTCACCTTGGAGGTTTCAAATCCTTCTGCCTATCATGATAGGGACATTATGGATGGCATTCCATGGGGAAGATTTTCTTTCTATTTTGAATGTGCTTATGCGATGTCAACCAAATCCAATTCAGAGCTAGAATGTAATATTTCATATACAAAATTTCATTTTCTAATTAGAACAGATCAGGATGGCATAGATTAATGGAGAGTCTTAATAAAACAGTTTTCAGTTCTTCACTTATAATTTTATATGGAAGCTTACTTTTTAAGACTATGACTTGTCTTAATCTGCTTAAATTTTCCATACAGCATTCCTCATTATGGCTAAGTTTGAGGGCATTGAAAATATGCTATTTGAGCAAGAAACTAAGAAACAATGATTTTTGTACCTGATTTTGTACATTATATGTAAAAGAACGATGATTTTAATGTTGTGAGCTCTAATAACTTAAAAATTTATTTATTATTATATTTGACCATATTACAAAATCTAGGCTCACACTAGACCAATGCTTAAGTGATTTTCACCTTTGGGAATGGAGACATAAATAAAATGGTTTTATTAACATAAAATTTATGTTGTACTAATTTGCCACATGGGCATTCAGCTATACAAAGACTGACTAGTTCCTGACATCAAAGGAATTGTAGTTACAATGCTCCACAAAAAAGGGAAACTGAATGGTGTTATTCACATGTTTTATGATTTACAATTTTGATTTTTCCATAATACAGTAAATGAAACTTAGCCATCATTTAATGAAGCCTATTACCTGGGGGCTTAGAATGTTTTTGATACTTAAGCAGGAAAACTGAAATTGTGACTTAGGAATAATGAAACAGACAAATCTACTTCTTGTGGTAAAATGGAAATAAATCCTGTATGTCTTTCCACATATTTGTTTATTTGTCCATTTTACTCACTTTTGCCCATTGGATTACGTTTTTCTCTACCCTCTCTTTTCAAATGGAAATGACTAGAAAGTTATCCCAGTTGAGAAATATATTTTCAGAAATACTGAAGTTTTTATTCCATTAGTAAGCATCATTGGCTATTTGCAATTATATGTATTTTTTCATAAAAATGAATAATATATAGTAAGGGCTAATGATGGTGACCAGACATCTGAAGTCGGCGAATATCCCCAAATTAAAGCTTTATTTCCTACTCAGAAAGTGATCTGGAAACTACGATACCTGGACTCATCAGCCTCAAGGAGGGTCAAGAGATACCAGTTGTCTTTGAAGTTTGTCTTTAAGTTCTATGAGCCAGTCCTGACCTGGAGGCTACATCTGATTTATGGGCTTGGCGTGGTTCCACCTGTCACAGAGGTGTCCTGGGGAAGCCAAGGAAGCAGCTAAGCCATCAGTCACCCAAAGACTTACTGTAGCCGGCTAGCTAGGAATCCCTTTCCTTAATTGTGTTTCCCGAGCTGGGCTCATTTTTATAGAGAGTCATGCTTCTGGTAGCCACGTTGTGTGAAAAGGCAGGCTTTCACATCTTTTTCCTTCTTTTTCATCTTGTACCTCTCCATGCTGGGTAGTTATTATATCTGATATGTTTAAGTGCAGTTTATTTGGAAATACTGTGATTATGATTGTATGACTATATTAGGAATAAACTTCCGTTTGTAGAGTCCTCTTAATGTTTGACTATTTGAAGATAAGGGATGAATTCAGAAACTGAATTTTTCTTTTATATTTATTTTTTTCTCCTTGACAAATTGGCAGCTACTTTAGGATGGCTTTAGGCCCGAGCTCTTAATTCTCCTCTTACTTTGGTCAAGGTGGGATCTGAGGCCTTTAATAGGGTTATCTAAAAGGGTTGAGGCACCTGTTCCATTATTGGACAGGGGAGGAAACAAGGTTTTTAGCTATTCCTGGAGTTAATAGTATAGTATCGTTATTTTATTTACAAGAATCACATAGCTTAGCCACATTCAAATATAATACTTCTGTTGGCTATGTGTTAAGTGTGTTAAATACATTATCTCATTTAATAGCTAAGCGATAGTTATTATTATTGTTACCATTTTTATGGATTTGGATTCTGAAACACAGGAAGTTATACTAACCTACCCAAAGGTCACATAACTTGTAAGAAATAGAGCCAATAATTGATCTCAGGTCTCTTTGACTTTCCAACAAATGCTCAAAAACTGCTGTGGTGATCACTGACAGCCCCCAAAGACAAATGCAAGTGAGTTACACCATTGTGCCGTCTTTTCCCCATGGTTTGTTTTAATTCCATTACACAATGACTCTTTTAGAAACTGAGCAGAAAATATGCTCTTCAGTGGTTTCAGTGATTCTAAAGTACACCCACCCCCTGCACATATTTTTTATATCTCTTAAATTGGGGTATATGAAATAATCAGTGAGGTTTTATAATTATTGCCACCAGGTAGCAGTTGTAACATAGTTGTCAATACCAGTTTATTTTACTTATGTTTTCCTTTTTATGTCTGCAGTAAAGTGATGTATTGAAGAAAATCACTGTCAAAATAAGACTAAAAGAGCTCTTTCTCTAAATGTAAAATGAAAAATTTAAATAATAGGTGAGTAGCTTGTTACACTTTAATTGTCAGTGCAGTACTTTTCTTTATTCCAGGGACATAAAGGAGTGTGTTTAATAGTACCTTAGGTTTCATGAAGTGCAGTATATGTTATGTCTATACAATGACCACATAGCGTCTTAGTACTAAGAAAAAAAGTACATTTCTCATTGTGCCTGCTAAATTGTAAATTTCTTGCCAATTGTATTATCTTTATACCGCTATATCATCAGTGTAGTGCCATGCAAGTGATAGATATTGAATAAATCTATGTTGCATTGAATGTGTAATGAGACTGATTTTCTTGTGTTTCCCATAAGGGAAATTCAGAACAAGAGTTCCAGAAATATTTTAAGCAGTGTCAGCGTAAGTATAATTATTATAGAACCTTCTACGATGATGAGCTCTTTGAAATATCATGCTAATTTTAATGTATTTGTCATAAAGAGGGGTGGCCTCCTAGAGAGGGCACAGTTTAGGAAGTCAGGTGATTTTCATTTTAATCCTGACACAGCTTTCCTATGGCATCACACATAGGTAAATCACTTCACCATGTCTTGAGTCATGTGTGAGAATAATAATAATTCTCATAGCTGTTGTACATGGTCAAAGTCATTGTGACTACATGTGAAATTATAAATGCAAACCCATTTTAAAAGCTTTAGAAAATGCTCACAAATTTAATGCATTATTGTAAATAAAATGGTCTCAATCTGGGGAGCTTGAAGGGTCCGACAGAGCCATCAGCACGAGGAGCCCCAGCTTGCTACAAAAACCGTCAAGACAGCAACTGTCCTACTCATTTTCTTCTCGACACTGTTCTTGGCAGAACAGGTGTCCAGGACATGTTTGTTGAATGAGGGACTAAATGAACAGAGGAAGAATGAATCACTAAAATAGATTTGGGGGACTATTCATAAATTTTATTCTCATAATATTGCAAAATCCTTTGAAAAGAAATGTGCAGAAAGGGTTAGAGATCAACACTGTTAGGATTAAATGCTCCTTTACAAAAACCTTTCCCCTTTGTCCTCATTCTGATATACTGGAAATTTCTGGACAGGAATGATAACATTTTGTAAAACAAGGACATTTTCTTCTGGAAACTATCCAGATGCAATAGTCACTGTATAGGCAAGAAGAGTTGGAAATTGGGTTCTTATTAGTACTTCTTTTTACAAATACCAATAACTGCAGATAGAATTTTCATGTTTAAAAAAAATTATCATAGCAGATTTTTCTCATCAACCCAGAAAAAATATGCTTTTCTATTCAAATGCGCCTTGAACACTTGAATCACGTGTTTTAAATCACGCAAATAAGCCTGTCTCTATTAAGGGTGTGAGCACAAGTAACAAAGGTAAAGTATATCTTTTTATTTTTTAAAGGAAAACAGAATTGATTTAGAAATATTAACTGCCACTTGGTGGCACTGTTGACTCATTGAAAGCAGCTTTGACAATGGGGAAAAATGTGTTTGTAATAAAGGAAACTGACATCCAAAGAGAATTTCAATAGTCTAATTTTAGATACAGCATTCAGGTGTTTTGGCATTCTGATAGTCTGGATCCCTTGATTTCTAGAGCTTGCCAGTGTACTGGTAGGTCTAAGAAATGTCATTCAGGTTATGAAATGTATCAGGTTTGCATATAATGATGTTTTTACTCTGCAAAATATGGCATATTAGATTTACCGCTTTGGTTTTCTTTGTCTCCATTCTGGAGGACATGGTTTTAAAATCCTGAGCAGTATATGAATAGTAAATATACATAATGAATTATTTTCCAAAAGACGTTTCTCCTTTTAAGAAGAAAGAGCTTAAATCAGTAAAAATTCAGAAAAGTAATATATGACAACCTTTTGGTTACTGGATAGATGAGCCTTATTTACAAATAAAATTTAGAAAGAAGTAACAAGCAACAGCTGTCATGAGCCAGTTTATTTATTAAAGAGAATTTTTTAGGTATGCAAATTGGGGTAAATGTATATACATAATACTGAATGGAATGGGGTTGTTGAGTCTGTCAGAATGCAAACTGCTAAATGGCATTCTGGCCAACTGTCACTCTTTCACATCATCAGCCACCATTCCAAAGGTTTAATTTGACATCAATCATTTTTAATAGAACATTAGAAAATAAATTATATTAATATTGTCACTGGGATACATGGAAAAAGAAATTTTAGACTCAGTCTGTCTTATTCTTGTTATGCATAAAAATACTTACTGCTAACCATTTTTTGGCTTTTGGGGGTAGGGGTTGGAAAACACTAAAGACCAATGCCTATCTTCATTACAATCTCAGTGTCTGGGCAACAGGCCCAGCCTCCAGCATAAAGAACCTCCCAGAGCGTAGCACATTAGTGAGTACAGTTCAGCTTTATCAGCTGTGGCATCAATCACACTCAGAATAGTTATATCAGGTCCCCACCCAAGTCCTCAATTATGAAAATCTGTCCAATGCAGAACTAGCTTGCCATTGCATTTGAAATCCATTTAGACAAGCTCATTGACACTAAAATACCATGTCTCCCATTTTAATAGATGGAGTTCATTGAGACGTAGCCTCATATTTTGAAGATATTTTTTTCTCCAAATATAGCCTGAGAATAAATGTGCTTCCAAATACAGATATGGTGGCTAAAATGCACATTTCCAGGCCCTACTAAAAGAATGGGGGTTAGTGTAGGCTATCAGTGTTTTTAACAAGCTTTCTGAGTGATTCTTATGCTTATTAAAGTTCGAGAACTACTGTTTAGTGAAGGACAACTCTTGTGACTATTTGAACATCAAACATAATTTCTGTTCTCTATAGTATGTGTTTGCCACTGGTCATCTTAACAGTGAGAGGGTTTTTACTTTCAATCATGGTCTAGGGTTCTTTGGAAGCAGGGTTTGGCATTTAGAAATTTAGAGTATATCAAATATCACAGGACCAGACAAGCTTAGAAGTTTAACTACAGAGGAGTATTATGCTTGAATTTGTTTGGTGTGTCAGAAATATACTGTTTTCACAACTATTACTTTTCCCCTATATAAACATCCAAGAATAATGCTCAGGGATGGTACTTTCCCAGGGAAACTAACATTTGTCAGTCATCTACTCTGCAAAAGATTCTTTGCATTGGAATATTCCAATTTATCCAAAGTTGTCCTCTTCGAGCTTCTATTCATCTTTTACGTGAAATGAGGTGAATTTGTCATCATTCAAGCCTAGCAAAGGTAGCGATGGGAATGTTTTGCTCACTGTTAATCAGATTCTCTCAGGGACATTTGAATTATTATTGTTAAGATGCTCTTTGAAGGCTGTTAAGAATCTCTGCACCATTTTTCACTGTCTTTTTCTATTTTGAAAATCTTGTATCATTTGGGGTATTTTTAGGTACTTTCATAGGCTGTGCTCTTATCTTTCATTCTGTGAGCTCACAACAATAAAATATGGCCTTAAGCCAAAAAGCTCAATCAAGCACTTCACCTTTAGGATTTCCACTATAATATTTCTCCCCCTAGTGTGCAGAGAGTTCATGTAACTGAGTGGGCATGTTTCGTATGCTAAAATAGTCAAAAGGGACACTTAATTGTAACTAACAGAATCCAATTTTAAAATCTTAGTTTTTAATCCTATATTTTTAGAAGGACATTCTATTGCAATGTGAAACTTAACAGGAATAATGATCACTTTAACTTCTTAATCCCCATGAGGGTCCATTGCTGTGCTCCTGGTTCCCCAGAAGGGTAGCCAGGAAATCATGTAAATCAGACTTAAAAGTTCCTTTTTGATTCCTTTAAGAAATTCATTCCATGAGGACCAGTACGTAATGTGAGTGAATGAGAGAGCATTTCTAGGTTCATCAACATTCTATTCTGTACACACAAGTTATTGATATGAAAACCATGCTTCTAATAATTGAGACTGTTTGCTTCTATCATTTTTCTTTAAGGCTTGCATACTGACGGTAGTTGGAAAATAGCTTCTGTTATTTCAACTCTTGCTTACTAATGAGTTTCTAAAAGGGAGCAAGACCTCTCAAAAATAACAGCCACTTTTGAGGCTATGGTAAATAGTAAATATCATCTATTAATTGTTGAATTTAGAACTGAAATGGACTGTAGAGATTGCGTTGCTCAAACCCCTTACTTTCCATAAAAGGAAACAAGTTTAAAGAAACCAATTTTATTTTCACTGTAAAATCAAATTTACAGCTTTGCATAATAAAATGCTAATATGAACTGCACAGGAACGAATAAAACTTGATCATTCAGGCTTATACTTCATGGTTGAAAAGTCTCAAGCTGCTTTTAATTTTGTTTTATTGTCTTTTGACTTCTTTTTATAATCATTTGTATTTAATCCACATTTCTCCAAATGTGATATCAATAAAGATCCTAGTTTTCTGCATTTGTTTCTATATTAGAAAACAATTTTTTTCTGGAAATATACATTTATTTTGACAGTCATAAAAGGCATTCCTTCAAATTAGTTATCATAATTCACAATGATACTTTTCACAGATTTTCTTTGGTATATCCAGCTCTTCCTTGTCTTGGACTGAGAGAATTTGACTTTGAAGGGTTGTTTGTGAGGTTTATCTGTTGATGGAACTCTGGCTGTGCTCTTGCTGCCTCTGACAGTCCCTGAAAGAAATGGGTGAGAAGAGGTGAAAGCAGAGGAGTGAACTCATTGTAAAGAGCCTATCTTGACTCTTTGGTGTGACTGCATTGAGCTTAGCCCTGCAAAGGGCTAAGCAACCCTGCAAAGGACTGCAAAGGATAAGGACAGACACAATGCATCACGAGGAAATCAAGTTAGAATGCCTTCTACTTTAGCTTATGGTGTGTGGCACGTGGCACACCTGCTATGACTCTCGTTTCTCTCCTTTGCGTTTCCACATCTGGTCACTCAAACACCTTGCCATTTTCTTCTTCACTGGCTCTTTGGCATCATCTGTCTCTTCCAATATTTCACTCTGTAAGAATATTAGAGAACATTCTGTTCATCCACAATCAATTACAAGAGTCACTTCTATAACATTGTTCATAGACGGTCTTCCAATTTGTACTTGAGTATTTCTAGTACCATATAATTCACTACTTGTCCAGGAATTTTATTTTATTATTGGACAAGTTTAATTGTTAGAAATTCTTTCACTCTTATTATAGTGAAAATAATTTCCTCTTTAATGTTTAACCTTTAGTCTTGGTCATTTTCATAAATTATTCAAAATGAGTATAATCCTCATTTTACATGGTAATTCATCATCAAGCATTTAGAGTCAGCTGTTATGCCCCACTACTACCACACACACAGATACACACATTTCCCTTCTTCAGGCCAAACACCCCCAAAATCTTCATGTAACATGGTGGCTTATAGACCATTTTTCAACTTGGTTATTTCATGTGCCTTGATCACAATATATCAGCCTCTCTCTAAAAAGAATACATTCAAATTGAACACAGTAAATTTCTTGATCTGAATAGTATATCTCCACCAATGTCTAATTCTCAGATTGTACTAATTTGTTTGTTTTAGTAGCAGTGGCAAACTCATTTTGGTCTTCGAGGCAACTACCCATCTTTGCCCTTCTTCATATAAACTCTTGAATCCACATTTTCCCATTGTGTACTTTCCCTATTTTGTCTTTTACTCTTTGAAAACCATTCTTACTTAATTCTGTCAATCAGTAGAGTAATTTGCCCCAGCTTTGTGAAATGTGAAAGTTGGAAAAGTGTACCTTCATCCGGGTAGAACGGGAGCTTGGAGGACAGTACCCGTGGCACAACCACAGAGAACTCATTCTGTAGATTGATGGACCATGAATCCACATAGCTACACTGTCATCAGACCCACTTCTAACATCACAGAGACTTGTCAAATCTCTTGTCTATGTCAAGATACTCTACTTCCTTTACTGTCCTCACCATTTACAGCTGTTCTCTGTCTCTGGTCCGTCATTTTATTCATAGTTTGCTGTGATATATTCATATACAGTCTTGCTAGTTTAGGTACTTTCTCAGCTCTGTTCTCTAGAGATGTTGGAATTGTTGTCTTAAATACTATTTAGCAAGTCATTGAACCGGGGCCCCAGCATGTTTGTGAAACTTACGTATTTTTGCTTTTGTGGGCTCCTTTCTCCATAGAAACATATATATTTAAAACTATATTTTATAATTGTGTTGGCATAAAGTTATTTTTTTGACCTAGAAGTTAGTGTCTTCTGTGCATTTTAAAAGAAATGAAAATGTTGTGGGCCTCAGCATGTTGCCAGCTTCACCTAATAGATAAGCCAGCCTTGCATTGAAGTCTGACATCAAGTTTGTGCTCTGAAATCTAACATGATCATTCCTCCATTACTTTTCTTTCCTTACTCCATTTATCTAATGTTTTCCCTGACTGTACTGAAATCTGGCTCATGTATTTTAGATGGCCTGTCTATCACTAATTCTACTTTTCTCACGTGCCATGCATGGCACATTATTTAACAGCTGTGTATTTAGTAGTCATTCAATATATGCTTATCAGACAATTTATTTCTCTCTGTTAAATAGAATTAAACATCTATTTTGATATTTAGTTTAGAATTATTATCATCATAATTGGTGGTTAATACAAATTGCACTGTGACACAATTATCAATTGATAAGTGCCTGAAGAAGTTTTCTTCATTAATTGAAAAAATAAAAAAAATTTTTTGGGGATTCATACATGTAGTAAAAGTTCAATGGAAAATTTTGAACAATCTTGAAAGTTATGTAGAAGAAAATATCTCACCCAGAATTCTATCACAGAGAGAAAAAAAATGCAATTATTTGGTTCTATTTCTTTCCAGACATCTTATACATAAACTAATATATATTTTTAACAAAATTGAAATTGTACTGTTATACTCCTTTGCAACCTACTTTTTTCACTTAGCAATATATTGAAAACATTTGCTCATATCATTAATTATTCCACTAGGCTATGATTTTTAATTATTGAATTATGTTTCTTTTCCGAATATACCACAGTTTGTTTAATGTATCATCTCATTTGGGGACATTTATGTTTCCAATTTTTAGGGGGTTATGGTCGGATCTATTGAGTTTACTTATTTCTTTTCTGTTATTCATAATTGCTGCTGCAAAATCCAGGATCTTGACAGATGGTGATAAATGGGAAGATTGATAAATACACTAAATATCCTCATCAAAATTTCTGGGTATTTTGTATTTCTAAATGTAGACTTTAAAAATTAGATTGTTTTGCCTTGAATTAAAAAAGAAAAAGCATGATGTAAAGGCAAAATAAAATTAGGAGCAGTTGTTTCAAAACTAAAATTTTCATAAGTTTAAACCTTTAAAAAATATTATAATAGTAACATTTTATCAGTGAAAGTCTACTCTGCTCATGATGAATGAACTGGCTAATCAAAATGATCCTAGTTTTTTTTTTTTTTATAGTTTCAACATTGAAGAAACTATTTGTTGCTTTGTGTGCTTTATCTAAAACGTGTTGCTTAAGAAACTAAAAAACATCAAAATTATAAGATAGGACATAGTCTGGAAGTGCAGTGTGAGAAAAATCTCTTCTATTAGGCATTGTCTACCATCTGAAAAAGAAAGATGGATTGATAAAAGCTATTAAAAACTGGAATTAATACATATTTTATGAATTCTACAACATTAAGGGGAAAATTAAACTTAAAGGTGGCCATTTCAGGCTTTACGCAGCAGTTTATAATTTTATTTTCATCCCTTTGAGTAACGTGGGTGTATTGCCAGCAGACCAATTATGTTCCAGAGATGAAATAACCATCTTCAGCAGCTTGACAATCAAGAATATATTGTCTAAAAATCTTCCCGGAGTTTATAATGTGAAATTGTCCAGGCATCTGCTTTTTTATTCTGGCCGAATTCAGATGGCTCCAATGTCCACAGGCCCACATTTCATCTCTGACCTTCCGCCATCGTGTTCAAAAGACATTTTATACTTACTTGCAAAGTGCTCTTTCCCATAAAGAATGTTATAGCCGTGAATAAAGGTAAAAGAGCTATAAATGTAATTATGTGAATGAGTTAATCCATACAGTGATTTGTACTACAGGAAAAATAAAAACAGCAATGTTTTCCCACGTAATGCAAACAGAATTTTCTTTTTAATGCATTCAGATACCATGTATAAAATGCAACTCTTGTTAAATAACTTCTTGCACTCATAAATCACTCTTGTACACCTTTCATCAAGGATAATAACCTATGCAGAAATTATTAGATAAAAATGTAGAATTAGAGATATAAAAAGAAAGGTAAAATGGGGTCATTTGACTACAAAGAATGATAAACTTGTTGATTTTGGATTTTGCTTCTAGTCCCAGTTCAAGAAGTTGTTTCGGCAAAGTAGTATAATCATATGTCAAAAACATACACAATAGATGAAATATGGGAATGAAGTAGATAGATACTTTGGGGATGGTTTGGGGTGGGTTTTAGGGAACAGCAACTTGAACATAAATCAGTGATGCTGTGTTGATATGAAAACATTTCATTCAACACATAACCAGGTGCTAGTTAATTTTAAAATATAATAATACTGTGTTTCCCTGAAAATAAGACCTAATCAGAAAAAAGCCCTAGCATTATTTTTCAGGATGACATCACATCCCCTGAACACAAGCCCAAATGTGTCTTTTGGAGCAAACATTAATATAAGACCCGGTCTTATTTTCGGGGAAACATGGTAGTAGTTGTTACTTATCAAAAGTCAACATATCTCAGCTAGACCAGTTACATACATGATTGTCAAATCCTCACAAAAAACATGCAAAGTGCTATTATTATTTAAAAACAAAACAAAAACTAAGGCTGGTGGGAGGTGGGGCGGCGGAGGCTAAGTGACTGCTGGCAGAGCTATCTGAACTGACATCTGTCTAATTATGAAGACTACATTCTTTCCAACACACTGTAATATTTGGGCAACCACATTTCTGTTGTGGTTGGTACTGAATAAACTCTGGAGGCTACATTCTACATCTGATAAACTCTATGACTTCTTGGATTTGCTTCCCAACTGTAAACCCTTAGCCACCCACACAACATGTTCTATTTGCCCATGATTAAGTTGGCATGCTTGATTATGACAGGTTCTTGCTAGTGAACAATTTTGTCATTGCTCAGTGGGCTGTCGAACCTCTGGCAATGGCAAGGGATGCCCATAGGGTAATCTTTGAGTTTGTAGAACACTCTATAGTCAAAATTCTACAGCCCATATCATTGATAGAATAATTGTTTGGGTGGGTTCTTTTTATACATCCTAGGTTGCCCTCTAGGGAGTTATTGGTCATCATTAATATATATGTAAGTTCCTACTACCAGAGCACACTTTATGGATTTACAAGTCACTGCTTGTAAGTCCATATATTGTGTGTGTTCGTGTGTGTGTGTGTGTGTGTGTGTGTGTGTGTGTGTGTATGACCAGATTTATGGGTCATAGTTTCAATCCCTCTTTTCCTTTCTCTTCTGAATGGCAATTATGTTAGTCTTTTAAGCCCAGGTAGAGTTTCCCTGGAAGATTTCAGCCTTCTCTTTTGAAGGGTCTCTCTGTGATCTTCCAAAGTGATTTTTATATGTGATGCAGGCTTGCATTTTAAATTTGACTGTCCTAAGCGCTTTCTCAAATTTATATGAAATGTCTCTGAACTATTTTTACATGGTGGACAAAAAGATTGAAATTTTATTTTCATTTAAATAGATTGTGACTTTTTGAGAGCAAGAAGTTGGGGTGCAGACTGTAGGCCAATGTAAGATGGGGAGAGAGGCTATGAGTTTTCATTACCTTCTATTTTCAAAATTTAATTTATTGTAGACTTTTAAAATGATTTACTCTAGCCACATTTTTTTCCTCAAGGTGGAATTTTCTTGTGGTTTGCATATGACTGAAATGGAAAAGGGGAGATAAAAGAATGAGAATGTGGGCAGTCCTGACCATATCTTCTCTTCACTCTTGAACTATCAACTTTGTAGCAGAGGGGAATGGAAAGGAAAGGGTGAGGTAGGCTTTCACTTACAGTCCCTACTGGTCAAAGATTCATTCAAGTCTGGAGAGTAGTTTCATGTATATAACATTTTCCCATCCAATCTTAGCTCTAGCCCATCACTTCTTCATTCAAAGTTTTTGTTTTGTTTGTGTTATGAGGAGGGCATATATTTAGTTTTCAGAAAAGTTGTGAGACTTACACTGGGTCAGAAAAATAATCATTCATGTGATTTGACAGGTGAGGAGAGTTTTGAAAATGGAAAACATTTGATTGCTTTTTTTTTAAATTAAAGATAATGATTGTTTCATGGATAGGGCCTAAAGAAATTATTTATTGTTCTGACTTCTTTATAGACAAATTTGTTCTGACTTCTTTACAGAAAAATTTGTTGCATCCAAACCATAAAAACCCTGTAATTATAGGATATCTGTAAGGACTCAGAAACATACAGAATTTTATCTGTTTTGATCTATTGCTTGGAGGACTTGATATTTTTACAACCTGTGCTGATTCATCTTATTATAACTGATTACATTGGATTACTTAAATCCCAGTAGATTACATCCTCATGAAATGGTATATAATCAGTTTGATGAAGCATAACTGGCATGTCGCTGTATAATAGGTTATATCTTATGTATTGGAAGCTGGACCACTAAAAATAAATTTCACTCTTGCAGGCTTATATAGTCATTTCTTTTGTGAGTCAACATGCTGCAGAAATTTCTGTGTATTTTGTAGAAACCCTTATATAAATTCTGCATAGCTATAGTTAGATTTTGATTATTTTAGTAAACATTTAATCTGTGTTTTTAAAATAAAGTAGCTTATTTAAAAGATTGGAGTAATCAGTTAAGAGAACTCTCTGCTTTATCTTTCATTTTTCATCTAAGAATTGAAATTTATATTTGTAATTTTTTCAAATCAAATACAAGATGTCTCGATTTCATCTAATCTCCCGATCCAAGGCTGATTCCTGGTGTCCTTGTTAACATGAGATTTCTTTTTCAATCCAGACTAATTTTTTGTTTCTAGGATCTTTGAAAAATGACATTTCTGTGCAATTAAGTCTCATCATCTGTGAAATGTTGTCACAATAGCTCCAGTTGAGGTTGACTAGAACAAACTGTTTTACAATATTACATGTGATACTATGCCAACAAGCTAGCTTAGAACATGATGCATAACATTGCTCTCAGCAAAATTTTATTGCCAGTTCCAGTAATAATCGGTATACATGAGGGTGAAGAATTAGACAGTTACTGTTCAATTTGAACTTTTATGCTTCTAAAATAAGTAGCTCATAGATGTATAAAAATGGAGAATTTTACCCTGTAGTTTATGAGATGAAAAGAATAGCAGGACACCAACTAATACGTGTAGCAGGCAAGGCCAGATTATGTTTAAGCTCAGAGTCATGAGAACCCTTATCATCATCTCATATGATAACTTTATTGTCTTCTGTATTTGTGTATGTCATTTTTCCTAGGAATTTTAGAATAAATGCTTCTAAATCAGAAGGCATACGCAATGCAATTTATAAGCTCTACTTGCATGTTAAACATATATCAATATTGTGATTTTATTAATTTCATCATCATAAAGTGGTTTCTTGTACAGTGTGATCTTACTGAATTTTTATTGTCACCTTAGAAGTCCCATTAAAGTCAGTGAGAGTTGTGATCTCATGCCCATTGCTTGCGTGCACCATTCTGCCTGGGACAGTGAAATGACAGGAGAGCAAAACTTAGAGTATCATATGTGTTAAAAGTAATCTTATTCCAGTGTCACCAGAAGTGTATATTTTGTGATCGCTTTTTCCTCCTTTTAGAAAATAAAAAAAATATATATATTTCAAATGGATTTGAATCTTGAAGTTGGCTCAGTATTTTGCTTTTTAAAATCTGGATTGATTTACCAGGTGCCAGTATGTCGATTTTTTTCTACATTGTATTATTGAATTTCCCCACATAGTGACTGTGCAGATAGTATTTTCACATTTCCTTTTTGTATAATAATGCCTTAAAAATCCACAAGCCAAAATACAGATTTAGTAAACTATAGAATATTCCTGTTTTTTATTCCATTTCGTAGAGTTTACTCTTGTGTTCTATGATTTTAACCAGCTGATTGTTGTTTTGGCTTTCTTGCTGCAAATAGGTGACTCCTGTTGTCTGACCAATAACATAACAATAGCTGCAACCACTTGTGATATTGATCCCTTGAGATCCTTTCAAGCAGCTCGAAATGACCTGTCATCAGAGGTTAAAAACATGCTGCTTCTGTTCCTACCACAAATCAAGCCTTCAGAAGCTGAAGCCTGAACTAGAAACCAGATTTCTTTCTTTTTTTTTTTTTTTCTTGGTGTCTTTGAGAGAATAAGAGAACAAAGAAAAGACAAAAGAGGGGTCTGAGTCAGTAGAGCACAGACAGGGATCACTATACAATACTAATATGCTTCAAAGTGTTAATAAGCGCCTTCATATTGACAAAGTGTAGAGGGGTAAAAAGAAATAGGTTTTAAATCTGAGAGTCAACTAGACAGATGACGTTATTGTTTTGATTTCCCAGTAGTTTCCTGATGGGTCTTAGCTATTTGAACCATTGTGAAAACCATTGTGGGAATTATTTCTGTGTAGCAGTGATAAGACTTAAAGAATCACTAATAATAATATTCATAGTAGATAATATTGTTCAGGGGCTTGTCATTTTCCAGAGATTAAAAAAAAATATTTTGTATGTGTTTCCTAATTTAATCTGCATAATAATTTCAAGTGGTAGGTATTATTGTGCCAGAAGAGGGAACTGAGGCACGGGGAGGTTAAATAATTTAACCAATGCCAAGCAAGTACTTCAAGTCAGAGCTTGGTTTTAATCCCAGAAATTCCAACTGCAAAACTGAGAGATCAACTTTGCATTTGACTTTCTTTGTGCCTAAAGAGTGGTGAGCAGATTAGCAAGTCAGCTCATTTCAAACATTCTAAAGCTTAATTCCAGCTCAGGTGCCAAGACCAGGACTTTGCCAAATGACTGCATCAGAGAAATCACCCATGCCAGTATCACTCTTCTACACCCTGTCATACTGCTTTGTATAATCTCCACATTTTCACCCTTTCTATTTTAATTTCTGGTATTCTTCCATCTAAAACAATCATTTTCTAATCATATTTGTTATTCTCATTCCTTGGGCAAAATGAAGTTTTGGGTATCAAAAGGCAAAAATAAAAAATATAATAAAATATTTTCTGGCCTGGTATAACATCTTATATGCTACTTAATGCCGTTCCTTGTACATTGACATGGGATAACTGTAGCCAAATAGAAGTGGAGGATTGTGGCAATGCTCTGAAGTTTTTCAAGGGGAAAATTTCAAGGAGGATTATTAGATCTATTATTCAAGTACCTGTTAAAATTTTATGTTTTACTTATTTCTGGTTGGACTGAACTGGTTTTTAACGTTTACTACGTACATGTAGTAGCTGGGTCTCTGAAGAAGAAAAAACACAAAATGAATTGGTGACTTCGATAACTATTCACACAACCTAGCCACTTGCTTTCCTTGTGCTGTTCTTCAGAAGTCCAGAAGGATTTGCCTCATCCATTACTACTGTTTTCTCATTTCTTTCACACTTTTTTCGCTGTATATAAATCCTTCACTGACTTACTTAGGATTTATTTCTGAATACATGTATGTATTATAAAATACTTATTTATTCAGTTCTATTGAAAACCATATGTATGTCCTGTTTTATGTATGAGAGAGCTCATTGATAATTATAGTCACATTGGTAGTAATTTTTTATGTATTTAATGAAACCTACATTTTGGAAAACTATGAGGAGAAAAATATTGATTTATTAAATGCTTAGGGTGGAGTGCATTTAGAGTTGGGACTACTAAAGGTATAATTTTAGGGTATAATTAAGGCTCAAAAGAGTGGAAAGACTTCTATCTTTGTAATCTTTAAATATATTTTTAGTATGTAACACATTTTTGTTTTCTATAGATACAGACCACTTGAAATGCTCAGATAAGGAACATTTGAAATTTTCAGTAGGGGACAAAGGAGAGAGTAAACCTTACCTATATCCCCCTAATTTCAACACTGAAAGAAAACCACTTATATATATTTCTATGTATGGTCTTCAAGGCATATATGACTTCTAAAATTCTCCTTAGCTGTGCCACATGATTTGATCAAATCAAGCACTTTTAACACTAGAAGTTTTTAAGAAGGGAAAAGTGTAGTGGATGACAAAAGATATGGTATCGACTCTCCCTTACCTTTTCTCTCTCATCTCTGTTCCAGGGAAGGATAATCTCATGGACCATCCTCTTGGGATGGTTAAATTGGTACTTTCTATACCACACTTTGGTTGCATTGGGTATCCTGCCCCCTTTTTGTAGGGGGGGATGTCAGAAAAATTGAGATGGGTCACCTTATCTGAATAGCTACAGCTCACTAACCTGAGTAATCTATTTTCAGAGACCCTACACCTCCTTATTAGAGAACTATTGCATGGCACCCTTTGTTAGGAAGCAGGCTCAGAGAGAATGCCTGGGGCAGGTCCAACCACTATCCATTGTATCACAGACAGAACTTCTGAAATTATTGGCTTTAAGTCAATGAATAGGATCCAAGAGATGGTAAGTAGTTGGCTTTGCATTACTTGTAACCTGTAGGGCATTTGGAGGCCCTAGCTGACATGAATGCATCTCAAACTCAGATTATATAGGTAATATTTTGTTTATAAGCAGCCTCCCTGTCTCCCTTTCCCATAAGACCCTTCCGATCTCCAGTGAAATGTAAAGACTGGGGATTAGAGTTTAGAGTTTAACTTTGGCCTGATTATCTATCACAGACAAATCTTGAATCTGTTTATCTTTTTTTCCCACCATGTAGATTACTTAAATAATGTCTGCCTTTGCTTTCCTCACCTTTGCTGGGCATTTTCAGACAGAAGGGCCATTGCATTCGCAACACTTTTTTTGAGCCATTCTGTGGGGGCTCAGTTGACATTAAGATTAGGACTTTACAATGCTGACACGTCTATTAGCATATTATCACACAAGAGGTTTAGTTGTTTGTCATCTTTTGTGTTATTTTCCAGCATGGATGTACAAGTTCCTTTGCTGATTCCATTGGCTAGCACCAGATCTCACAGAAACTTTGTCTTCATGGATTTTTTTTGGGGGGCGATGGCAGGTGTGGTGGTGGTGGTGGTGGTGATGAGGTAACATTCTTACACAAAAGCATCTTAGCAAGCACTCTATTATTTCCCACACAGAGCTCCATTTTATAATGCTCCTCCAATCTGAATTAATAAATAATGGCGTGTTCCATCCTTAGCAGCATAAGGTTGCCTATATAACACATGCACTGTGACAGGCTACTCTTATTTTCTTCTTTCTTGTTTGTGGAAAGGATGGAAATCAAGGAGCAGGCCCCGAGTTCAATGCTATATACCATTTTGGGTAGTCCCCAAAGAATTATGAGTGGGTACTTAAATTAAAAAAAGATATCTCGAGTTCATTCTAGGTAAAATCTAGAGTAATCTTTCATAGTTGTTCCATGTAGGACCCTCAATTGACCAGAGACTTATATCCCCACCAAGAACATAGTTGTAAATTCATATATCTTTAAACTTGAAATAGTTTTACTTTAGCTTTTCCTCCTCTGCCTGCTCAATTTCATTTGAGCTGTCTCTCTGCCCTATTGTATTTGGCAACAATCTAATAGTAGGATAGGAGATTTTGTGAGCATATCTCCACTAGGGTGTATACTGTACAAATTATCTAGAAAACAACTAAATGATAGAAGGCTCTGCTATATATTTTCTAATATTGTTTTGAATTTTTCTGAAATATTTAATTCCCAACAATATATGAATAATTATTTTGTAAAATGGATTAAATATAAATAGTTTGAATCACATTCTTGGATTAAAACTTTCTCCTTGACAGCTAGTAGATTCTTGAAATACTCCTAGTAGGGCTCCCTGAGAAGCAGCTTTTAAAATCAATGGGTGTCCTGAACACAGAGGAATCTGCCCAGGATTGAGATAGAATTAGGGCAAAAGGAAAAAAATACATTTAGCAAAACCTTCAAAAGCCAGCTTTTTTAAAATATAGATTTCCCTGAAACTGTTAGATGCTTCAGATATCAGAATATTAAAGAATCCAAGTGTGATGTTTTATAGATTTTATAATTTAATTTAATTTCTAGAACATTTATTTCTCAGTAAACAAATTAAGAACATCTATATAAAAGATCCATTAATGGGGCAATTATTGGTGGTTCTGATCTTCTTTGAGCAAATGTGAAGATCAGTTTTAAAAAAGAAGGTGAAGATTTATATATTTCATTTTAAACAAATTCTGTGATGTTGGACTTATTTAATCTTTCTAGCATATCATTTATGAATTTAGGTATGAATCTGTTAATACAGAACATATTTTGTGACTGTTACTGGGCTATATTTTTTATTGTCTGAATACTCAAGGCAACCTCAGTCATTTTTATGTGCTTTTTTTAAAAAAAAATTGTTAAAATGTAGCTAACATACAGCATTATATTAGTTTCAGTACATATCATAGTTATTCAATAGTACCCATCTGGCACTATACATAATTATTACCATATGACATATTATGCTAAAGAAGTGATCACCACGATAAGTCCAGCAACTGACATTGTACTACACTATCACAATATATATATTGATTTTATTGGGGAAGGGGAACAGGACTCTATTGGGGAACAGTGTGTGCTTCCAACACTTTTTCCAGGTCAAGTTGTTGTCCTTTCAATGTTAGTTGTGGAGGGCGCAGCCCACCATCCCTTGCGGCAGTGGAACCGGCAACCTTGTGGTTGAGAGCCCGTGCTCCAACCAACTGAGCCATCTGGCCACCCGGGAACTGAACAGCAGCTCCTTGACTTCATTCTAGTTGCAGAGGGCGCAGCTCGCTGACCCATATGGGAATTGAACCGGCAGCCCCGTTGCCCAGAGCTCCCTCTCTAACTCAGCCACCCGTCCACCCTACTATCACAATATTATTGACTATATTTCCTATGCTGTGTCTTATGTCCCCAAGACTTTGTTTTATACCTGGAATTTTGAACTCTTTAGTCTCCTTTATTTTTCCCCTTTTGAAAATTTTTAATTACAGTTGACATTCAATATTATTTTATATTAATTTCAGGTGTACTGTATAGTGGCTAGACATTTATATAATTTACCAAGTGATTCCCCTTACTAGTACCCAACTGGCACTATACATTGTTATTACCATATTATCGATTATATCCCTTACGTTTTACATTACATCCCCATGACTTTATAACTACCAATTTGTATTTCTTAATCCCTTCACCTTTTTCACCCTGCCCCTAACCCCCTCCCATCTATCACCCCTATAGATCTGATACCATACATTGTTATTACAATATTATTGACTATATTCCTTATGCTATACCCTATATCCCCATGAGTACTGTGTAACAACCAATTTGTACTTCTTAATCCTTTACCCTTTGTCATCCACCCACAATACCCCTCCCATCTGGCATCATGAAAATGTTCTCTGTATCTATGTATTTGTTTCTGTTTCATTTGTTTGTTTATTTTGTTCTTTAGATTCCACTTTTAAGTGAAATCATATGACATTTGTCTTTTGCTGTCTGACTACACTCAGCACAATACCCTCTAGGTCCATCCATTGTTGTTACAGATGGCGAGATTTCGTTCTGTTTTATGGCTGAATAACACTCCATTGCATATATGTACTGCCTCCTCTTTATCTGTTCATCCATTCAGGGATATCCAGGTTGCCTTCATATCTTGGCTTATGTAAATAATGCTGCAGTGAACATATGGATGAGCATGTCCCCATGAAGTAGCATTTTGGGTTTCTTTGGATGAATACTCAAAAGTGGGATTACTAGGTTCTTCTTTGTCTCTTATTATAGCTTTTGTTATAAAGTCTATTTTGTCTGCTGTAAGTATGCTACCCCAGCTTTTTATTTGCTTGTTTGTTTCCATTTTCATGAATATCTTTTTCCATCCCTTTATTTTCAGTCTCTGTGTGTGTTTTGACCTGAAGTGAGCCTCTTGTAGGCAACATATGTAAAGATTTTGTTTCCTTATCCATCCAGCCTTCCCATCTTTTGATTGAATAATTTAATCCATTTACATTGAAAATAATTGCTGATAGGTATGTACTTACTGCCACTTTATTCCTATTTTTGATGTTTTTTTTCTTTTTTCTTTTTGTATTAAAGAAATTCCTCTAAGATTCCTTGTAATGCTACTTGGTGGTGATGAACTCCTTTAGTACTTTCTTGTCTGAGAAGCTCTTTATCTGTCCTTCAATTCTAAATGATAGTTTTGCTGAGTAGAGTAATCTTGATTGAAGGCTCTTGCTTTTTATCACTTCAAATATTTTGTGCCAAACCCTCCTGGCCTGCAAAGTTTCTGTGAAGTATCAGCTGATAGTCTTATGGGAGCTACCTTGTAGGTAACTAATTGCTTTTTTCTTGCTGCTTTTAAGATTCTCTCTTTGTTTTTAATCTTTGGAATTTTAATTATGCTGTGTCTTGGTGTGGACCTCTTTAGGTTCATCTTGTTTGGGACTCTCTCTGCCTCCTAGGCTTGTATGTCTATTTCCTTCACCAGGTTAGGGAAGTTTTTTGTAATTATTTCTTCAAATAGATTTTCAATTCCTTGCTTTTTCTCTTTTCCTTTTGTTATCCCGATGATGAAAATGTTGGTATGCTTGCTGTTGTCCCATGGGCCCCTTAAACTGTCCTCATTTTAGGGGATTTTTTCTTTTTTTGAATTATGCTGTTCTTATTGGGTATTTTCTGCTACCTTATCTTCTAAATTGCTGATTCGATCTTCTGCTTCATCTAATCTACTGTTGATTCCCTGTAATGTATTCTTCATTTCAGTTACTGTATTTTTATTTCTGATAAGTTCTTTTTTAGGTTTCCTATCTCTTTGTTGAAGTTCTCCCTGAGATCACTGAGCATCCTTATAACCAGTGTTTACATTTCTGCATCTGGTAGATTAATTGTCTCATTTTGTTTAGTTCTTTTTCTGGAGCTTTGTTCTGTTCTTTTACTTGTCTTCCCATTTGGGCTGCCTCCATCTTTGTTTCTATGTATTACGTAGGGCTGCTATGTCTTCTTGTCTTAGTAGAGTAGCCTTAGGTAGTAGGTGTGCTGTGGGGTTCAGTGGCTCAGTCTTCTAGGTCACCTGAGCCATGCACTCCAGATGTGTTCCTTGTGTTGGTTGAGTGTGCCCTCTTGTAGTTGAGCCTTGCTATTTGCATATCAATGGGAGGGATTGACCCTCGGGCTCATTTGTTGTGAGGACTGGTGTGAATACAGTGTGGTGCAGGGTCTGACCCTACAGAGCAGGATCTGCCTCATTAGGGACCCTGGTGCCTGCCCAAGCTGCTCCTTGGGTGTGTTGTCCTTGGAGGAAGCTGGGTGATACTCCAGCTCTTTTTGAAGCTGGCCACTGGGCACACCAGACCCAAGGACCCTGAGAGGGGATCCACTGCAGGTGAAGTTCAGCTGCAGCCTATGCCCCACCCGGGGCCACCTGGAAGGAGCCACAAAGCAATCCGCAGATGGCTGCTGCCTGTGCCATCGTTGGAAGTGCCTCAAGAGGCCCACCCCAAACCACAGCCGGCTGCCACTAGTACTGGACTTAGGGCTGCGCAGCCAGAGGTAAGGGATATGCTCAAGCCAGTTGCTGCTTGTCTGGGTTTCGTGAACCTTTGAGAAACCCTAAGAAAGTCTGTAGCATAAGACCAGGCAGGTGGTTTGTATGAAAAAGCCATTGACAGATGCTTGAGTGTGCCCAAATTTGGGCTGGGCAGGGTCTCAAATCACCAGGCCATGGCAAAAAAAATGGTGTCAGCCAGCTGAATGGATCTGAGATACATCTGAGGGAGGGGAAGGGCTCAACAAAGAAACAATGATTTCTGCCAGCTCCTCCATCCAGAAGAAAGCTGCCTCTCCAGCCCCATCCTGAAGCCAGACAACTCAGTTTCCCACTGTGTGTCCCTGTTACCTCTCTAGCTGTTGCCCCAGTGCTGGAGCTCAGAGCAAGTGATTCCGTTGGGTAAGTCCATGTACAGTCCTTTTAAGAGGAGCACCTGGTAGTACAGCTGCCCTCCATCTCACTCAGGCATAATCTCCGTTGGTTTTCACAGCCAGAAATTATGATCCTTCTCTCCTCAGCACTAGAATCCTGGGCTGGGGAGGGACTGGGACCCCCTTTGCTTCTTCTGGGAGGGGGACCTCCACAGCTCATATATAGCTCCTGATTTTCAATGGTCACATACGTGTGTGGGACCAGCCCTTCGTGTATCTCTGCCCCTCCTACCAGTCTCAAGGTGATTTCTTCTGTATGTCCTTAATTGAAGGGCTTTTGTTCAGCAAGATTTCATTTGATTCCAAATGATGATTGTTTTGTAGATTAGCTATAATTTTTGATGTGGTTGTGAGAGAGAAGGTAAGCACAGCATTTAACTACTACGTCATCTTGCCTGGGATATGTACTTTCTTGAGAAAAATCTTCAAGTGTAAATAAGTGACTCAGTTTTATATTTTTGTTCTCAACATTGTAAATAGTGTCTTATCTGGTCTAATGTTTATATGGTTAATGTCTACAAGTTACTAAAACATAAAGCTTATAATTTCCTGGACAATTGAGAGCTTTGTCCTCTGATACACCAGGGTGAAACTCTATGTATTATTTTATCCATTCAAAAGCCTTCTTGCCATTCTGTGATGCAAACATGAAGCAAGTATATTGATCTTACCTGACAAGTTTAGATGTTGGTTCAGATACTGATGGATGTGAATACAATCCTTTTCTGAAAGTGTATATTTTTTCTCCATATGAAAGAAGGTGTTTCCCAGAGTACTGTGGAGGTGCTCTTTATTTCTTAACACAGTACTCTGATTTTATTATAATTATCTATTGTAGTCTATCTAGGTTTGTCAACTAGTCATAAAATTTTGTGTTTGAATATCTTTAATTTATGTAATTTTGGGTCATTGATTCTCTATATTTTAGTTGGAATAAATTTTTTTTTCTTGGAGTATGATTTATAGAACATCTAGGGTATCTAGGGTTGATTAATTTAATTCTACAATATTGTACTATTTAATCTACTGCACTGTTTCTGGAGTAATAGTGGTGGGATGTAGCACAGGAACAATTTTAATAGCATTAGGGGTTTACATGGAACACAAACAATGTTTGTTGTGTTAGGCTGAGGGGAGTCATACAGAGACTATGGCCAAATGTAGTAATGTTGCTTTTGGTTTAATGTTTTGGAACATCATAACTTCGTAGGTTTATAGAGATGTCCAGGCAGCATTCACTATATGGTATCATGTGGACATAGAGAGAGAATATATGCATGCATGAATGGTGAGATTTTCCCATTACGAAGACATTTCATTCGCAACCAAAATGTTCTCACCTCGGGAGTAGGATGATGTCGAGAGTGATTTCCTAGCTCCAGCAACACTGCACAGCAGTCTGCAACAGGAACCAAAGGGTATAATAAGCAAATAATGCAAATTACTGCAAACCAAATAAATTCTACCATTGCCCATGATTAGTAAAGGATTCAGCTCATTTTGCAGAAGGCTCTGTAGATTAAATTCCAACTCAGAAATGTACAGCTTGATCAGTAAAGTTTGTAAATGGCTTTACAGATGAAGGATGCCATTCAGTAGTAAAGATGCACTTCACTTGCTAAAGCATTTAAAAACTCCACAGCTGAGATGTGCTGCAGCCCAGAAGCAGGTGCCCGGATCCATTACAAGTTAAATTGAATCAGTGGAGTATTCATATTTACTGAGAGTACAGTCTAAAAGGATAGTAAATGATATATAGTGAGGGTTATTTATTAAATTATGCAAGTTAATTAGCAAATAGGCAACCATCTAACAAGTACAATGTGAGACTAAACAAAGACATTGAGCTTTATCAGAAATAATGATAATATGGGATCCAGGATATCTAAAATTTACCCTAGACCACAGTCATCATTTTCTAGGGGGCTGTATTCATGAGGTAAAATGACATATAGGAGGAAAGTGCCACATTATTATTGGCTGGGCTTGGGCCCTCAACCACAATACAGGGTACTAGAGTAAGCTGACCTACGGCCATGTGTTTTCCTGAACAAGTTAGTGTTATAGCTTCATACTGAAAAAGGCTGTATGTGAGTAAAGCCTGCTTCCTTCCAAATTCACCCAAACCAACTTTCAGACTTTACAACTGAATTATAAATAGAAAGAAATCAAATAGATGAGGAGGAGGGTGAGGGAAATGGGAAATGGGAGGGGGGAGGAGGGGACGTCGGTATGGTTTCATGTCTTTGCCAATTTAGAAGGGCTTCACCTTTACTGCTTTAGTCCTATTGAATAGAGAGAGGCAGAAGGAAATGGCTGGGATAGTCAGCCTATTATTTCAGTTTTAGAGCGCAGCACCCACCAGTGCCACCTTTTAATACAGTCTTCCTACCCTCTCGTCAATGTGTCCAATGTGTATCTGGAGATAGAACCAAACAGATTTGGACTCCCAACCATAGCCTCTCCTCTGAACTGCTGATTGGCATATCAAGCTGTTTACAGCAGCCATGCTTGGAGATTTCACCAATTCTCAATAAAGCACGTTTTAAGACTCTTGATTTTTTTCTACTAGTTATACTCATATTATCATCCCTTTCATACCCTCACCCCAAGAGTTTTCCTTCTTTTAGTAATGTACTCCTATTATCCTCTCAGTTGAGCAAGCCAGAAATATGAATACCTTCCCGGATTCCTCCCTTCCCCTCATACCTCACACCCAATCTATGAATTCAGCCTATCAATTCTTCCAACCAGATATGTCTCCAAGTGGCTACCTTTCTTGAACTTTGGTAACATCCCTTCCTCCAGGCCAACACCCTTTCTCCCTGGATCTACTCTATGTCTCCTCCAATCCATTCTCCATACAGCAGCCAGAGTGTCTTGTCATAGCCTGAAGAACACTCTATGACAAACCCCTGCCTGCCTTTCCCCCTCTCTCTCTTGTTCACTGTGGTCCTGACATTCTGGGCTAATTTTACTTCTTCAGATATGCCAACTTCTTCCCAGGCATGGGATCTTTGCCTATATTTTTTCTCTGCCTGGGCCACTCTTCCCTCTGCATCTATCATGACTGACTCCATTGAATTCTTCAAGCTACACGTTACGTTTTCAGAGAGACCATTCCTGACCACTCTATCTGAAACCCATTCCTCTTTTCATAGCCCTTATCACAGCTAATCATCATTTACTTAATGCTATATTCAATTATGTGCCTTATTTTCTGGAAATAATAAACCATATTGGGATATTTGGTGACTTGGATCCAATCACAGGTAATATTGTCCTCTTAATTCAGTCTTGCCTCATCAGCTGTCTAAATACAACAATCTATTTTTTTATCATCAATTTTGATGATCCTATTTTATTTCAATCCCTCCTTATTCCATTAAACAATGAAGACTCTCAGATTTCCATGAGAACATAAACTAAGGGGAAGAAGTTTTATTATATAACATACCATAAATACTATAGTTTTGTTATTTAATAGACCGTAAGTAAAGCACAGTTTACAAGGGATGTAATTAGAGAATGGATCTCAATTAGATTCAATCTAATCATACATGTGAGTGACAAATACTATCCAGTGGAAGTAGTGAAACAAATGAGTAAAGATCAAATGACTAAGAAAACTATGAGAAATTAAACTGTATTTTGTGCATGTTTCTTATACAAGATTATATTCTTGGAAAGGCATCAATGGTTGTGTGCAGAGGGGTTGGATTTCCTATAATTAGTCATTACTGCCTTCATTTATAATGATCACATACTACTGAAAGACTGCATATTCACTGAATTGCCTTTTGAATGTGTCTATACAAAGAATCTAAGATTAAGTGATACAAACTAGAGACAATAGACACAACTAGGGATCAGAAAAATAACCTTAAAACTACACGCCTAGTTTAAAAGTTCATGTAATTTGCTTCCTTTCTTCTTTCCTTTCCTTTCCTTTCCTTTCCTTTCCTTTCCTTTCCTTTCCTTTCCTTTCCTTTCCTTTCCTTTCCTTTCCTTCCCTTCCCTTCCCTTCCCTTCCCTTCCCTTCCCTTCCCTTCCCTTCCCTTCCCTTTCCTTTTTTCTTTCCCTCCCTCCCTCTTTCCCTCCCTCCCTCCCTCCCTTCCGTCCTTTCTTCCTTCCTTCCTTCCTACGTACCTTTTTTCCTCTCTGTTCTGGTTTTGGAGGGGTGGGGTCACTGGGGAAAGTGACCATAGTCTATGAAATTGTTTCCAGTGTTCTTTTTTCTTGTTTTGAGCTATATGTTCATATTTAAATTAGTTTACTATGGATAGCAGTGGTTATGGTGTTTTCCAGACTTTGATATTTATTGCTTTATTAGGATTATAAGAAAAAATGATGATTAAAAATAATTGTAGGTAGGTTGAAAACTTTTAGGAGAAAATAAAGAAGAATTTTAATGCTATAACACCAAGTATGAGAAAAAAATATTTGTATTTGATTTTTAAAAAAGTGATAATTGGTTTTATTCATTTATCCAAAAATAATTATTTAACAACTACTGCATGTCAGGCAATGCATTAGGAATTGGGTATGCAATAATTAATAAAATGAAATTTCTCCCTAATAAAATATACTTTCTATGCATAGAAGACATAAAACAGACATACAAACATGTTAGGAGGTGGTAAGTGCTATCAAAAGAAAGAAACAACAAACAAAGTTAGGATAAGGAAAATAAACATGAGTAATGTGTGCTGTGTGTGTTTGTGTGTGTTTAATACTAGTTTTTAGAGAACATAATGATACTGGAACAGGTATTAGAAGAAAGTAAGAAAGTCATATGGCTTATGACTATCTTGGTCAAAAGCATACCAAGAAGAGGGGAAAGAATAAGCAAAGGCTTTGGTACACTAAAAGGCTTTGGTTAGAAAGCTAGAATTGGCCGAGAGAAGCAGAATAGGAACAATTGGTGCAGGAGAGGTCAAAGTGATAGTGGAGGCCTATCCCATCTAGAATTTTGCAGGTGTGGCAAAAAATTTATATATTATTTAGCAGTATATGAGAAGACATTGAAAGATTTTTGAGGACAATAGTTATATTCTATACTCTTAAATGATGTATATCTAAGAACCACACATACATGCACACATATTTGCATCATTAATATGAGAACGACAACCAATTATGATAAAAATTTTAAACGTAAGTTAAAAAAAACCCCTCCAAATAGAGTCTGCTATTTATTAAGGATCTCTCATCCTAAAATCTTTGGACTAAATATATCATTTAAAAAACTTATCTGCCACAGTGTATTCATACACTAGGGTTAGAGGCAGAGAATACTAAAATTATTATTCTTATAGGATAGTAAAAGTCTTGACCTCTTTTGAATGATCTTTTTAATGACTAGCAGAATGAGATTTTAGCAAAATATTCAGATTACTAGACACATTTATTTATTGGTAAGAAGAATGTAAAAGTTTTCATTTTGTGTTTTAAAAGCTACATATAAGATATTAGTTGTGAAAGTACATGTTAGATCAAAGTCAAGGTGGCTTTTTATGAAAGGTATCTTTGTGGGCCTGTTTGGTATTGACATGATGTCAAATACTCAAAATTGCTTATTTCATACATTTAAAACCACAAGTTTTCAGACTTATTGAACCTACATGTATTTGAAATACTGTAATAAATTCAAGACTGAGGATTGAGAGTGGCAATCAGAAATTACGTGGACTCCTTTAAGCAGAATTACATTTCACCGACACAATCCAATAGGCTGGGTAATGGGAAAAAATTATAATAATTAATTGCTGCTACCTATATCAGTTTTAATATCCACCCTCATTTTGAGAACTTGATATATCCCAACTCTCAAGGGTATGCCTGTAATTATGCTTTTGAGGTGTTCAAGTAGCTTTATCACAGAGAGACACTTGAACTCCAATGTGAGAAGGTTAATTATTTAGAATATCCTTGAGAACATTCTCTGCTATGAGTAGATTACATGAAGACACCTTGAAGTGACTACAGAAGTCCCAAGAAAGATAAATGTAAAAATCAATGATTTGTCTATGCTGAATCTCGGAGGACTGCTTTAGAATATTAATGATATTAACTACTAACCTTGTTTTCCAAAACTGTTTCAAAATGTTATTTCTCCCTCTAGCAATGCATGTCTCTGGAGGATTGTGCTTAAATTTAGCTAAGATGGTCAATTTCCTGACTTCTATTATGGGATTAATCTGTATAAATCATTTGGTGATGAATAAACATGGCTTGCCTGCCATGTGTCTCTGTGATCTTCAGTCTATGATTTCATGATTATAAGGCCTTTAAATAATTATAACAAGGGGTTGTCATTATTCTGAACTACTAATTAGAATACTTCTGGGTTTAGACTATCCTCCATGTTTAAAAAATCTCATGAGAAAAATTTATATAACTTTATAAGCATAAATTTGGAGAAAATTTGGTTTCAATAGTCTACATCCTTGCCCACACATTTGATGTCCAAGGAATATTTATGGACTGATGTTCCAGGCTAAGGAAATGCACTGTTAAGTCTTTATTTACATTTTCCCCCTCTTTAATTGTAAGCTTGCTTTCTTCAGTAAAGATGAAAAATATCTCCTAAAAATACCAAATTTCCTTTTTTATTCCATGCAATGACATTGAAGCCTACTATTTTCCTCCACATCTATTCTAGATTTTAATTTTTTTTTTCTTCTTCAGTGGTCCAAAGAGTCTTCCTCTCTCACTTCCAGGACCCCTTCTCTCTGGAGTTGTGGTTCTCCCCATTGTCCCTAGGATCTCCAGTTTGGCAGCAATTGTGACTCACAACTGAACTTGGCTCAGTGTAGGTAGCAGATTGCATGGCACAACTTGGCTAGACAATATCCTGCATACTGTATTTAAAAAAAAAAAAAAAATATATATATATATATATATATATATATATATATATATATATATATTTTTGAAACTCCCTTAGCTCAGGGGATATTTATTAGGAAGTTACTGATACATCATGCAGAATCCTAAAAGGATTTGAACAACCAGGGAGGAACTGGTGACCTCTGAAGCAGAATTTGTGAATCTTCTCTTTACTATAGTCCACTGACACCTAGTTCCCGTGCCTGTAGGTAAAAACTGCAAATTCCTGGAAAGAAAATTTGATTGGTTAGCTTAGGCTTTGGTAGTCCTCCTGGCCAATGATCTGTGGCTGCACAAGGGGAGTCTTAGTAGATGTATTAGAGACCCACACCTATGGATCAGGTGCACATCCCTGAAAAGGGGGAAATGATAGTGAGTCAGGCAGTCAGGCTAGAAGTGCCAACTACACTCTTCTGCAGGTTTTCTTCCCTTGTTAGAGAACCTGGTCTGTCTCAGTGCTGAATTCCTCACCCATAGTAGTAGCACACACTGTGTCTCACAACGGATGCTTTCCCATTGTCCATTCTTTGGTATCCTGTGTAATCATTGTATATAGAGTGGGGAAGGGTTTTCGGCTATCTAAGCATACTCCACAAGGTTCCTTCTTCTGTCCCAATGTTGTTCCAGTCTTAGTTTTTTCCTTGCTACTAGTATATAATCAATTTTGTTTCTTTTGTTTAGTTAATTAACTAATTAGTCACACAAATATTCATTGAGCATATGCTGGAAATGGAGAGAAGTGGATGGGGTTGAGATATTTGGGAGATATAATTCCTTTTTCTTGGGCTAGGAACTGGGAAGAACCACTGGGGAACTATTGTGCTAATGATGTCCAGTACAAAGTACCTTTCTCCTTTGGGGGTTTTAGCTGTTCTTTTTTTGGATCTTTACATAAGATATCAAATATTAATTCAATTCAAACAGTGCTTTTCATTTTATCCAGACCTCATGTATATCATCTCACCTATTCCTCTGAGATAAGTAGACTAGATATTGGTATTGTCATAGAGAAAAGAAAACTGAAGCTCTGGGAAGTTAAGTGCTTTCTTCAGGTTTTCATTGCTACTAAACAGCAGATGTAGGATTCAAGTGAGTGTCTGACAGTGGACCCAGTAGTAATTTCATATTGTAGATTGTGATTTACTGTTTTCTCCCTCCACTATTGAAAGATTCTCTAGTATCAGTACTTTCAAGATATAGGAGAATCAAATGAAGAATGACAATACATTTTTACTAAGTATATTCTACATCTACAAGTCTAAAAATCTGTCCTGGTACTATTTAGAATAGTCAATAATTTGGTTATGTACCAAAATACTGTCTTAATCTAACAAAAACACATTACGTTCACCTTAGCTAAATAATTTTAAGAAAAAATATTAAGTGTTAGTCTCACTTCAAATTTTGTGATGATTGGATGGTGTCTAGTTTTATTTAGAGATTAAGTAATACATGTAATGCCATTATCCAATGTCACCAGAAAAAGTTTTTATAATGCAATTTACTAGTGATGAATAATCATTTCTTTGATCAATTATCAAGTTCTTAAATCATTGGATTCCACTATATACTTAGAATCCATGGGATTCAGCATGGCTGCTGAATCAAACCTTTTGTTTTCTTTTTTTATATATATTAATTTCAGGTATACAAAACAACATAATGATTAGACATTTACACCCCTCACACAGTGATAACCCCCCCAAGTCTACTATCCCTCTGACATCACGTATATCTGTTACAATACCATTGACTATGTTCCCTGTGCTGTACATTACATCCCGTGGGGATATATATATATATATATATATATATATATATATATATATATAAATAAATTGACATTCAATATTATTCTACTTGAGCTTCAGGTGGTCAGATCAATCTATGAAGTGATCCCCCTGATAAGTCCAGTACCCATGTGGCGCCCTACATGATCTTTACAACATTATATTATATTCCCCGTACTGTATTTCACATCCCTGTGACTATTTTGTGACTAGTAATGTGTACTTTCTAATCTCTTCACTTTCTCCTGCATCTCCCAAACCCCCTCCCATCTAGCAACCATCGTTTTTTTCTCTGTATCTCTGAGTATGTTTTCAAATACTTTTAAGTTGATGGAAGTGTACACCCACAGATACCAAAAGTTAATTTTCCATCTAAATATTTAAGTGGTTATCATGGTGAAGGGTGTCAAAATGATTTTTTGAACAAAAACATCTGAGTCACTATGTAAATGTTAGCAAATGACATTTGAATCAGCAATATTTATTAAATATCTACAATGTGACTGACATGATATTACATAAATGAAAAGCTAACAGTAAATGAATATAACAAATAGGAATAAAATATAGTAAATTTTCCTTTAAGAACGTTGGTGACTTGATTTGGCGAATCGTGAATTAGAAAGCTTACTTATAATTTTTACAACTTCCCTACATAGTTCCATTAGGATTTGAGACATTTCAGTCACATTTACAATTTGAAAATAGTTGTGGAAATTTTATCTTTGGAGTATATTTTTAAAAACTTATATTTTTGTCACCACTTCGTGTATCTTTAGCTCCTTTCCTGCTTTTCCCGTATGCCTCTACCCACTTCTCAGTCTTGATCCTTTCCCTTGATGCTTTTGGCATTAACAACCTTGTGACATTCAAAATTCATTCATTCATTCATGCATGCATTCATTTCTTTAAACTGATATTTGAATAATCCATTATGTACCAGACATGATCAGTAGTCAGGCTGAGGCAATAGGTGACAATTGAAAAGATGGTGAGATTTTATTAAGCAATTGGCACTGAGAATGGAGAGAAGTGAATGGAGTTGAGATATTTGGGAGATAGAATTACTCTTTCTTGGTAATTGATGGCTGTCTGGAGGTATTACTCTCCCAAGGTTGGGTCAGTGAATTGATTATATTGAAATATTTTGTCAAGCAACTTTTGTTCCACAAGTCTGAGTTGATTTCTAATAAAAACATTTAAAAAAATTTAGTGCTCATGTTTCAAGAAGTCTTATGAAGGTAAAACATACTTTTGAAGGTACATTATGGATAATGATAAAATATTATCATCTATCCTAAACATCAGTTTTCCTGATGTTTGCTTTTGCATCACTATGAGATTTATCCAAAATATGTTCAACATAAACTTTTAAAATACACTTACAAGGAAGCAAAACAGACTTGTCAACAACTAAATAGGTTGTCAAAATAAATCTGTATAATGTCAGATAAAAGTTACAAACGTTGAATAAAATATTTCAATGTGTGTTTTAAGGTTCCATTTTTAAACAACCTGAAATAAATGTCTTTTCAAAGCTTTATCTTGCCAGTAGATATTATTATTAAGGATATTATTATTAAGGTAAATTACTGACACCTAAACTAGGAAAGTACACATCTCCACAGATGTTCCTCAGACAAGTAGATGTGGACATCATGGACGGATTGCTCTTCTTCCCAGGAGCAAGTATCAATCTGGAGGAGATTTGAAAACCTTCTATTTTGTACCAGGTTAAAACACTTGATACATTCTAGTGGTTATCATGATGTAGGAACTTTTATCTTGAGCATATTATGTAAACAAGACACCACGAGACTAGATGGTGGACTCACAATACTTTGGATTTAAGTGTATAAACTTCCCTCATTTTCTTCCTTTCCATAAAAAGGACTGCATCCCTTGACTAGTTTTTAATGAAATATTTCAGACATCCAAAATGCCTAGAGAATAAGATAATCGATACTTAGCAATGCACTACCCAGTTTAAAAATAAAACTTGAAAAGTCCTGAAACACTGTGTGTCCCTTTCAGGTCGCATTTCTCTCTATATCCATCAGAAGTAGTAGAGTCTCTTTTGAATTTTGTGTTTTCTGTTCCCATGCATTTCTTTATACAATTGCTATGCATATATTAACTATAAAATATTGTTTGGCAGGTTTTAAACTTTAAATAAATAGTGTACCAGTTATTCAACAATTGTCTCTCAGCTTCATGCCCATCCTTCTACACTCTGCCATATGATACTGGGGCAAGGACTCTGCAGACGTCAGTTGTTTTTAAAGCTTATCTTTCAGTATGAGTTTTCCACTGTGTAATTGGTAGGTATCCTTTTTCAGGGTGAGGAAATATCTTTTTGTTTGTAGTTTGCCGAGATATTTATTTACTTCCCATGAGTGGGTGTTTAATTTTTTAGAAAGTTTTGTCTACATCTATTACGGTTATAACCATTGAATAGAAAGAGCACACTCACCTTCAATAGAGTGTGAGCAGAAAAACAACTGTATCCTCATCTTGTCCCCTCTCACTTCATACCTGTTTTGCGGACTAGTTATTTTCCTGACTTTGGATGAAATGTAATGTAGATCATGTTGTATTTCCTGTCACTCTGTCTTCCATCACTTCTAAGTCCAGAAATAGTATCATTTCAGTAGCTAAATTATCTACGCTGGGGTCATCTGAAATCTGAATTATCCAAGCCTACGACCTTTTGCCATTTCCCATCTTGGTTTTGTATCAGGCCTGGAAGCTTGAAGTAGGCCTGGGAGCATGATTAGCTGCTTTTCTCAGAACTCAGAACTCTGCTTCCTCTGCTGTTCACTAGCTATTGTGGACCCTCCAGAGTCAGGCCTAGGGGAAGGGAGATTGGGAAAAAAACAGAGCCAGTTTAAGGGAGCTGATACTAGTCTCCTGTTCCAGTGTTAGAAACTTCCAGACTTGGCAGACATTCTAAGCTGCTATATTTTCTTTCTGAAGAGTATTTCTAGGGTGTCCAGAAGCTTTCTTCCTGGTAACTCTCAATCCCGGTTTCTGTGTTATATTGTCTTCATTTAGATATTTATAACTCTCTCAGTTTCTATGTTTTCAGAAATTCCTTTGCCTGCTTGTTCCTCTCTCCAGGAAGTTCTGTTTTGGATAAAGTTCCATGCTGGTTGCATATCTGAAAACAAAACAACAACAACAACAACATGGCAGTGGAAGTTCCACCCACCCCCAATTCAACCTAACCTATTTTCTGCTGTTTCGGGTCCACAGCTGCAACCTCATATCCTTTTGTTTTTCAGGGGTGTTTAAGAAACTAATCCCTCTGTTGTGTTCCAAACCCCAGGGGCACATATATCAAGGAGTTCATTTGTATTTCATCTTGCTTGGCTTGAAGCACCCTTTTCCCACTTCCTTTGAAGTTGTCAGAAAGAAGTGCGCAGAACTGCAACAACTCTCTGTGAACAAATATTCTCAACCAATATCTGCACCTAGCTGATCAACACTTTCATTACTCCTTGCATATCTTCATATTAGGTGATGCGCCAAGCAGTACCAAACTAGTTTCCTACCATTTCTTCTGCAAATTCTGCACAGTTGGCCTGGCCTCTTGCTTTAAAATGTGCGATTCTGTGGGACCTCCTATTTTGTTCCTGTCCTTTGTGGCTTTCAGCAAAACAAAAAATGTTCTATTTTAACATACTCTTATAAGATGATCCACTAATTTAAAAAAATCTGTTAATGTAGTGAATTGAATTAAAATTTCTAGTGTTAAACTATTTCTGTATTTTATGATTATAAGTGGTTATTCATAAAATATTATCATCTATCCTTAACTGAATAAAAGCAGACTTATTGTCATCTCTTTGCTGAGAATCTGTCTTCTTTTTGGTTGCTTTACTATATCCTTTTGTCCTTAGTACTCTGCATTTTCACAAAAATTTGTCCAAATATGGTTTTCTTTCATTTATTCTGTTTGAGAGATACCATATTTCCTGAATTTGAGGATCTATGCTTTTCATTAATTCAGGAATATTTTCAGCCTTTGTATCTTTCAAATTTGCTCTTTTCACACCTGTTCTTTATCTTTTGGGACTCTAAAATATGTTCAACCTCAATCTACCCTCCATGTCTCTTAACCTCTCTTTTATTTCTTTTGCATCCTCTCTCTTCCTGAGTAATTTATTTACATCTATTTTTTCTGCTTATGAACAATCTTTTCAGATGTCTTTAACTGCTATTTCTACATATTCAAGGTATTTCTATTTCAATTTTGTATTATTTGTTTCACCTTAAATTCTATCTGCTTGTTTGAGACAGTTTTATTATTTTCTGAATTTTGGATTCAATCTTTTATTCTTTCAAAAATATAAAACATATTTATGTTATATTCTAGGTCTTATAATTCTAATATTTGAAGTCATTGGGAATACAATTTTATTTTATTATCTGATGGCTTTTGTTCATAGTGGCTTGTTTCCTCATATTTTGTACTTGTATAATTTTGACTTTGGGGAGCATATTTGGGGTGTTTTGTCAATAGTTACCTGTTAGTCCTAATTTCCTCCTATTTTGATGATATACCTATGGAATGCTATCAGTTACGGACAACTTTAAGTTAATTTTTTAGCTAGGCAATTTCTGAACAATGCTGGTAATATAAATTTAAATTCTAAGTCCTAATGAAGGTAGTCCTATGGTTGAGAGTTTTCAGGGTAGATGTTTCCTTTTTGTTTATCCAGAGTCCTGTCAATTTTTATTTAGTTAGATTAGGCTAGACTTTGTTATGGTAACAAACCCTGAAATCTCATTGACTTAGTACAACAAATATGTATTTATTGCTCATGCCAAGTGCAATGTGATTTGGGTGGGGGGTTCTTATTTACTTGATGACTTAGGAATCCAGGTTCCTTCTATCTTGTGACACTATCATCTCGATACATGGCTTCTAAACGTATGTGTCAGGGAAGATATTTTGACTACCATATTGCTAGTATAGAAATCATGTAGACTTCTTCAACTAATGTAATTCTTTATTTGTGATCAGTTAATGGAATTTGAAACTCAAAAAGTAGTTAAGCTTTCTATATTCATGTGGCACAATAATTTTCATTAGTGAAAGATTTATTATAAACTATTGTGCAATATATATATGTATGTGTATATATATATATAAATTTGGGACTCAAAATATATATCTAATATATAGGTTTGTATATCTATTTTTATATATGCATACAATTTTATTTTGTGTATATATAATTTATGTATGTACAAAGACATAAATTATAATAATGTACAAAAGACCTAACATTCCCAGACACAAATGTAGGAGCATAAAAACTCTCTAAATGTGGAATTGGTGTAGAACTGGAATGTTTAATTTCTTTCACTGATTATTGATTTTCAAATAACATTTTAATGAAAGCACCATATTGAAAATTGTGATTGGCTATAAAGTTAGTTCTTTGCATACGCAGTAAAATTATGTCAAAATACCTTAATGTATATCCCATAATCCTATTTCTATTCTTTTGTCTCTGTATCCAATCTATTGCTGAAACTTGCTGCTTTTCCTTCATAATATCTAGGAGCACTGCCTCATTATTTCCTTTCCCTACTGTTTATTATAATGTTAACTGAGACTCTGCTCTTTTTTGTCTTGGGCAGTGAACGTCTTCAGCAATCCATAGCTTTCCAATTCTTCTTTCCACTGGCTCCAAACTATCTTCTCAGTCCATTGCTTTGATCTTCCCATGTTTAAACTATGTCACATTTCTAGTCCAGATTTTGTTTGTCATCTAGTATAAAATAAATGTTTTAGGAATAAGATTGAAATAAAAATTAAGTGCAGTTAATTTGTTTTAAATTGTCAGCTAAAGTAACTACATTCCTCTCCCTTGCAATTAAACAAAATAATTGTCCAGGGGAAAAGGATCCTGAATCCCTAATCAGAGTTTATCTACAGTAAGGTTAAGTCAGAGGATTTGTGAAATCCTTCTGTGCTCTCAACAAGTAAATTATTCCATTAGACTAAAAATAGGCCCAGGGTAGTGAAACAAGAGTCAAGGGACCAATTCTAGCTTGTGAAAAATTGCCATTCTTAATTCCATAGATGTTTTAGAGGAATTGGTTTTTCAATAAATAGTTAAAAAGGTGAAAATATGATTTGGCAAATTAAGTATAGCATTTGATAGATGTTAAAGGCAATGAAAATATTAGGCTCAATTCAAAATGATTTCTGCCCTTTCATTGCAACATTCTTCAAAAGATGAACTGAAATACTTTGCCATAATTGCTGACTATCCACTCATTCCTTAGCTTCTGGAAGCTTTGTTTCTGTCTCCAGTTACTCCAATGCAGTCTCTCTATTGTCACTAATGAACTAATTGTCACATTTAATTTTTTTCTCTTCAGACCATGTCTATCTTGACTTCTCCAAAACATGATTCTGTTGCACACACTAACCTTTCTTTGTTTCACTATCCCAGTTCTACACTTACCTTTCTGAACACACACACACACACACACACACACACACACACACACATATTCAAAAAAGTGAATATATATTAGACTCTTTTACTCTTCTCATCCTTTAAATGTGAGCATTAATCAGGTTTAGTTCTCAACCCATTGATTTTCTTTTTATATATTCTTCTTAAAAGGGTTCCTTCATCCTCACAGTTTCAAGTAACCTCCATTCCCCTGCCCTTAATTTTAGGGTATCTTGCGCTGTGTTAAAACTAGTTCACTGAACACTGCCTACAGCTTTTTACATTCCTGGATCTGTAGATTTTTAAATGTTCCATTATGGGAAAACCAAAGAAAATCACTAGGTGGAAAATTAATTTTCTGGGATATAGCAGCAGTGGATCTCAAAGCTGGATGAAATGAAGCTGTAGACTTCATGCAGTCTCAGTTCAGAGCATTAATTCTCTGTAGGTTCCTAAACTCTCCATGATGGTCAATGAAGAAAAGTGACTTGTATGAGAGCCTGGGGACCTCATCTGATTGAATCTAGATGTACTAAAGGAAAGTGGTTTAACATTTTCTATATCTTTCTCTGTTTTCATTCTCTTATGAGTCTTTCCTTCACCTCCTATTCTGGGTACTTTCAAATCCCAGCTGTGAATAGTGTTTGCTTGAACTCATTGCTACAGTAGAATTTTGGGAGAGCTTGAGTTTTGTTTTCAAACTTCTGGTTCTGCTCTGAGAAGAATATCATGTAATGCCTTTGTCTCCTTCCTTTCAATATGTCCCTAAATTGAGAATTTAAAAAAAAATTGATAAGGATGGATAATTAGCTTATAAAACACCTGTGCCAGCTATTTGTGAAAGTGTCTATATTTTGTTTAATAAAACAGTTTGTGGAAACATTCATATTTGTGTAGAAGTTCATAGCTCTGCAGCCAAGTTTATTTAACCAATAATACAACTGGAAAGGCAGAAAATTTGGAGGGAAGAAACTAGAATGCTTGATGGAAATTCAGTGGTTCGCACAACACAGTTTGTAATCCATTTTCTTGCTGGGTTGGGTTGGAGATGTGTGTCTGTGTCACTTTCAAAAAGAAGGCAGGTGATCTTAACTAATCTTATAAACATGCTAATGACAAATGTGGCAACAAACTAATAGTATTTTCTAGTTGGAAGTCCTTCTCCGTGGAATGTTTTGTCACATGTACCTAATTGTCTAAGATTGTTTACAGTAAACAAACCTAATGCTTTATGAATGGCTCCCTGCAATTTGTCCTGTAACCTATGTAACTATCTGTTGTAATATGCTGTGTATGAGTCTCTTTATTGCTTGGATTCATAAAATTAAGTAAATTTTATACTGTGGAAGAGTTTTAATTTTGTATTTGATTGTGTTCGCTCAGCTCCATTATACAGAGGGTGCCAAAATAATGTATACACATTTTAAGAAAGGAAAAAAGCTCTGTTAAAATTGTAATACTTAATATTGTATACCGATAACAATAGATGAATACAAGTCACATTTGACTTCTGCAGTTACAAGAGATGCTCAAAGTGGTTACCACCAGCATAATTTTAATACAATTTTGTCCTTTCTTAAAATGTGTATACATTTTTTTGACACTCTGTATATGGAAAATAATACTGGCTTTGGAAAAGATAAGTCTATAGATTCTGGCATTTAGATTTATTTTACTTAACTTTTACAATCTCAAGTTTTCCTGATGTTTATAAATAGGGCACAGACTTGTAATGAGAGTTTTTGCTGCTAGTAAATGACAAACTTGTTTAAATCATTTGCCACAGCAGATGTCAATCTCAGCTGGATGGCAAACCTCTGGAAGTGTTCGACTCTGACATAGAATTCTCTATATCCTGTGCTCATGCTACTGTACCAATATATAGTAGTTGCTTAATAAATACTTGTTTAAAAATAAATATTTTAGGAGTTAAGCAACAAAAAATATTAACTTTCATGGCCGAAAGTCTTTTTAAAAGAAAGGGTTTATTAGGCCGTTGTGAGCATTAAAAACAATACTGGTTTTGGAACATGGCGTCTAAACCACCATCAGCCTGACTACGTAGGAATTACAGCGTGTCCATCATTGGGGAGTTTTACAGGCATTTCTATACATCAAATTTGCAGGGGGCGGGGTTAGTAGAAAGACGTAAGCCATTCTGAAAGGATTGGCATTAGCTGTAGACAAAGGGATGGGAGATGGAACAGGGTTAGTTTGGGGATAGGTTCAGCAGAGTCCACAAGGAAAAGTGCTTATTCCTGTGATTGGCTGTGGGCGGCAGATTGAAAAGTCCACGCGTAAATAAGAAGTGGAGGCGCCAAGGTTCTATGGCGCCTGGCTATTCTCTCTTTTGGATGACTGTGGAAATAACAAATCTGGAGCTAATCCTAAATTCCAAGAGATATACAGGAATGTGAGCAGTCTTTTATCAGAGTTGGTCCACAGTTATAAACAGGATAATTGTTCTGTCTTTTTCTCACTCTCCCACCACTATAATTTTAATTTAGAACATCTCAGAATTTTGTTTTCTTGTCATGGGTGACAGAAACAAGGCGGTGAGTGGCAAATTTTTTTCAAGTGAAAAAATCTAGTGTGTTCTATCTAGTTATAGTGTGTCCACCAGTTGAGGACTGTATGTCCCAGACCCTTCTTTCTACAATGTGCTTATGGGACCACCATGTTCTTGCTATTTGAATGGGAACAGAAGTAACTTGTGTTACTTTGGGGCCTAGGCCTAAAGCTTTGGAGGTACACAACCACATTTACCATCTTGTGAAGTAAATATGGTTGTACATGATGTCCAGCTTTGATGATGCAGGTGAGGACACACCCCAGGAGTTGCCAGAGAAACACGATGAAAGTAACCAGGTTGTGAATGACAGAAGAGAGTGAAGTTATGGCCTGTGAACCTGGAATGGTGTTTGAAAAAAAACAGGAAACTTTACTCCTTGATCTACCAATGGTTGGGTCTCATGGTTACAGCGACTTAGCTTTTTTATTGTAGTATAAGCAGGAAAAGCCAAAAGAGCATAAATTATCTTTTGGATTGGTAAGGAGACCTAATTCATTTTAGCAAGTTGGGAATGACTTTGGAGGAAAAAGATTAAAAAAGACATGTTTATGATTTATTTCTTTAGTCTCCTTTTAAAGTTGCTTAACACAAGTATCATTTATATTTTAGATATCATCTTAGACTTAATTCTAACAATCAAATCTTAAAGTGATATAAAGTTTGAAATCTGCCCATGAATTTTAAGACACTTTCATCATCTTTTAAAATGACATTATATTTACACTAGTGAATTCATAAATACTTGATAAATTTTAAATTCTCCCAAAAGAATTTAAAAAGAATAGTTTTTTGCCTTTATTTTTTATTTATTTTGCATTAGTTTCATATGTGCAAAACAACATAGTGATTAGACATTTACACCCCTCACAAAGTGATAACCCCAACGAGTCTATTACCCTTCTGACACCATACATAGCTAGTGCAATACCATTGACTATATTCCCTATGTGTACTTTATATCCTGTGTATAATTACAACTATTTGTAATTATAATTGACATTCAGTATTATTTTATGTTAGTTTCAGGTGTACAGTACAGTGATGAGGCATTTATTATAATCTATAAAGTGATGCCCCCGATAAGTCCGGTACCCATCTGACACCTTACATAGTCTTTACAACATTATTGACAATATTCACCATGCTGTGCTGTATTTTACATCCCCATGACTATTCTGTGACTACCAATTTGTACTTCCTAATCCCTTCACCTTTTCCCTATCCCCCAACCCCACTCCCTCCCATCTAGCAACCATCAGTTTGTTCTCTGTATCTATGAGTCTGTTTCTGTTTTGTTTGTTTGTTTATTCTGTTCTTTAAATTCCACATATAAGTGAGATCATATGATATTTGTCTTTTTCAGTCTGACTTATTTCAATTAGCATAATATCCTCTAGGTCCATCCATGTTATTGCAAAGGGTAAGATTTCATTCTTTTTAATGTTAGAGTAATACTCCATTGTATAAATGTACCTCAATTTCTTTATCCATTCGTCTATTGATGGGCATTTTGGTTGTTTCCATATCTTTGCTATTGTGAATAGCACTGCAGTAAACATAAGGGTGCATATATTTTTTGAATTTCTTTGGATAAATACCCAGTAGTGAAATTGCTGGGTCATTTTTAATTTTTTGAGGAACCTCCATACTGTTTTCCATAGTGGCTGTACCAATTTGCAATCCCACCAACTGTGCACGAGGGTTCCCTTTTCTCCACATCCTTGCCAACACTTGCTGTTTATTGTAAAAATAATAGATTTTATTGCATGATTTTACCTTGCTTTGTCTATTTTTTAACATTCAAATGTCTTCTTTTTCAAACATATGAATTCTATTGCTTTTGCTCTAGAAAGTTTATTGCATTATCATTTCAATGGAAAATTTTCTCTTTTGGCATTACTCACTTTACCTGTGAATATCTTTGAAATCTTGGGGATAATAATTCTGTTTCTTTTTCCAAATTCTTTTCCATTCTACAATTGCACTTAGATTAAGTTTGCGACAAATAACAAATGTGCACCACATTTTTAAAAAAGATGGTTGCTATGGAAAACAAAGATGTTTAAAATGTGGCTAGTTTTTAGCTTCAGTTAAAAAATCAGGTAAAATAAGTAGTTTCTGTCTACACAAGATACATCCAAACCTGTAGAGAACTTTTATAAGCATGTATTAGAGCCAAACTGACCACATTTGCCAGAGAGCAAGATCTCAAATGCTCTGAAGAATAACGGTTTTGCAGCTTTTTTTATGCATTTGAAATTAAGGAGGGAAGGTAAGGAAGATTATATGGAGGTGGGAGAAAGCCATGTGGGGATTTAAGTTCAGGATAGTTAAGGAGATTATGTGCTCTCTTTAGGGTGGTTATGGCTTATTTCAAAGGTGTGTTAACCGAGGTGCATAGAAACAATGGACAGGGTTTGCTTAAGGCAAAGAAAAGCCTTTAATAAAAAGTTAGATGCCTGGGGCGTGATTACCCACCTGCCCGGTTAGGAATTTATGATCATACCACTCTGTGAGGTTTTGCATACAACTCGTTTTATCTCCAGATTTCTTATCAAATAAAAAGGAAATAATTTTCAGGTCAAATACCATTATTATAAATGTTCATAGGATTGTCTCTCACAAATTATAGCACTTTTCAAAAGTATAATTTTACCTTTCAGTTGTTTGATAATTTGATTAACGTCTTTCTCCCTCTAACAGCTGTGTTCAGGAAGACACTGTGCCTATTTTTATTATTGCTGTAGTTCCACTTCTTAACACAGTGTCTGACACTTTATAAGTATGCAATAAATATTTGAAAGTTAAAGAATCATTTGAGTTAATTAAAGATATATTTTTGGTGCATTCCTAATATAACAAATTGATGGTATTGTGGATGAAAAAAGGGGTTCTATGGATGTGAATATATAAATGTGAATAATTTTTTTTTAGCTATCTGGATGAGTAATTTAATATACAATATGTAATGATTAAAATACAAAAAACATAAACTCGTACAGTAATTCCACATAGAGAAAAAAACAGAACATTCAGAATTAAAAGCATTATTTATGATACACCAGAATGTTCATATTTTGGCAAAAACCAAAATATATTGTTTTCAATATTATATACATAGTATTAATATAATAAAGTATTAAATATAACAAAAAGTCTTATTGTAAACTGTAACAAAAAGAATATTACAAATGGTTTTGACATATTTCTAATTGACATTGTAGTATTTTAGTCTTATGAATTAATGGCAATCGATATAACATTCCCAAAGCTGAATTGCCCAGTTGCTTAGTCACAGTTTGGAGTACATTAAAGAAAAACACAAAAAACAGCATTCAAACATTCTAAAAATAATTTTTAAAACAACATAAATATACACTGAAATCTCTTAAAAATGAAAATGAGGGAATAGATCATTTGAAACACACATAACTTCAGAACTAATTATATTTCTATCTCGCTCTCATCTATGGAAGCTACTTAGAAGATGCCTTCTCCCTCTTACAAATTTTCCCTAAAACTCTTCTCTAAATCCAACCCATACTGAGTGTTGTATTGCCCACTCCTCTCACATTCAGGATCTATTTAAATCACTCCCCAACAATTGCTTTGCTCTTTCAATTCTTCTTCTCACTTGTAAATCCAATCTGAGGCAGTAAGGCACAGGAACTAACTTCACAGTTATCAACGGCTATCTTTATTTTAGTTCTTTTTGCTGGAACATAGAACCTGGGAACTAAAACCAAAAATGAAGAGGCAAGGTTAAGTATAAATTGCCAAAAATATGAAAAATGATAAACTATCCAGTATTATCTAGAATTCAGCCAAGTCAGAACTCTGTATTGGAGGACAATTTGGTTGTATATATATCCTAAATCTGAAACATGTGCATACTTAATAATTTGCATTTTAAATATTAGAAATTTATTTTAAGGAAATTATCATTGCTTACATTAGTAAAAATGTAAACAATCTAAATGTCCAGGAATAACAATAACTGACTCTTTGATGTGAAGGTGCTAACTCCAAGTACTTTTTAAAAACGTATTTTTCCAAATAGATAACAAACATTAAAGCAATATGATATGGTAATTCCAAATACCAATGTATTCAGGTTAGTCATTTTTAATTGTCTGTGGATAGTGACTAATGGATTTCAATGGTTCTGTTTGTTGGTATACAGTCCTGGCACCTTTGAATTAGGACAATATTGACACACTTTGTAGCAACAACAAAAATTTATCCTTCCCATTGTATCTGATCTTTTCAAGAGGCATAACAAATTCATAGGCTGATGGAAACATAAAAGAGAAATGATGGTCCCACTTGGAAAGAAAGACGATAAGACATATTATGCTGCATATTTCATTTTTAAAAAGAGAGAAAGATTGAAAACTAAAGAAAATAATTATTAAACAATATTATTTAAAGTCTTTGTTTTCCATGCATTGAAATAACTTTACGTGGGTTTTCTAGAAAACGGTATTATGTATTATCATATATTTGTAAATTTAACTAGATTTAAAGTCATAGTTAAAATGTTAATTAGAGTATTAACTTGATTTACAAGTGCCTGTAAAGGCCTGAGATCTGGAAATGTGTTTCTCCTGTAAAGGATTTTTTTTTTTTTTTTGGTGATTGGAGTTACCCAGCTTCCCTAGGTAACTAATTTCAAGGATTTACCATTGTTCAATTATATTCACAAATAAAACAATTTTAAATTTAAATTTAATTCAACACTAGAAATAAACACATCATTAAAAAAAGGTCTTTTCTTTATTTGGAGAAGGCAAGAAATAATTGCCCTTCATAAAAAAGCTTTCTTCTTTTCTCAAATTTGAAACTATAACTTTTGTTTTCACAGGATTGACATTTTGAAGGTTTTTTTCTTTTTTGAACTTAAAATGGTTTTCTTTTATTTTTTTTTAACCTATAAAAGGTACTATTTAAATTTTTTGAAAAATTTCATTTTTTAGCATTCCAAATACAGGATCAGTTGTTAATATATTACATTTACATAATGCTTTTGGAACTAGTAGAAAGCTCCCAGTGTGCCTTACAACCTTGGACACACTAGAAAATCCTACACCCATAGAGAAATACAATAGTGTCCTAAACAGAACACATTATAGTCATTCAGTCTGTAACATACAGAATAATAATCATTTATGTGACTTGGGAGAGAGCAAAGCCTTGCATCGTTTTAAATCATTTCCTTTCATTTCTTACCATTTATTCTTCTAGAGTCAATTAGTACTTTTGCTTGACAAGGGATTAATAAGGGACATTTCTTTCTAAAATTGTTTTGCAGGATTGGCTGCTAGCATGACATTCTGTTTTTTTTGATTAATTTATTAAAACAAATAATGTGTGTTGCTCTGCAGTCAGATGTAGGATTTTGATCAGTTGAGTAACACTGAAAATGAAGGGTTTTGTTAGAGCAACGGTCAAGATCATGAGGCAAATTTTTCTTTATTGAACCTACAATTTCTTGTATGTTCTAACCATTATTTCTTTTAGAAAAATGTTATTGTATTTATAGAATACATTACAAAGGCGTTAAAATGCATTACAGAAATTTCAAACCGTAGAGAAAAAAATCCCAAATTTCACTACCCAGAAATAACTATTGAGTTAACATTAAGTAATTACAACTTCATATTACTTGCTATGTATTGTAATGAATGAAGGTTAGACAGAAATAATAAGTTTTATAAACGTGAGATAATGGGATACATGCTGTTTAAAAATAAAATGCATTAATTTTAATTTTACTTGAATTTAATGGAAGAAAATGAAACCACTAAACTAAAGGAATATCTAAACTTATTGTTCATTACAAACTTATTGTTAGTTCCTAAAAGTTCCTAAAACTTATTGTTAGTTCCTAAAAGATCTCTTTTAAATTACACGCACACACACACACACACACAAACACACACACACACACACACACACACACTATGAGAGACATTAACATTGTGTTAACTGTAAAATTTCATATCATTTATCTATTTTCAAAATGTAATTCAATCACTTGTTTAGTTTCAATTCTATATTCATGTATATTCAATACTATATTTTCTAAATTTTTTTCATTTTGGATAATGTTTATATTTTAGGGCAACTTAACTGGGCCTAAAATTCTTGATTTACATTTTATTTACTTCAGAAATATGAAGACACTGTTGCTATATTATTTTTTGGCATTCCACATTGTTTGGAGTCTTATAGGCCTGCTTAGGTTTTATTTTTTTAAGTGACTCATATTTGCCCCCTACCTCAATATGTCATGAAATACTTCTTGTCTTGGAAATTCAGTATAATTTAGGATTAAAAAAAAGATCACTACTGATTATTCCATATTAATTTTTCCTGGAACATGCTGTGACTTTCAATTTACATATTTGATTATTCCTTAATGAAAAGGAATATTATGTGTTTAAATATTTTTCCTGCTCCATTTGAATTCATAGTTCCGGAAGGCCAAATATGAGGTCCGACAATTAAGTCTACGAACTTGCCACCGTGCGCTTACATTGGTAGCACTGTACAAACAGCTCAGTAATATTTCATAACCTTGGTATATCAGTGTCTCACAGCTGTGTTCCTGTCAATGTGTGGCAGTGTCTTGTTGAGTGGCATTCATTATTGTTGTTGCTTGTTTTTGTGTACTATTGTGAGAATGTTTGAGCTTGAATTAGAGCAACGAACAAACATTAAATTTCTTGTTAAACTTGGCAAGAGTGGAAATGAAATCAGCGACGTGTTATTCCAAGTTTACGCGGAAAATGCCAGGAAGAAAACAGCAGTGTACAAATGGATTAAACGTTTTTCTGAGGGGAGACAAGCCGTCACTGATGAAGAGAGGTCAGGTTGGTCAGTAACAAGCAGAACTGACGAAAACATTGCAAAAATTGGTCGAATTGCGTGTCAGAATTGTCAGCTGACTGTGAGAAGCATAGTAGACCAAGTAAAGATTGATAGAGAAAAAGTTAGGGAAATATGAACTGAAAATATTGGCATGAGAAAGGTGTGTGCAAAATGGTCCCAAAGGAGCTCCCGATGAAGAAAAGTATAGGAGAATCGAAGTTTGCGAAGACCTTTTGGAGAGGCAAGACAATGTTTTGGGTTGTGTTATCACGGGCAATGAAACATGGGTGTACCAATATGACCCTGAAACAAACCATCAGGGTGCACAATGGAAGTCAGCAAATTCTCCATGACCAAAAAAGTTCTGTCAGTCCAAATCAAGAGTCAACACGTGGTTGCTAACGTTTTTTGATATCAGAGGGATTGTTCATTATGAATTTGAACCAACTGGACAAATAGTTAACCAAGTTTAGTATTTGGAAGTGCTGAAAAGGCTGCGTGCAAAAGTTAGACAAAAACGACCTGAATTTTTCGCCAACGATTCATGGCCCTTGTATCACGACAATGCACCAGCTCACATGGCACTGTCTGTGAGGGAGTTTTTAGCCAGTAAACAAATAGCTGACTTGGAATACCCTCCCTACTCACCTGATCTGGCCCCCAATGACTTCTTTTTTTACCCGAAGATAAAGGAAATATTGAAAGAAAGACATTTTGATGACATTCAGGGCATCAAGGGTAATAAGACGACAGCTCTGATAGTCATTCCAGAAAAAGAGTTCCAGAATTGTTCTGAAGGGTGGACTAGGCGCTGGCATCAGTGCATAGCTTCCCAAGGGGAGTACTTCGAAGGTGACCCTAGTGATATTCAGCAATGAGGTATGTAGCACTTTTTCTAGGATGAGTTCGTGAACTTAATTTTCAGACCTCATATATTTTATTAAATCATCATCATTCCTTATATTACTCCCCCACCCTAGCTGATGATCTTTTCTCTAATTACATTTGTCTTTCTGTCATTTTCCTCTGCTTTTACTGTCATTAGATAATTTTAGTTTTACTCCATGAAATTTACTTAGCTAACTTTCATTTGTATAGCCTGCCCAATGAACTGATCCTCCACATGTCATCTGTACATATACGGACTGAAGTCCATGACCTGAGTGTGGCTAGTCGGGTTCTCTCTAGTATGCCTATGTATTTCTGCTTTCACTAACTGGATTGTGTGTTTGCTAAGACTAAGTTGTGTTTGTTCCTAAACATGTTTTTGCCAGTTGTGGAAGTTATGATTTCATTATTTGATTAAACATTTAAAAAATTCATTTGGTATGATGTGATAAGGAAAATAGATTTTCCTGTAAAAGTAATTTGAATGATTTTGTAAAATTTGATACAGGCAAATTCCTGAAAAATGAAACAAAACAAAAACAAAACCTGCTATCAAATCTGGTGTGACTGAGGAATCAATAGAACAATGAAAACAAATTGGTAAATTCCTTGAAGGATTCTACACTCAGTTTGCTTCACAGTCATGTTGAAGTTTTTGTTCCTCATTGGAAATTATCAATGATGAAAAAAATTGAAGAGGAACTCATCTGTAGACCCATACTTGGAAAAAAAAAAAAATCCATGACCCTACGTCTAAATATAGGCAAATAAATGTACATTTTTATGCTTTGAAGTAAAATAATTTAATCTGTGTATGATAAACTATTTCTGTACTCCTGAAAAGCATGGAATTAAAATGTATCTATTCTTAATGCATTTTCTTTTTTATCTCGGTATGTTTATGAGATTCTTCTATGTTGTTGAATGTAAGTGGAGTTTCTTTCTTGTTATTGTTTTATAGAATTCCACTAAATCACTGTTCATTAGCTTCTTGTTCCCTCAGCAAGTTTGTTTTCTCTATTCCCTTTAGTTCCTCTAGATCACAGTTTATTGGTTCTTGTGTGATTATGGCCATTTTTATTCCTCATCTGCCTTTCTCCAAAATACCAAAGTGAGGATCTCTAACCATTTATCTTGTTCTACTGAGAACATGTGATGATAGAAACTTCCACATTTGTTGACTTTTCTTAAATTATTCCCAGTGAAACCTCCTCTTTAATATACTTTCTCCACCTAGTGGAGATAAGGAAGAAGAATATAGATTATTAATAAGGATTTTTAGGATTTTGTTTATTCACCCTCTTTCTTTATCTAGTACCAATTTTAGGTTGGTGTGATGAGAACAGGGTTAGGAGTAGATTGAATTATATTAGGATCAAAGTCTGTGTCATGAAGTTTGCCTTTTTTTGTTGTTGTTGCTGTTGCTATTGGTGCCTTATATTTGTTGAGTTTCTCTTTTTAAAAATGAATAATGAACATCATTAAGTTTTGAGAGAGATTCTCAGTCCAGTTTTATTTTCCAAATTTAGTAGGGTATTTTCTCTTGTGTATTTTTTATTATGTGACAAACCTCTGATTGTCTTTTTTGCTTCCCATATATCTAAAGTCCATGTCTTTGTTACTTATATATGAAAACCTTAATATTAATTTATGAGAGTATTATTCTGAGCCTTCTGTTATTAGCCATAGCTGAAAAGAGTTATGATTGTATAATATTTTAATTAAGAAAATATCTTTAAAAATTCCAAATGAATGTTTGACCATGTCCATTAACCTTAATTTAGGTTTCATGTTCCATATAAATGTTTTGTAGTAAGAACCTATAATAACAGTTATCTAGTATTAGCTATGTGCCTGGGAAGATGCTTATAAGCCTCATTTTATTTAATTCTCATGTAAACTTCCAGAGACAGGTCCTGATGTAAAAAATAGGAAACTGAAGCTTAGAGAGAGAAGTGAGTGTCCCAGGGTCATCATATATGACTGGGTTTGGCTTCAAGACTGAGCTCCAAACAACTATGCTGTGTACCTCTTGCAACTTTAATTTTAGTAGTTAGCCAAACTTCTTCATGTATCAGACTTTGGAAACCCTGGTCAAAGAGTAAATAAGTTAGATTCTTAAAGAATTCAAATAGTAAAACGGAAATGTTTTAGAGCTAAGAAATTTCATCATCACTTTGAATTTTTATCCTGGGGTATTAAGTAGTAAGTGGCCCAGATCATGCCTTAGTTGGTGCATATACAATAATCATTTCCTATGACATTAAGTCATTTTCTGTGGTTGGAGAGGACCCACTGAATCTGATCTAGGTCTTCTTGTCCAGGGGGGATTATCTAAGAGCCCTAGAAGTTTTTTCTTCTGATAAGTGTCTTCTTCTTCTGCTCCAATTTTCCAACTCTGCCATTATCTAAATGATGGGTCTCTCAGTTTATAGGCCACAGGCACATATCTCTCTCTTAGCAAACCTGTATTTCCTTCTCTTTCTACTTCTAAAATAGTGACCTTCAGAATGTACCTTTCTTGTGTCATACTGACCTTACAGAAAACTGTGCGAAATAACAAATGAGCTGGGAGCTGGGGGTTTCCTTCTGATCATGTGGTACTGTGCCAGGTGGGAGGGATTATGGGAAGAGGGTTCACAGATTTTAATGCTGACTTTGTTGTGATTGGTTTTGTGCTTCCCTGGGGATATAAGAGACTCAACTGGTCTCTGGATTTCTCACAAAGAGAATTGTTCTCTGTGTTATTGAATCCGTGTGTCCATGGAGGGAAGGAGGGCCCGGGGCTTCCTTTTTATGCCATCTTGCTAATGCTATCCCTCTAGTAAACACATGTTTTAATTGTACGTTTTGACTTCCATTCAGTTTACTGGTTTGTACATGGTAAACTACATGATAAGTCCATTGTATATGATTCATCTTAGTCTGCTACATTACTGCACCTGCAGTAAATGTGTTCCTTTATCAGTGATGTATAAGGGGAGGCCCAAATTGAAATCATATTTTTGTTGCTGTGGGCCTCTAATAGTGTTAGAGGCATTTGCTTCAGTTACCTGGAATGTATTTAGAAATCTAGAATGAATATCTATCCTGGTCAAGACCCATCAATATATACCTGGAGTCGTAAGTAATGAGTTAATGTAATCCATTTGCCAGCTAGGGGCTGGAGTAGATGCTGTCAATAGGCAACCCACAGCTGATGTTACTGCAAAACAAAAACAAAAACAAAACAAAACAGAACAACTGTTAAAACTGTTAATCACTTTTTGCGCTTCTGAGCACACAGTGGGATACATCTATGTTTTTGTTGATTGATTGAATGTATCTATGACAACTCATTTTGTGTACCCAAGAAACTACTCTTTTGTTCTTTTTTAAAAATTGATATATAATTGACATACATTATATTAGTTTCAGGTGTACAACATAATGATTCGATATTTGTATATATTGCAAAATAATTACCACAATAAGTCTAGTTAACAGTCATCATGATCCAAGAAACAACTTTCAAAAAGCAAACAGTATTTGCTTGTTATTTCCAGTACCCTTCTGAATTCAGATTTTTTTTTCTCTTTTAAATGGACATCAACTCATCCCACTTCCATTTGTTTCTCTTAGAAGTCCGTAAAGCTTCTTATAACATAGTCTCCCACACTGGAATTTCTCTTATTTTCTAATCATCCAAGCCCACTTCCTGAACCATATTGGCAATCTAATGGCTACTGCCTAAAATTAATTTAAATACATACTGTTACTTTTATTATCTAGCTCCTGAGTAATACCCCTTTTAATTCTGTCCACTGAGTGGAGTTGTATTTTTCTTCTTCAAAGTGAAATGATCAACTAGTTGCAATGCAGCACCTTCCAGGCTGAGTTTGGGCTCTGCCTTTGAGCTACAATCCATGAATCATGATGTTTATGAGGCAGCTTTAGGTACTATTCTAGACCAAATTCTGTGACTGCAGGATGGCAGTATGGGCTTTAGCCTAAGGCTTTAGGCAGCTTGAGCTTTCTAGCTGCTTATATTTCTAATACCATTTGAGTATCTGGTTAGAGTGGGGTTGCGTGGGTCAATGGCCATTTGAAGTTTCAAGAGAGCCTGATGCTATGAAAAGCATTATTCAAATTTCAGCTTTTTCCATCGTTATGTGAATAGGGACCAATAGATGTACAGATGTGGTATGTGATATCTTCAGAAACCAAGCAATCTTTGTGCCTCTTGTCTTAATTTTAGAGCTAGAGACACAATAAATCATTGTAGTTTGTTGAGAAATGCTGCTAGTATTTCTGGCCCATGCAATTATTCAGAATTTTATCATTTATGGACACTATATTTTAGTTGGGTTAATTGGCTACTCTCCAGTGGTAATATAATTAACCAACATTTGGAATTCATGCTTAACTTGATTTTCAGGTTTAGACATCAACATTATATTATTGATGTAATGAATAAAAGTACTTTTTGATTGAATTAGATCAACATCTCTTCTCACCAGGTTTTGGTAATAAGCAGGGTAATTTAAATATCCCCATAGAAGCACAGTAAACGTGTATTGGAGTCTGTTTCACATGAATGCAAATTTGATTTTGACTTTTGTTCAAAATAGGAATCTAAAAGGAAGCATTAGTCAAATTGATCACAGAATACAAATTTCCCTTAGCTTGTTGCACAACTTGAATTGTTAACACCATAGGAATTGATGCTGCTATTGAAGGATCCTCTTTATTCAGTCCTCTGGAGTCTAGAGTTAGTCTCCAGGATCTAATAGCTTTTCTCACATGCTGTATTGGACTATTGAGCAAGGGATTTTTGGATAGTGATTCACCTGCATTTACCATATCTTTAATTAAAACTGAAATTTTTTGATGCTCCTGTTCTCCCCACCCTTCCCAGTTATCCTATTTTGTTTTATATTAAGTACTCAAGTAGGTTTAAGTAATTCTAAAGGTGCCTATCTAATACACCTAATTAAAAGAGAATGAAGAGCTGATTTGTATGACATCCTTGTTGGATAAGCAAGAGTTTCTCATTCATACATCATATCTATTCTGGTAATACATTATGGTAAGACTGATACAACAACCTTGCATAACTTTCATTCATAAATACCTACTTTAAAAAGTTTTTTTTTAAATTAGATTCAGGATTACAAAACAACATAATGATTAGACATTTGCACATCTTACAAAGCGATAACCCCTTCCAGTCTACTACACATCTGACATCTTACATAGCTGTTACAATACCATTGACTATATTCCCTACGCTGTACTACACATCCTGTGACCATATATACATATAATTGACATTTGACATTATTTTATATTAGTTTCAGTTGTACAGCGCAGTATAGATACCTACTTTGCACCACACTTTTCATTTATTTACTTATTTATTTATTTATTGGGATGATTGAAATTTCTCTTTTTTATTATTAGTTTCAGATGTACAAAACAATGTAATAGTTAGCCATCTATACCCCTCACAAAGTGAGAACCCCACTCCCCCAATCTACTACCCCTCTGACATTGTATGTAGCTATTACATTCCCACTGATTCTATTCCTTATGCTGTATTCCAAATCCTGTTTTATATTTTATATATAAATATATGTATACAGCCTGTCATCAAACATTCATATATATATACATACACACACACACACACACACACACACACACACACACACACACACACATATATATATAAAATTATAGTTGATGTTCATTATTATTCAGCTTCAGCTTCAGGTGTACACTGCACACACTTTTATTTTTGAATATTTTACCTTATCTGGCTAACTTAATTACACTGCCCTTTACCCTTTAATTAGTAAGTTTAGGTTTATTTGTGTACTGTGCACCAGTGTCTAGAAAGTTCAGTAAAATTTCTTTACCACCCTTGATGGTTTTCTTGCATACCAATGCAAATGGCTTTAGTGTCCTTGCTGGGACATTGCACCAACAGTCTCTGGTCATCTTGTCATTCAGAATAATCTTTTTCAAACTCTCACTGTTTTAAACAGCACTGCTTTGGAAGAGACTGCAGATTCTGCTTTTATGTCATCATTAGATTTTTAAAATGTGTCAAACCAAGGATAAATGGAGGAATTGGTAAAGCAGCTGAATTTTATAATCTCTTATAGTGATCCATCAAAATTTTAATAGCTACTCCATCTCCTCCTTTTCCATACACTTTTAAATTAACCATGTGAATACTTCCTCTCCACCTAAAAGTCTTGAGTTTTTTTCACCCATTTTATTATTTTTTCTTTTCTTCTGAATAATCCTAATCTTTTTTTGTCATTCAAACCTACTTGTGGGAAATAAGCCAAGAGAGCAATGGAAGTTTCTCTTATGTAATCCCCCTCATCCAGAGTAATACATGGACCCCAAGTATCGGAAGCTCTTCATTCACATTATCACTCATCATTTGAGCCAAAGGCGTAACATTGAGGGATAGTTTAATATCATCATATAACCCATCCAACGTTTCTGATATTGTCACCATTTCGGAAGCTTGAGAAGGATTATTTCATTGGATACCTAAGAGTATTTCATTAGGTATTGAATTTCCCCTGTATAAGTGTATTTTATGTACCTTTATCCAGCTCTACAGAGTTTGGGAGTTTGATTCTAACTACATTTCTGTAAAAGTTGCTACTAATTGAGGATCCTGAGTAAGACCAAACATTCTCTTTTATTCAGTATGCCTTATACAGAGAAATAACTCCTTGGATCTGAATGCATAAAATCCATTTTAGCAGAGGCTTCCAGGAAGCTGTTTATATCACTCCACAAATGACTTACTGTGTTTTGTTTGTCTTTGATTCCCTATGCTTGCAACATGTGTAATCTTTTTTAGTGATTCCCATTTAGACCGACTCACACTCTGATCAAAAGAATTATCTCCCCCATTTCCTTTTGGCATGCTGTTCCGTCTCTTTAGGATCACCCACCATAATTTAGTGGACTTGGCAGCTTCAGTTCTTTCTGCTACTTTCATTTTTTTCAAAATAGTCAAAATTACAAAATTCTTGGCTGACTTCCCCTGACTTCCCCTGAATTCCTTTTTTAATCCATGTAACTATTTCGCTTAGGTCAGTACCTTCCACCTCCAAGTTCTGAAATGCTTTTCCTCCCTTCAGTGGTTGCAGCATTTGCGTGACCTCAAACCAGAAGTGGCCTGGGAATCAGCGTGTCATCAAACATTCATATCTCCCTTTCCTCATCTTTCTTTTCCTCAAATCTCAGCCATCATTTGAATTATAGAGTCAAGGGTTACTTTAATACTGTATTCAATGTGCCAAATGACATCAATTACACAAAGCTGGAGAATTGAGAGAACTCCACAGGATATATTCCAATGTGGCTTTGATAAAGGTAAAGGCTGTCATACAGCAGGAGAAAGACAGCACAGGTGAACATCAGAGAGGCCTGAGATCTCTAGGCATGACCCCCATGGTTTGTTCTCTGTTTTACAGACTATACATGGTCTTTGGATTATACTCACTAAGTTATGTGTGAGAAATGTTTGTCTCAGGGTAGCCAAACACAAGTTACTCAAGATATCTTTTCTAAACTATCATTCAATAGCTAATATAAGGCTATATAACTGGTTAAGCTAGATGCAGACCATCACTACATTCTCAATAAACACTGTAGAAAATTTGCTATTCGGTGCCACTAAGGAAGTTTTGGAATTCAAACTGCACATTATAAATCCCTACATAGTACGTTTTATTCTAATGCTGGCCAAGGATCACTATTACGTTCCCAGACATCCCTGGAGACAAACACTGTTGCTCAGCTCAGCTCCAAGTGCATCCTATTTGTACATTATATTCCTTTCCTGTACAAATTTTAGGTTTCCATGGAGTTGATATTTGATTATTTTTTCATTTTGTTGGTTTCCTACTGCACCATTTCTTTAGTTTGTTCCCTATTACATCATTTTCTATCTTCATCTCCTTCCCTCCTGTGCGAAGGTGAAAGTGAAGGTATTCTTTTTTCCAAGGTATTATTGCACCCCTCATTATTGTCTATTCTTCCCTCTCTTTCTCTCTCATTTATTCAACAGTGAAGTATTGGGTTTCTAGAATGTGCAAGACACCATGTTTGCCTTCAAAGAGCTTGAAGTTTATTAAGAAAGATAATCATGAAAACATGTCAATGGGATTGAATGTTGTCAGTGATGTGAGAGAAGTGTTTCTTGGGCATAGTAGACCACAAAGAAGAGAGTTTTCAATTCTACCCGCTAGTTCAGGAAAAGTTTTAAATAAAAACTGGGACTTAAAAGGTGAGTTGGGATGAAGGATGAATAGGTAAATTATAAACAGGTACACTATGCTATGTGCCTAAATAGGAAGCCACTGAAACACTTTTAGTTTGAGAAGGAAGTGGCCAGATTTAGGAAGATCATTCTGGTGACGGTTATATAACAGATTGAATCTGGGCAGGACTGGAAGCCGGGAGATTGTTCCAGACCAGGCCTCTACTGCTGCATCTGCCATATATTCTATGCTCACCCTCAATCATAAAATTGCACCCATAAAGTAACTGTATAATTGTTTGCAAACTCAGTGGTCTGTTTTCAGTATTCATCCTTTCTGATACATTTGATATGATACATTTGATACTGTTCACTCTTCTCTCCCTTTTGAAACTCTCCCTGACCATGTGCCGGAGAAAAGTATTTTCTGCATTTCTGGAGAGTTGGAGGCAGAAATCATGATCAGGCACCCTTTAGGCACTGACTTTACTTTCTTTGCTCCATGATTATATGGACTTCTTGATGCTGTATGTGGTTCAAGATCCAGGAGAAACTGATGGTGAAAATTATCCTTTAAACAGAAGTGCAGTGATTATATAAACATAGTTTCTTTCTGGAAGGGGGTGTAAAACTGAGTAGCATAGCCAAAAATGTGTCTGTTTTCTCAATTTTGGTAGCCGTGCACTTGAAAAGGGGAAGGCAAACAGTCCTGAGGTGTGTTTATAGCATGTCCAATAGATTTCCGTGTTCTTGGACAAATACATCTGGAAAGTGCATATGTAGGTTTGGGAGAGGTGCATACTTGGTGGTGGTAGGAGAATGAATGGTAGCAGGGGTGCAGGGTTGCTTCAAGCCAATCTGTAACTTTCCTGAAGTGCTGTGTGATCTCTCCTAGGTCTCCTTTTATTTGCCCATCTGGTGTTTCTTTGGTGGCTGTGCTACCATTGGAGACTCTCCATCCAAGTGATGCTCTAAGACATGGTCTTCTGACCCAGAAGGCCTGAACTTTCAGCACAACTCCTTTGTCACACTTCACTATCTCTTTCTCCCTGTGTAGAACACTCCATGATCTAGTTCATTTATTTTTAATAGGAACAACCTTTCTACTGTCATTTTGGGATAATGAAGCCACAATGTGAAGACCTGATGAAGGCGGAGCTAGATGCTAGTTTCTTATTCTGATCCTCTACTCAATTAATCCCTAAAACCTCTCAATAATACCAATTGACAGGTTGCCTCTCATGTGGATGCCAAACAGTTTAACAGTTTACCCTTTTGGGGTCCTTTTTTTTAACATCGGGGGAAAAGTTTAAGTAGGTCTCAAAGGGTTTCTCTGGTGGGATCCAAGCATTTTGTTTCACAAGGATAACAAGAGATCTATTGAAATAAACAAAAGAGGTAATTGAGAAAAGCATTTATAATATGTTGGTAAACTTGAAAGTAACATTACCCATCCTTTCATAAAGGGAAGTGAAAACCAACAGCTGACTTTCTCATGAGATCTTTGGTGTGATTAAGCTACATTCACTCTGCAGGAAGTATTCAACATCTGTTTAAGGCTTTGAAGACTGTGTACATCTAAAAAGCAGAGTCCTTAGTTTTTCTCTTTGGAATAAAAGATGATGATGATGATGATGATGATGATGATGATGATGATAGTTTTTCAGACAACACATGCCCTTGTGTGCATAGACAAGGGAAGATAGGGTGCTAGAAATAATGGTAATGTGCATTCAGAAATTAGCCACATATTCAAAAATATTTTAAAGACAGTTATACAGAAAACAAATAAAACTATGTGCCCTGGAGACTAAAATCTAGTCAGGCTGAAAGGATTCTACTGCTTAAAAAGATATTAGAATTTGGAACTAATATTTGGGAGGTTCCTAAGGGAATATTATAGAAATTTGATTGTAATAAAATGAATATTTACAGATCATGGAAGGAGACTGTGTGAATAGGATTTATGAAAACCATCAAAATAGTTAGAATTAGGCCCTGTGTTTTTGAAGAAGTTTTGCCAAAACAAGCCCACAATCGTTCATGGACGACAGTTAATAATAATATTAGGAGAAGTAACAATATCAAGTAATTCAATAAAATGTAAAGTGAAAATATGCTTAATAGTCTAAAAGCCTATATTATTTTGGAAATAGCATGCGTTTTAAAGCCAGGAATTCATGTGTCTGCTCTGTCATTTAGTAAAAATGAGGTCCTGGAAAATTCTCAAACTTCCATTGTTATAATTCTAAAATGCGTTATAATAATTACTGGTTCTGTAAGGATTGCTTGAAACTTAACATATATCAAAGCATTTTGTAAACTGTAAAACACTATGTAGATGCTACTTTTTAATTCTACTTTTAAATTTACCATTATGAGTGGCATCATATTTAAACACATTGTATCAAGACATTCAGTTGCAAGTGAGAGAAACTTGCCTTAAACTGATTTAGATTAATAAAAAGAAAGATATATTGATAATTCTAGATATAGCCAATCCAGTTTCTCAAATATTAGAAGAGAGAACGTACTAAATATAAGGCAGAAATGAGCAATGCCAAAAGTCTTTTTATTTTTTTAAGGCTGGTAAAATGAGCAAACTTCTGGAGACAATAAGCAGAGGAAAAAGACAAGAAACAAATTGTCAGCATCAGCTGTGAGAAAAGTACAACAGGTATTGCAGAACTTAAGCAGGTAAAGACTGTATATTATTAGTGACATATATCAGTAAATTTGAAAATGTATACAAAGTAAAAAATTCTTAGAAAAATATAATTTATCAAAAATTATTCAGGAAGAAAGAAGGACTTGGACAATACTAAGCCATTAAAGAAATAGAATCAGTAATTAAAAATTTCTCACAAAATTGGCTTTACTAGAGAGTGCTAGGCCTAATTGGCTTTGCTAGTGAGTTCTACCATTCAAGAGGACAGAAAAATTGGTAATGCTCCCTCACTTGTGTAAAACAGGACTAGTATAACTTGATACCAGGACCAAATAAGGACAGTACATGGACATACATGAAAATTTTGTAAATAAAATATTAGTAAAGAGAATCTTAACCTTTAAAAAGGGATAATATGACAAAGTAGGATTTTTTTTCCAGGATTTCAGTTTTAGTTTAGACAATCGATTAATGAAGTTCCCAAATTATTGGATTATAGTCCTATTAATAAATACAGAACAGACATTTAATAAAATTTTATATCCTTTTGAAAAGAAACAATAAGCAAACTAGAGCATATGTTTGGTATCTACAATGAGCTTACAATAAATAATATATGCGATGATGAAAATGTTGAACTCTTTTCTTTAAGGTTGGTTCATCTTTCGCCAGATCCAGACAACATAACATTAATATTGGAAGTGGTAGCCAGTTCAATAGAGCAGAGCGAGAAAGAAAAAAAAAAGATTGGCAAAACAAAACTGACATGACTGATAAGATTAGTTCAATAGAAAATTAGAGGCTCCACAAATAAATTATTATAATTAGAGTTTAGCAAATTTTTGGATTTAAAGTAAATTATTAAAAATCACTTTGATTTTTAAATATTAGCAAGAAACATAAAACAAAATTTAAAAAAGGCATTGTTCAAACAGTATGAAAACTATCACATGTCTAAGAACACATTTATCAAAAGTTGTGTAAAGTCACTGATGTAGAAACTGTAAAATGCTACTGAGAGAAATTAGACCAATAGAGAGATACGCTATGAACATAGATTTTAAAACAATAATTTAGAGGCTGAATGTAATTTTAATAAAAAACTCAATACAGTTTGTTTCGTTTTGTTGTCAGTGTTGTCAGTAGAACTTTGAAGACAGATTCTAAAATGCACATATGAATGCAAAGGGTCAAGAATGGAGAAGACATATGAAGAAGTAAATAGTGAAAACACTTCCAGAGATCAATATTTATAATAAATTGCAGTAATTAAGAAAGAGGTAGATAAATAGACCAATGGAGCAGCATAGGGAGCCCAGGAAAAAACGCATACATGTGAGCCCTTCATATCTAACAGAAGTATCTCGGCATACAAGCTGCAAAGGACTGATTTTTCAATAAATAGTGCTAGGTCACTTGCCTGTATATGGATGTACTTATGTATGGATGTATATGTGTATGTGTCTGTATCTATCTATCTATCTATCTATCTATCTATCTATCTATCTATCTATCTATCTATCTATAAATCTATCATCTAAGATCCATCTATTCTTAGCATCTATTCATCCATTCATCTATTCATACTTCATTAATTCGTGAAAGATTTTAAGTAAGTAGCTAAAAGTCATGAAAGAGAAAAAAAGTAATAGAAAGGATCAGAAGTAATGGTTTTTATGTATAAATCATTATTGTTTCAGTTGGAAAGAGTCTGTGGGTAGCAGAAGTTTAATCAGAAAAGAGTTTCCCATAGATGTGAAACTATATAATTCATGGCAAACTCTTATTTCCTTTGCATGACCATCCATCATGAGGGTTTGTACCTTTTTGGAAATAAGTTTTGGATAATACCTTTGAACCTGGTTAGAATTTAAGACTGAGAGATAATTCCGTTTGACAGACAAAAGGGCTAATTGACATTAGAGTTATGTCTCCTGATTATTTGGCTTTGTGCTTTTCTGGTAGAATTGAATTGACACCATGAGGTTATTATGAGCTTTGCCAATTTCTATGTCTAGTAAACGGAATTTAATTTGTGGTTCATGTGCTGAGGATTTTAGCCCCTTTTCATAAACCTATATGTGTTAGACATCCCATTACATAAGAGTACATATTATCCACAGCATGCTTGTCATATATTTACTATATTAGTGCATAGTATGCTATTTATTATTAACTAGTGTGTACAGTCATCTAGCATTTTGTTCTGTTTGGGCTCAAAATTTATACAAACTGGGAGTGTTTGAGAGTAAATCTTCTTCTTTTCCCCCTTTAAACATGATTAGAAATTGGCAAGCCCTTTTTTAGCAGTGAAACATAATAACCCACAATGGAGGGAAAACACACACACACACACAGAAACACGCTTAAATATATACACATATAAACTGAAAAGGAAAGATATTTCAAAGAAACAGAAGTCTTAAATTAGATAGCTGTACAGTAATATTTTTTAGATAACAGGAGACTGTGGGGCTATGAATATCTAAAATTCGATTTGGAGAAAACATCCAAGAATGAATGAAGCTTCAATGACAGTTTAATCTAACAAACTTCAAATTATTCAAAGACCTTAATATTGGAAAGAAAATATTAGATTCTTTAGGTAAAAACACTAAATTGTGAAGGGAGGAATACTTCAAAAACGGAAATGACCAAACTATGGCAGATGATACCACAATAGCTCTACTTTATTTTACGAGAAAACCAATATACTGAGAGTTGCAACAACTAGTGCTATTAAAATGTTTAGAAATTCTTTAAAACTGAAAATTATGGCAGGTATTGGGAATTTAAAGGAGGATCTTGTACTTACAAAGCACAGTGAGTCTCAGAATGGACATCTGAAGCATGGAGACAGACTGGGAGCATACACGCTGCTCGGAGCAGGAGCTTGAGGTTTTGCCAGGAGTGGCAAACAGACAGCACCAAACAGCTCATCAAGACCAAACAGAGTATTTGTAAATTCCATTGCAAACTCACAATCTGTTCAGATCCACAAATTTAGTAGTCCTTCAGGAACTATTTGTTGCATAAATGAATTTAGGGTAAGTAATAATAGTAAGGTGGTTCTTCAGATAGATGATTAATATCAAGGAAATCATGAAAATAATTGTTAATGCCCAAATGGAAGAAGGGGGCACAAGACCAGGGAGGGTGGCAGCAGGAGAAATGTGATGACACTAGTGGCAACCTAATAAGTGACAAAGGTCTCACAGCTGGGCCATGGCCCTGACACTAAGGTGGGGGTAAGTCAAAGACTTCGGTTTTGGGGGATCTGGAACAAACAAGATCCCAGTGTGAGAGAACAGATCTACCGGTGCAATTACCAAGGTGGGTAGCGAGGTTGGATTGATATGGAATCACTAGAAGTCTGAAATGGGACAGAGGTGGCCCTACAGCCTGAGTTTGGTTTGACCCTTTGGGAGAGAACCAGAGTTTTTGGTTGTGAAAAGTGATATTTATAACAAGTGGATTAAATTCATGTTAATCAAGGCAGTTTGTCTTGTATCTCCAATGAAATCACATGGAAAAAAATAACAGAAAGAAATTATATTCCAAGGAAAATTATTTGCAATTAAGGAACATAAGAGGCAGTTAGATTACTAATTAAATATCCCAACTCCTAAAATAAGTTTCAAAACAATCTAACAGATAGCTTGAAACAGATGTGGACCAACCTATTGGGAAATAATTTCTATAGGTGTTTAGTGTTTCTTCACATTTTACCAGTGACAGTGACTGCTTTTTGTTCTGGACTGTTGTTTCAGGGTTTTGTATAGTACTTTGGAAGACAGAGATAGTGTCTTTCTGTAGCAAAGTGCAGCCATGTTTACTATCTGCGTAGTACAATAAAAATGTATCTTTTTGGAACAAAAGGCAAGCATGATTACTGCCCATCATAAAAGTTTCTAGTTCTCTAAGCTCGACATTCCTTATTTGTAGCACAACCCCTAGCATGTCCTGTGTCATCTGGTCCTCTTCATGCCACCCTACAGTAATTGGGACTTGGGGAAACAGCACAAAAAAGCTGATACTGTGGCTACTGCTATTGGTGTGAGTAAAAAAACCATCCTTTATCTTCCACCTAAGAGTCTCCTTTGTTCTGTCAGCATTCATGAAACTGTGACAGGCTAATTTGTTAGCTAACAAGAAAAATAACATCTCAGTTTTTGGCAGAATCAGGGCTGATTATGGAAGTCTATAAATATAAAACTTTGTTCTAAATAGGCCAAAAGGATATTAGAGTTTGTTAATAAGGTACCTATGCCCACCTATCTCAATGTATTTCTTTAAATCATTACTGTAATAGTAAACTTTTAGCTTATCCCTCTCTTATAATATGATGGCTGTCTACTTTATACCACAAAAAATGTTTTGTTTTTGAAGGAAAGTAAAAATTAATAAATTATCTATTTCAATTTTTTTTCTTATTTGAGTTATATGTGCTTGAGCATTGCTGAGCTGAAAACCTAGTTACCAGATTTATAAGAACAATTATTAGAAGAAGCTAAAAGATATCTATGTTGGGGAAGAGCATGTGGGAGGAGTACCTTTGAATCAATCTGTTTGATTCAAATCGTCACATATGTTCTAGCTATTGTATTTTCCCATTTGAAAATGCTACTATTTTTAAAGATACGTTATGGGAATTGTAGATCTCTAATGGTGGTTGGGGACAGTGCATTGGGATGTTATAAAAAGAAAAAAAAGTGCTGGCTTTTCTGCAAGAAGTCTTGTCTTAAGGTTCAAGATTTTGGAAGTCTTACCTTCTGACCTTGAACAACTCACTTATCTTCTTGGAGCACCAATATCCTCATACATTTTGCTTTTTTTTTAAAAGCAAATAATGTCCTGATAACTTAAATGGTGCTTTGAAAATTCTTAGATGTTAACACTTTATGTAGAAATTCGCCAGCACAGTAAAGAAGACGCGTAGTGAGGACAGGAGGACTCCTGTAGCAGCCAGTTAAGATCTACAACAATCTTGTTAATATTCAGGATTAGCTCTTATGGCTATGTCTTAAGAAACAGATGTGCCTTGGTGGGATAAAACTAAGAGGAAGGAACACAGACTACGTGACAGTAGGGCAGATGACGAATGAACGCTCACACTGGCATTCAAAGCACATGCTATTCAAACAATGATAGTTAAAGATTGCAGTGAAATGTGTTCATTTCTGAAAAAAATTCCCAGCGATGTTGTCATGAAAGCCATCCATTTTGCCCAATGATCAATTATTATGTTTTGCTGAATGACAAACATCAGGAATTTACCAAAGCTAGCGATTTACCCAAACCTCTTTACTTCTAAATATTCATAACATTCATAGTAGCTTATATGACTGATTTTTGGGACCTATGTTGCTTTGGGCAACTTGAACACCAATTTTTCACCATCCCCTTAGTCTGTGTTCTCTTTGTCTTTTAGTCTGCACCCCACCTACCACTCATTTTCTCTCTTCAACCTTGTAGTTTCTTCTCTCTGTCAATCACTTCTCTTCCTCTCTTAGTCTCTCCTCTCTTTGCTTCTATATTTCTTAATTCCCCTTTCTCTCTATTGCTATTCTATCCTAGTCCCTCAAAATTCCCCCATGGCTCCTGTTAAATCTCTTCTTTCGGCTGCCCATCCCAATTTTTGTTTCAATTCCTCCATCTTCTCCTTCCACTCTCCTATCCTCTTATCTCCTGGTTCCCAATTTTCCACATCACTGCCTTTTTTTTTCTTCCTGAGATTAGTAGCCCAGGCTGTTATTTGTGCGCACAGTATTTCCTTTCTTCCCCCAGCAAAGTGCTTCCTCTTTGTATTCAGCTTTTCAAGCTGCAGAAGCAGCAGGAGAAGCAGAAAACAAGGACAAAGGTCAATTACACAATTTTAAAAATGTTATAATCTTTTTTTAAATTAAAATCTATGTAAAGACTATGCATTCTATATGAATGCCATAAACCTTTATATAGAGAAAAAAAGCAAGTTTCTAGTATATTAGTAATTTTGGCAAAAGAGGAAAGTTCATTATTTGACATATTGTTCCTTTGGGAAAATGAATTTCAGATATATTTTCTGATAAATTGAACTAGACTCAGTCTGAAGGCAAAGTATTAAGTGCTACTCTAAATTCCAAAAAAAGTAGTCAACTTAAATTTCTCTTGCCTTTTATCAGATTGGTCCTGGAGTGTGTGTCATTAGCTATGGTTGGGGTCAGAAAGTGACAATAAAGAAAATGGGAGAGAGTGCCTTAATTTTTTTCATTCATATTTTGTCTCATGTTTCTTTATGGATTCAGAAAAAGTAAAACTTAGAACATGTTTGTATTTTAATCTGTGCTAGAACTAGAAATGGAAAATATTCCAAATTTAGTCTTTTCATAGACTCCATTTTGAAATATTGAAAGGGATGAAACAGAGCTTTCTTGTCCCCAAATATTTTGGATTTATTTTTCTAGCCATCTCAAGCAGCTGCTATAAATTTCATGGAGTGTGTTTTTTCTGGGGAACCTAAAATAAATACCAATTGAAATTTTGAGAAGATGTCAATTTTTGATAAATTGATATGGTGATAAATAATTTAATGGCAATAATGAATAATACAATTTCTAAGAAAAGTATGATAAAAATCATCGGTGAACTTAAAAGCAGTGGTGATGTATAATTAGAAACCACTTTGGAATGACTATTTTTATGTTCTTTCATGTCTGAGATCTACCTAGCCCAAACCCATGGCATCCAGAATGAAAGAAATCTCTCTCTACTTTCACTTTTCTAAACACCACTGATTCTTGGCAGGAAGCACAAATCCCACTTCACACACAAATCTTTTCTGGACTGAGTCTGAAAAGATCTTTCCATCTTCTGAATTCTAACATCAATTACCGTTTATACTATATACATCTGATAATCATATACTGCCTTGTGCCACCTCTTTTATTTTGCTGTCTTAATGTGTCACTTAAAGTAAATTTATTCAGGAAAAAACACATAAGTGTTCATCTCTTGTCTTTAAAGTTAGAATATAAGCTCTTTAAGGAAAAAAGGTTTTTCTAATTTTTGTTTTCTTCATAGCACACACACAGTGCTTTGTAAATAGTGTGTTCCTTAAAAACAAGTGGATGTGAGTAAAGAGCTTAGAATGATAAGAAAAAATAATTATACTGTGTGAGTTTGCTGACCATATTGTGTTTAATCTGACTCTTATCCCCATGCTGAGCTCTCAAAGACATAGATTTAATGTGGTAATTCCAATCGATTTAAAGTAAAACAAATGTACTGGGAACAGAAAACTGTTGGCACTTCATAATAGCATGTAATAAGTTTATAGACTTTGAAGCAGTATTTTTAACCTTGGCATTTATTTCAGAATGTGTTTTATTTCACACTACTTTTGCTAACTACTGGTGGGATATTGGATTATTGAACCGAAGAGTTCATAATACTCTCATCATTTGTCAGCATAGTGTTTGGAAACCACAGTATTAGATAGTGGAAATAGTGATTTATGTTGCCACTTTTTAATCTGTTCTGTGACAGTCTTCTAGAGCGTGTGAGATGTAAGCAATTGCTGAAAATTAAAGTAATGCACGACATTTAATCCAGACAAATGAGATCGATGATGTGACATTAAATGCTGTGTCTTGCTATTTTTGTCATCTTTTTGCACAATAATGTTTCTCATTATTCTCAATAGAAATTAGGGTCATTATATTTTACAACCCGAGTATTAAGCAGAATCATATGAAATTGCCATATTTTGCAATTTGTCAAATTATTTTAATCATTTTTGACTTACTAAAATGGTATTTTCCCAAGGCTAAACCTGTTTAAAGTTTAGCTATATAAATTTCTGCTTTATATGTACAATACTTGAAAAAAAAAAGGCTTCAGAACAACTTTTTCCTATGTGAGAATCCACATTTAATTTTGTTTAATATGTGTCCTTACAGACTGTGGTTGTCTCCAATATGGTTATTGAGTTTTGTTTATTTCCCCCCCCTCTTTTGGATGGAGTGGCACATGGCTGGGTAATCATATTCTGAGTCTGATACACAGCATACTTTCCTTATAATGTCTACCATCCAGCTTCTGAATATCAGCCTTTTAGCATCTGTGTCACTACCACTGCCAAGAACAACCCAGAAAACTCCCCAGTCTGCAACCTGTGACATTAGAAGCACTTTTTGCATTGTTTAGTTAGTGCAACCCAAACAGCAACATTTTTGAGGGGGAAATATTAGGCTGAAAGAATTTTCTTATATCCATAAATGAAGTTGTTGTGTAATTGTAGGACATTGTTGTTTTTGGCTGGAGAAGAAATTAAATTATAATATTGAGGGCTACTTTTAGGGCAGACCATGAGGACCAGGTGGCAGTGATTCAAGTGACAGAAAACTAGTAGAAATTATTAGCTATAAATACAAGAATGTCAGAAATGAAAATGTGAAAGATCTTAGTGAAAGGTTAGGCAGTTTGCTAGAACAATGAAAACTTCTGCTCCAGAGAGGGTGTACATGGAGATTTATAACACTGTGTTTTATCATGTTCTCTGTGCACCAACTATGTGAGCACAGGCCTATCTGATGTGGCCTGTGTGACTGTGTTTGTTATTATACTATTTTACCTGGAAGATAAAATTTACATGAGTAGATTTTTTTGGTTATGTAAAGCCATGCAAGTTAGACAGAGCAAACATAATGCGACTGAGCTAACTCAGCCAGTTTGTGTCTCCAGTTTGTCCATCCCAAACTATGGCTTTGGGATGATGAGATTAAAGTCTCCATTAAAGACTAAAACAGAGATTACATTCCTGAATGCCACCAATGTCTGGTGTTTGTAAATACGAATGACTTTTCATAGATTTTCCAAGTCTGTGATATTTAATCAATTGCATAAAATGACCAAACTCTTTCCAATTATTTTTGATGAGTCATAATTAATTGTAACATGCAATTTAAAATATTAATCTACGCACTATAAGGGCAAATACTTCCATTAGATATACATACACTTATTGCCTATTATTTGATGTCTAGGGGATATATTTCTTTAGATTCATTCTGAGCCATATGCAATACACATTGATTCAAGGGAGTAACAATTCAAATGTTTCAGTAAATATAACACACATAATTATGAAGCATTCTATATCTTAAAATTTTACATTGTCTTTTTCAAAAGTAAAGACATTGTCATAAGCAAGTACACTGCCTTTGCTTTTCTCCAGTTGCTGTTTAGATCTATAATCTTAAAACAAGATATTTATTTTTTTAATGTAATAGCATAGGTATAAGTATATGAGTAGGAGGGTATGCTTTGGAACTACGCTGCCCGAATTCCAACTTGGTTCCTTCAGTTGTCTGCTTCTGTGTCCTTCACTAAGCTATTTAGTTTCCTGAAATCAGTTTTCTCTTCTGTAAAATGGAAATGATATAGCCTATATCATAGGATTGTCATAATGATTAAATGAGTTTAAGACATGAAAGCTCTTAGAACATTGCCTGGACCCACAGCATTAGCAAGCATCAGTAAATGTTAACTTTTAGTATGACTACTCACTACTCTCAGTAAAGTGTATTTTCAAGCTTAAGAAGGATACCAATATACAAAAAGAATCTAGCTAAATACTTTAACACCCTTGACAAAAACTAACTTGAAATTGATTACAGACTAAAGCTAAACACAAAATTATAAAATTCTTAGAAGATAACATAGGAAAAAATCTAGACAAACTTGGGTTTGGTGATCATTTCTTACATACGACACTGAAGCCATGATCCAGGAAAGAAAGAATTGATAAGCTGGACTTCATTAAAATTAAAAATTTCTGCTTTGAGAATGAGGGAATGAAAAGACAAGCTACAGATAGGGAGAAAATATTTACAAAAGACACATCTGATCAAGGACTGTTATTCAAAATATAAAAAAGAACTCTTAAAACTCAATATTAAAATAACCTGATTTTACAATGAGCCAACAACCTTAAGGGCCATCTCACTAAAGAAGGTAAACAGATGGAAAATAATCATATGAAAAGATGCTTGATATCATGTCATCAGGGAAATGCAAATTAAAACAACAGTGAGGCATCACACCTATTGGAATGGCCAAAATTTAGAACAATGAAAATTTGGAACACCAAATGCTGCTGAGGATTTAGAGCAACAGGAACTCTCATTTATTCCTGGTGGGAATGCAAAATGGTACAGCCACTTTGAAGACAATTTGGTGGTTTCTTATAAAACTAAATATACTCTTACCATATGATCCAGCAATCATGTTCCTTTGTATTTACCCAAAAGAATTTAAAACTTAGGTCCACAAAACTTGCACACAGATGTTTATAGAAGCTTTATTCATAATTGCCAAAACCTGGAAGTGACTGAGATGTTTTTCAGTAGGTGAATGGATAAATTAAACTGTGTTCCACCCAGACTATGGAATATTATTCAGCACTAAAAAGAAATGTGCTATCAAGGCATAAAAAGATAAGGACGGATTTAAAAGCATATTACTACGTGAAAGAAGCCCATCTGGAAAGGCTATATATTGTATGATTTCAACTATATGACATTCTAGAAAAGGCAAAACTATGGAGACATTCAAAGATCAGTGTTTGCCTAGAGTTACTTGGCACTCCCTGTGCCAGGGGGTGGGAGGAAGGGATGAATAGACAGAGAACAGAGGAATTTTAAGGTAGGGACTCTACTCTGTTTGATACTATAATGGTGGATACATGTCATTATGCCTTTGTCCAAACTTGTAGAATATGCAACACCATGAGTAAACCATAATCAAACTATGGATTTGGGCTGATTGTGATGTGTCAATATGGGTTCATCAACTGTAACAAGTGTACCCCTCCTGTGGGAGGATGCTAATAGTGGGGGAAGCTGTGCATATGAGGGGCAGAAGGTATATGGGGAATGTTTATAGAGTTTGCTCAATTTTGCTGTGAATCTAAAACTACTAAAAAATGAATTCTATTTATTTAAAAAAAAAACCTTAAAGATTATGCTTAACCGTAAAGCAATTTAAAAATATTAGTTTGTTTTCTTTAATATAGACAGAAAAATGAGTAGTTTTTGGATTAGAGAGCCAAGAAGTGGTATATATGCATATACCACATACAAATACTTCAGGAGGCTATGGCCTGAATTGTGCCCTCTCCTCCAATTCATACGTTGAAGCTCTAAGCATCAATGTACTTCTAGATGGGGCTGTTGGGAGGTAATTAGGGTTAAATGAGGCTACAAGGGTGAGGAGCTCATGATTGGATTAGCATCCTTATAAGAGAAGGAGAGAGACATTGCTCTATCTCTGCCCTGTGAGTAAACAGTGAGAAGGCTGTCTTCTGTAAGCCAGGAAGAGAATCCTCACCAGGAACCAAATTGGCTGGCACCTTGATCCTGGAATGTCCCAGCATCCAGATCTGTGAAAAATGCGTCTTTTGTTTAAGTCCCCCAGTGTGTGAGCAGACTAATACAGAGGGCTACCGGGATATTAACTTGTGAGCTTAATATTTTAAGTACTGTCACTAGTTTCAGAGAACTTTCTGCGATATAATTTTTAACTGTACATCAAGAAAGGGACTTTTTATCTTATGAATCATGTCACTGAGATACAAACTGAATTCAACAGCACACTTTCAAATTAAGGAGTGTGAAAGCATTAAAGTAAGGCACCAGTATGGGCAAATGGTTGAGGAAAATGGGGAGAGATTGGTAAAAGGGTATAAACTTTCAGTTATAAGATGAATAAGATGTGAGGATCTAATCTATGGCATGGTGACTACAGTTCTATAGTTGGTAATACTGTATTGTATACTTGAAATTTGCTGATGAGATCTTAAGCATTCTTACACACACACAAAAAGGTAAGTATGTGAGATGATAGATGTGTTAATTAACTTGATTGTCGAAACACTTTCACAATCTATATCAAATCATCATGTTATGTACTTTGAGTATATTATTATTATTTTATTTGTTAATTGCCCCTCGATAAAGCCTTAAAAAAGGCACTAAATGATGGCTAGTTCTGCATACCAATACCCCACTTAGGTTTCTCTAGAAGACTTTTTCTTTGTTAGAGAGACTTAGAAAATAAGTAGGTCATGGAATCAACTGTATCCATTAAGTGGAATACTACATTTTCTTCATCGTTTGCAGAATTATTGGCATTTTTATAAATACTGAGATTTCAGAGAGTAACTATTTTTTTTTTTCCCCCTAAGAAGATATAATTAAGGTTCAGCCGGTAGAGTTAGGATTTGAAGTTTTCCCTGAGGGTCATGATTTGTTTGCCTTCCTCTCTCTGGGAGCTCTAACTTCTCTTCATTGTAATACAGAAAACTGTTTTCAAACTGTTTTTTAAAATTTTATTATTTTCACACCAGTACAGAATTATAAAACAAAATTCTGACTGATTCCACTATCAAGAATATAATTCTCAAAATATAATTTTGAGAAAAACAAAAGGATAGAAGTTAAAATAAGTCAGGCAACTCTTTGACATATAATTTCACACCTTTATTACTGTTTTGCTGCCAATGGTATGATTTTTATAAAAAACAATTAGACAAACTTTTTTTCCCCCATGAAGCTACATACAATCAGCTACCAGGATTGTTATTTACTGAATCACTGAAATAAATTCTGAAACGACTATCAATATTAGGTGACTACTTGATTTCAACAGACGTTTGGTTTGGAATAATATTTTTATAAGCAATTTAATCATGTGAGAATTTTTTTTTGTCATAGGTAATATTTTCTCTACTTAAAAAAAAATGGCCAGTGATATTGAACCCTTTTATTTTCACATCATTTAGATAACCTTCATTCTCCATATTGTACACATAATAGTTTTTGAATATCAGTTCTATCTAGGCCAGCTTCAGGTAATTTAAGGGCTTTGATGACACTTTGTACTGTCTAGAGCGAAGATGTGCTATGACTGCTCATCGGGAGCAATGGGATAATCATCTTTCTAAAGGCAGATTGAGAAACTATCATCTCAAATCAATGTATCTCCTTTCTTTGGTAGCAGAGTTGAATTCTATGTGGCTAAGAGATCATCATTCAAAGATGTAGTGAGGACAATAGTCTACAGGCCCCCAGAATAAGAACAACCAATCCTCTTTGTATAGTATGAGTTTTTCAGTTCAAACCACCTGTACTCAAAGTAAGCTTACAAAGCCTTTGTGTGATAATGTGTTATCCCAATCGAATATCTGCAAAACACAAGTTTTATTATTTAACCTTGGGTCATATTTAAGACGCATTAAAAAAAGGTTGTTGGGCTGCTGAGAGAGATTTAGTCCAATTTATGCTGAGCTGTGAATGAGTAGATTCTTTCCTATGAAAGGAAATAAATTGGTCTAATTTTAAGACTTCAGTTTACTTTCACCTTGACATGATTATCATCTTGTAGCTTATTTTTTTTTTCTTGAAGTTTTGTGCTTTCCTGTTCTCTCAGTCCCTCATGGGCTCACAGCAGCCATGTAGCTCTCACCTGCACAAGGTCTTCACTTGTGACTGCTTAGGAGGAACATGCATCAGCTGAGAGGTCTGGGTTTCTACTATAGACCTTAATTTGCTACTGTGATTTTGATAATTTTCATATTTTTAATGATGTCATGATTTGGAATTTATAATTAGATGTTGTTAAAGGAAAGACCCTATGTAATAAAGAATTTGGCTGGCTTTTGTTTCTGTTCCTGGTATGTAACACTTAAACCCGTTCAGTTTCCCTAGCGATGAGTGCCTTTGTTGTTTATAGTGGGCCCCTTAAAATTACATCTGGTAGTTTATGTGATTGAGGTGAGTTATGGCTGTCCCCTAGATAGTTTAAGCAACCAAGATGGCTCAGAACCAGGGCTGAGAACACCACTCTATGTGATTAAAGGTTTGGGGCTTTGAGCCACACGAATTCAGCCTGACAAGGAAGGGAAACTGGAGACTGAATCATACAGGCAATGATTCAGTCTATCATCCTACATAATGAAACCCCAAGAAAAACTCTGTACTCTAAGCTTCAGTGAGCTTCCCCGATTTGTGATACCCTTTGAGTATTGTCACCCTTTGATGCCAGGAGAGTAATATGTGTCTAAGGACAACAGAAGCTTTGTATTTGGAATTCCACCAGACCTTAACCTGTGTGTCTCTTCCTTTCTCTATTTTGATTTGTACCCTTTTGCTATAATAAAACCATAATTATGCAGTGCTTTCCTGAGTTGTACGAGTTATTTTAATGAATTATTGAACCTAAGATTGGTCATGTGAACACCTAAGTTTATATGCAGCTAATCAAAAGTGAGAGTGGCTCAGGGTTGTTATCTGAATTGAGGGCAGTCTTGTGGAGGACTGTGCCCTTAACCTTGAGTTTGGCAAACTCACGTTAAACCCTGAAGGAAATCCAGCACCAGTGATTATTCCACTTTCTAGGTTCTGAATAGTAGTTACCCAAACCTTGAGCCCAAACATTGTGTAGTTCTGAGCTGGAAAGAGTCTAGCTATAGTTTTCTTCAAAGATATTTAGATTAGAGCTATTTTTTTTCATGTTAAAGAGGTACTTCTTTGGTTTGGTGATATATAGTTAGTGTTTCTTTTGGTACTATAATAAATAAAGTGCCAAAACCCTACACTGAATGGTATTTTAAAATCAACATTTTGTTTTGAAATCCATCAGAAGTTTTGTAGAACTTTGTATCAAATTTATGTAAAAAGATTTAAGCATAAAGTGAAAATTCAAGTTCAAAATAAGTACATTGGTAAAATTAAGCTTTTTTTTTTACAACAATTTTTGAAAAAAGCAGGAGGTAGATTGTGTTTTAATTTTCAAAAACTATCATAATATTACCTAATTTTGGAAAACAAAAAAATTATATGAAATTAACACATTTCTTATTCTCTTTAAGAATTAGTTTCTTGAAACTCAACATGCTTCTCTTGTTGAAGCAGGCAACGAGCCGCAGTCATTGGATATAAAATAAATAACCAATAAGTGAGAGAAATTTATGTCTGAGTAGTTGAAAGACTAACATGTAAGCAATTACATTGAATTTACATTGGCCAAAGATCCATCTCAAAAGTGAAAATCAAAATCAGTTTACTTTGTGAAAAAAAAAAAAAAAAAAATTTAAATAGCCTTTCAAAATGACTTTTCCTCAATAATGTTTTTCTAATGTAATTTATGAAAAAGTGATTTAAAAATATCGTCAGGGCAGCATTCAAATGTAATAATTTTAACTTATGCAAATAACACTTTAATGTTACTTTTAGAAAGGTGAAGGTTAAGTGCAGTAAATACCAGTAATAGCAATATAGTTTGCAAGTGAAATTAGCAAGAACATTTTAATAAGTCCCTGAAGTGTGAATTAGCGATAAGAAGATAAATGTTCCAAATAAAATTTTCTTAAAAGGTCAAGGCCTTAAAGTCATAGTATTCATGATCATTCCTGAATGCAAGATGAACATATTGGTAAAACTCCTTATATGTGCAAGTAAAAGACAGTAAAAGCACAGAGCACAGAATTTGTTAAAGTAATTTTATTATAACATATTCAGATACCATTTCAGACTCTTTCACACCTCACAAATATGCAATTGGGATAATTTGGGAAGGACCAAGAAGATCTGACATATATCTTAAAGGAAATGCTTTTGGATTTAAAGTTTTGTGAGTGGCAAAACGCTGCATGAAGTATTATGACATTTATGTAAAAAAAAAATCCTTCAGATTGTTCAAGAAGATGAATGAAAATGATCTGATTAACTCTGGAGGGGAAAAGAAGAGAAAAGTGATAGGATTGTGCACTAATTTTATTTGTAGTTTGTCTTTAACAATGTTCAGAAAAATTACTATGAGATATATAATTAAAAATTAATATTATGAGATATTTTCATTAGTTAACCCTTTATTATTTTCTATACAAGTCTGTGTATGAACATTTTATTTTAAAAATTAAAATTTAAATATTGTAGTAAACATTTTCAAGCTATAAATAGTGTGTACAATGCAAGATCTGTCAATAGTTGGAGCTTTATATTTTAAAAAATAATTGCTAAAATTCACGAGCACTTACCATATGACAGGAAGTTTACTAAAAATTTTACTTGCATTATTTATTAAATCCTCTCAATAACCACTTGAAATACCTACTAGTATAGTCTATTTTTTCTGATACAGAATTTTTTAGGATTAGAGTAAATACCTTATCTTCTTATCCTGTTATTTGCTATATCCTTGGCATCCAAAAAGCAATGAGGTTTTTGTAAACCGATCAGTACTTAAATTCAACCACAATATTTTATAAAACAAAAAACATTTTAAAAAAGCAAGACATAGGTCTAAGGACTTAATATTAAGTAAAACAAATTTGTTTTGAGCTTCTATTCTGGTAAGAAAAATAGGGAATAAAAAATGTTGATAAAAATGGTCATGAAAAAAATAAAATGGATTAAAAAGGAGAGAAAGTGAATGACTGAAAGAATAAAAATGATTTGTGTAAGATAGTGTTTGAAGAGAAAGTACCCTTTGGGTCTTTGTACTCTTTTTTTTTTTTTAATTTATTGGGGTGACCATTGTTAGTAAAATTACATAGATTTCAGGTGTACAATTCTGTATTACATCATCTATAAATCCCATTGTGTGTTCACCACCCAGAGTCAATTCTCTTTCCATCACCATATATTTGGTCCCCCTTACCCTCATCTCCCACCCCCCACCCCCCTTACCCTCTGGTAACCACTAAACTATTGTCTGTGTCTATGAGTTTCTGTTTCTCATTTGTTTGTCTTGTTCTTTTGTTGTTTTTGGTTTATATACCACATATCAGTGAAATCACATGGTTCTCTGCTTTTTCTGTCTGACTTATTTCGCTCAGCATTACACTCTCAAGATCCATCCATCCATTTGTTGTCACAAATGTTCCTATATCATCTTGGGTCTTTGTACTCTTACAAATCTTGCTTGGTATGGCAGACTGCAAGTCTCTAACCACTGTTACTTCTCAGGTTTGTTTCTCAAGATTGTGAAATGAGGTAATGTCTCTCCTCTCCCTTGGACAAAGAGCAGGCTTGCTACTGATTGCTGTAAAGCAGGAGATTCTCCCAACTCAGTGTCCCTTAGCTGTAATGAAAACCTGTGGTTTGTGTGGCATTGTTCTAGGTTTATGTTGACCCTGTGGACTTGAGAGCAAGAAGAACCAAGGTAAATCTGCTGACACTTATGCTCCATTTTGTGCTGTGTGTGACAAGGACCCTTGTCTCTGACCCAGGAGTCTCATGTCTTCTGCTGGTATCTGTGAAAATGTTTTAGACAAACTTGGCTTGTAAGTAAAAAGAGTAAAATTAAATCACAGATTTCACAATTTGAGTCAGTTATGTGGACATGTGGGATTCAAATCCAGGTCTTTCTGATTCCAGAGTCTACCTCTTAATCACTATTCATCTGTATATGTTCAATGCTTATATGTAACTTTGAACTAAATTATTTTTTATTTTTATTTTTGTCATTATGGTCTCATTGGCTATCAGTGGATTTCTCAAGTATGTTATTTCATACCTCATAAAGATAGTTACTATTAATATATAATAAAAATCATATTTAAATAAAAATAAAAGTATAAGCAAGCTATATTTCCCGTGTCCTTCATTTCCTCCATTTGATCATTTGCCATGTTCCAGATACTATCTGATCTTGACAAGACCACAAATACTATAAGATATACTCTTTATTATTGAAAAGATTGGTAAGGTTTCTCGTCTGTTCCTGGATATGTTGAAATGCCTATTGCTATGAAATATAAGCTTGAAATAGTTACATGTGACCAAATTGTGACGTCATTGACAGTCATTGCCAAGCCTTTATTAGGGAGTTCTATTATCCAATAGTGACCACAGAAGCAAGGACACTGCTTTCTTAATGACAGTGTTCTCTGTGTTGGCCTCTTACATGCTGTTGAATTATATTTGAAACCAATGTATAGATCCAGTGTAAAGTCAGACAAGCATTAATATCTTTTATCTTTTTAAAATACAAATCAGATTCATTCCTTTTGCCTCTGGTTTTTCTCTTCTTGTTATGGTGCCTACTGCTTCTCAATCTGCATCTTAGTCCTCTCTAGTTTATGAACCAATCTTGATGAATTTCAGGAGGAAGTATGTCAATGGTCTCTCCTTCACAGCTTGAAAGAAACTATCAAATATGGATCTGATGGCCATAAACTCCAGCATTTTTCCCGTTGACTCTTCTTTGACCCTAATCAAACCTAGGAATAACCTAAATTTTCCTTAGAATTATTTTCAACATTTCTCTCTTTAGTTAGACATATTAGCCTTTCCCTAGGATGGAACTTATATTGGGACCCCACTCTTCTATTCCCTCTGATTAATTCAGTCTCTTTAATAACAATGTTCTCTCCTGAATCTCAGTCTTGAATGAAGTTAAAATAATTGCTAGATTTATTTGGTTTATAAATATATTAGTCATAAAATTTTATCAGTTTCCTTCTATAAACGTAGAAGTTACTCATATCCATAGTCTTTTGAATTGTTCAAGATCTTAAGTGAAAATTTGGAAATAGACTCTGCATTTGTTTTTGGTTTAAAAACTATGTGTTATAATACTATGGTTTAGTGCTCATACTGTTATCATTGATCCAAGGTATAAGTTTAAAGATGATGTTCACTGTTAATTAGAATGGCAAGCAAGTTTTCACTTTATTTTTCTAAAGTGATATGGCCATCTGTTTATCCACCTATTTCCCATCTGTCTATCTACCATCGTATTTTTATGTTGTCTTTTTGCGTTGAGAAAATTCATTTTAATTATTATCCTCTAAGTCCATGCATATGGAACTAGCAGAGAAGGGTAACAAATGCTTTAATTATTCTCCTTATATAATTGATATTAGCAAAACAAAATTAGTTTATCTGAATATGTATACAATGTCAATCCCATATGATTTTAACTTGGAGTTAGAGTTGGCATTAATAAAATAAACATTTGTGTCTATTGAGAATTATAGATTTATTTTGTTGAACAGTGCTTAATATTTAGCTTAACTTGGAAAGCTAAATAAAATAATGCTTTATTAATAGAGGAAATCATGTTTTATGTAAGTTATAATAGTGAATGCTCACTTAGAGAGCTTTAGTAATAAAATATTCAAATAAAAACTGTACATAGTGTTTAAGTAGAACAGATATAAGTCAGTTAAATGTAAATTTTCATATATGAAAAAATGCGGTAAAGGCTATTTTGCATCACAGTAGAATTGAATTTGAGAGGACTTACCTTACATTTTTCAATTCTCCCTGTAAAGATAAGCTGTACTCTTGCTTCACTGTAGGCTCCTATCTTGACTATAGTCTGTCTACAAAACAGTGTCATTATGACTTTCAATGCTCTTACATAGTCTAATTTTTGTTGTTGGTGGTGTTATCACTCAAATGAATCCAATCATCTACTTCCTCCACTCCTACCCCTGGTCTTCACACAGATCAATGTACATCTTTACGACCACTAACTTAGGGGTTTTCAACTTCTACTGAGCCTTCAGAACTGTTTGGAATCATTTTTGTTTTCCATTTTCTAATTCCCTTTGAATTTCCATAATATCTATATCAAACCTTTGTTTTGAATCCTATAGTACTTTTAATGTCATCACACTCAACAGACGTCTTACTTCATAGGGAAAGCCAAGATTATCAGGTGGGATATCCCATGACTTTACATTCCCTCTTCTAAACACTCCTGTTGTGATGTCCATTCTCCCTTATGACCCAGGTGCAGAGGTGCCCTCTCTTATCTTCAAAGGCAGCTGCTTCACCTGCACTCTAGAAACAATCTCCTGCTGAAACACTGCTAGTCTTTTTCTCCAGGGGTCACTTTACGGCCTACAAAGAAACTCAAATATCCTCATCCTTTACTTAATTCTCCTTCAAGCCCTACTTTCTTCCTTCAAATTTTCACCAAAATTTATGGCATTGTAGCCTCGGCTTGCTTTTTCAAAATTATAATTTTCATCTATCTGTCAATTACTATTAACAAGTAGGGAATGCTCAGTGCCTGATGAGACTGTTATTCCTGCAGTCAATAATTGCCAGTAGAGCTGCTCTTTCTAACTTCATTTTGCTCATCTTTTGCCCTCGACATTCTCCTTGAGGAATTTGCACCATTATTTTCCAGGATATTTTTTTCTTCAACTTTTAGCCACATCTAAAAGGATACTTTGAAGTATCTTTCAGTAGCTTCTCCTCCTTTGCTTGTTGTCTGTTAGATTTTGTATTCCCCAGAGTTCAATTCTTTGATTCCTTCCTCTAAGATTCTCCCTGGGTATCTTTAGGTTTCCATGTCTTTAATTGTCGTCACGATGCTGAGATAACCAACTACAATTTTATTATCTTTGGTTTTATCTTGTAATTTTGATGGCCATATTAACCTGTATGTTCTGAAGCTACATCAAAATTAATGTTAAAGTAAAATTTATTATTCCTCTTTTTAAGCAGGTTTCTATTAGACTGTTTTCTATTTGAATTAAAGTATTACAATGCACTCTGTCTCTTAATCTGGAAATCTGGGGAAATGCTAGGCTTTTGTGCTTTCCTTTTACTTTCCTTATTTCTTAACCTATTGTAATCACTGCTAACTGAAAAACTATTAAATTCTAACTTTGAAAAATTATTGAATTTAGTTGTCCTTTTTCATCTTTTCTTATACTGCATCTGAAGCCTTCATCATTTTTTCCTTTGGATAAGCCACTTTATCTGGTTTCCCTGCATCTAATCGCACTCTTATTTACATCACCCTCCATATATTGTCTCCTGAGTTATTGTCATTTCTCAATCAAAAATTCTCTTTGGTCTCTTTAATGCCCACAGGGTTAGATCCAAATTCCTTAATTTGCCTGAGAAAGATTTTTATATAATAATTTAGTCCCAACCCACTCTCACCATCCACTAGCCTCTGTATGCAACTTTATTCCAGCTAAAGTCACTCATTCACCTTTTCTCCTAGGATTCACTCTGCATTGAGATTTTGTTTCTTTTGTCTTACAAATTCTTCCCACTGCAAGACCCAACTCAAATATTGGTTTCTCCATGTTGCATTTTGTAACTTTTTAGTGGTGCCTGAACACAAGGTAAAGATTTAGGAAATTAAAAAAGTCTTTTTGAAGAAAATGACTATGGTTAGAATAGCTTTATCTTTCACAAGGATTTTTAAATGTCATGCTTTCTCTTTGACCTGTCTCTTTGATGTGTCTTAGTCAAATGTAAGGGGGTATTTCATTTTGCATTCTATCTAGACACAATTTTCAATAGTTTATTATTTATCCTGAGTTTATGGGCTGCCTGGACTGGGCTCGGTGATTTTGGCTCTGCTTACTTATCTTTGGTTATTACCTGGGGTTGGCTATACACATGTTGATGGAGGTGATTCTACCAAATAAATTGGTTCTACTTCAAGTTTTGTCTCATCCTCCAGAGGGCTTGGCTGAGCTTGATCTCCTGGTAGAAGCAGGCACCCCAAGAAAAAGTGAGGGGCATGAGCGCTCTGATAGCCTAGACTTGGAACTGGCACTCTGTCACTTCCATGACATTCTATTGGACAAAGCCAGTTGTAAAACCAACCCAGATTCACACATGTAGTGAAGCATATTCTGGGTTATGAGGGGAAGAGCTGCAAAACCACATTATAGAGAAAGAATGGAAAATTGGGGTCATTTTGTAGTTAATCTACCATAAACTGGAAAGGACCTATTAAAATATAATATGCCACTCACATTGTCTTCCATAATTATTAAATCTTTAGAAGTGAGTAAGTAAAAAGGGAAAAATTAAAATAGGATAGTAAAAATATGTCGTTGCTATGTTATATTATACTATGTTACGTTATGTATGTGGCCATTTTGGGATATCCCTCAGATTTCAGCCTTTATGAAGTTATAAATTATAGGGATTATTAAAGTTTTGCTTTTAATAATAAATTGAAAGAATTTGAAACAATTGAATATCTAATATTAAATAAAAACTATTTTTTCAGAAAAAAAATTAAAATTATACTAATATGAATTTTTGATATGATAAAAGGGAGTTGGCAATAAAATATCATAGTTTGAGAAAGTCAAGGAAGGAGATCTGACTACTCTCATAAATATTATAGGTAGTGCTGCCGAATCATTTTGAGAACTCTGCTCCAGCAGGTAGGTGGAAATTACCGGCAAGAAGATGGGCTGCAGTTGATATTGTCAATTTGTTCAAGGCAGGGCTACCAAGTACTGAGCACCTGAAACTTGCATTCAGCTGAGAGAGAGGCAGGTTTCACTGAAGTGGCATTGGGATACAAATAAATTGGATACCACTTAGAGACCCGAAATGCTGCTGTGAGATGAAAGGCAAACCCCACTGAAAGTGACAGCAATATTTTCTTTTCTAGCTAGGGAAAATATATAGGAAGAAGATGAGAGACCTTTTTAATGGAATAAAGAAAAATGATACTGCTTCTATAACCCAAGCGTCATGGTTCTTAATCTGATTCAGTAAATGCCTCAAAATAGAAGTATATTAAATTTCAAGGCAATCAGAACACAAGTACTGGATTGTCACAATGTGGTAAAAGAAGTGATATCCAAAGCTGGTGAACACACCTCTAAGAACAATGAAGCATCAAACATTTTAGAGTAATCTGATAGTCTCTATGGCAGTGCATATTGAATTGAGCATGTTGTCATATTCATTGAGTCTTTTTTTGTATGTTTAAAAATATGCCTACTGATAGATTTCTTCTTTTCTTAATAAATTTTAAATTAATTGATCTCAAGACACTGACTTCACATCAAACTTAAGAATCTTGACATTTTCTACACATAAGCCCTAGCCTGTTAAGTAGTCTCATAGAAATTCACACTTCACTTTTAAACTAATCAAGCATGTCTTGCTCATTTCTCAAGACATTGTGGCATATTAAATCTCTAAAGGTTTAGCCATTAAGCTTCTGAGATATAGGAGTCTCAAGTAGTTGACAGGAATGGCATATTAGCTGCGGTAGGATAAAAATCATTTGCGTTTATTAAATGGTTTCTATATTATAGTTTTAATCATCAAATTCTCATATAGCTATTTTTTATACCTTCATTGTCTTATTTGACATAAAACACATATATATCTTTATATATAATTGTACATTTAAGGGCTTATGTATATAGGCTGTATAAATAGTTCTACACGTATACATGAAAAATATACTATTCCTGCAGTTCTCTCTTTATATTTTAAGATAATCTTAACAGTTTGTCCAACTAGCTTTCTAGTATCGAAAAACAATCTTCTGAAATTTTTTGAATATGTTTTATTGTATTTAAACAACACAAGCATGCACTAACATACTGTAGTGCAACTATAATTACTCAATTTTATAATTACCAATGATGCTATTTGTTTTTCTACTCCTAATTTTTAAGTGCTTGAGCTTTATATGTACACAGGAATATACTGACTGAGTCTTACTTACTCAGACTGTGAAATTTAATTTTCATGAGTATTTTTAAGACCATCTAAAGTTTACAAACGCATCTCTACCTACTAATGGACAAATGAAAACAAAGTATTTAACATAAACACATAAATAGATTTAGTTATGGAAATATAAGAACATCAATAATTGGCAATAGTTAAATAATTGCCTCTGGAGGATATGGATTTCAGGCAATGTTTCAAGCACTTCTCTAGATATAGGGGTTCATTGGAGGTGGGGGTAAGGTGGGGAGGTGAGTCATAGACTTTTTAGATCACAACACTTAGGCAACCAGACACTCACTCCATCTACATATGAGATAAAATAACCATATTATATTCCTTCGCCATTGACTAGGCCTGAGAGCTGCTAAAATTAGGATTTCCCTCATATAAATGTTTCAAAGCAATTTTCTCACATTGCTTTTTCACTCCATTTCATTCTTCATCATAGCATATTATGAAGAAAGATTTGTTACATGTCAAAATCTTTGTCATAAGATTGTCTTGAAATAGTGATTTGACTTTGGTAAATTTGTGTTCCTGACTTTCATTATTTGTAAAATAAGTTTAGAGTAGCCATCAATAAAGCTTGCATAGCATAAAGATTCTTTGACTATATTAGGATTTTCAATAGACAATAACACATTTAAAAATCTAATATAAAGTCTATGGAACAGAAACCAGTAACATGGAATCTCTCTTTCTCTCTCTCTCTCTCTCTCTCTCTCTCTCTCTCTCTCTCTCTTGCGCGCGCGCGTGTGTGTGTGTGTGTGTGTGTGTGTGTAAAATTCATGGGTAAAAAAGTGTTACCTCTATTCATATGTAATTCCCATTTCCCTCTGCATATATGTTTGTATAGGAAATGAGAGTTAAATATGGATGAAGGGAACACTCTTTTATGGGAAGCTGGATTTTTAACATAGCTCATCTTGACTACTAGGTGTGATTTAGAGAAATGGATGAGGAGTAATAAATTAGTTTTTGGTTCCATGCAGTTTTATCTCATCTTATTCCTATTGGAGGAATACAAATAGGGAAAGTAAATTACTTGTGACATTTTAACACACTTCAAGCACAGGGTAAACCTACATTATAGTGTAGTACCTCCATTTTCTCTCCACTCTCTCTCATGTCTTTTCTCTCCACCACTTATTTGCCCTTTTCCAATTAGAGATTTTTTTTCAGCACCTTGCTTCTCTTCCCTTTATTCATTCAATTTCTTTTTGTTTAGAATTTGGGGCAAGGTGAAAAGAAAGACTCACAGACAAGGAAATAGAAGGAACATTAATTTCACAAGAGTAGAGATAGGCATTGATTACTACGTACTTTATGGAAAAATTATACAAAAAAAAAAAAAAAGCAAAAAAAAGCTAATGCTCCTCCTAATACAATGGGCTCTAGCATAAAGACTTAGATCTTCAGGATGATGTAGCAATAATGCTGTGAGAAAATAACATATGTTGGAAACAATGGCTGCTAATTTCTGTGACAGTGGAAGATGAAGGCTGCCTTGTGAAGATTTTCAAATGTTACCAAGGTCTATCAGTCAAGGCAAATTACAGGATTTTCTGTTCTGTGCTTTTGGCATTGAGATACATCAGCCAGCTAGTTGATACGGTGTTATATTGGGCCCATCTTAGAATCTCTTAGGGATGCTTTTAATAAACAATTAGGGACCACCCCAGACAAATGAAATCAGAATCTCTAGGTGGCATCACTATTTTTTTTTTTTTGAAGCTCCACAAATGATTCTGTTTTGCAGCTAGGTTTGAGAGCTACTGAATTAATAAGAATAAGAAGGGAGATTAGTAATCTTATCCTAAACTTCCCCCAAATGCTCAAGGAGAAGTAACAAATTTTAGTACTCCACAGCATACTCTTAAAAATGAAAGGATGGCTATTTATTGAATGTACTGACTCTATTGACCATTACCCCTTTTCCTCTATCAGCTAATGTATCTAGACAGATTGTAGTTATAAGCACAAGAGTCCTGAAATGTCATGTTTTCCAACTACATAAGGAAGTACCGGACCCAGTGTGCTTACCACATGAAAGGAGTCTCAGCAGAGCCAAAGAGAATGGCTGATCTGATAAAATTTTTCTATAGATGTTCTGCTTTTGGTTAATGTGCATTGGATGATGTTTATTCCCAGTGAATTCAGTCACTACTTCTCCCATGGGTTAAAGAAAGTGGATGGAGTGGAGAGAGAGGGCACATATGTTACTTGAATAGTGTTCGCTCCTGACCTTTCACATGGATGTCCTTCATAGATGCTTGGGGACATTCATTACATGCATTGGATACCAACCAAAAATGACTATGCTATGTGTCAACTGGTAGAATTAGATCTCATTATCACACTCAAGATGTCACAGATCAAAATACAAGTTTTAATTAGATGATAATAGTATAAAAGACAATAGTATAAAAATAATTTTAAAAATTCTCAGATTTATCCTAAGAAAATGATAGAATATTGTTTCACAATGTTTAGTACAATCTCATTTATAATTATAAAAAAGGAAAAGAATCTCAGTCTCCAACATTAGTTAACAGTGAAAAATAAGTCACATTAACACAATGAAATATTATGCTACCATTATAAATGTGCTTTAGAATATTAATAACATGAATAATGCTCATGTTATTTTTAGAAGAAAGTGCAAGTTAAATACCATATAGGTAATGTTCCTACTTTAACATGTACATACACATGTATGTAGACATAGTTATCTATTTACATATATACACCTACACACATAAATACATATACACACTATATTAATTTTCTACTTCTGCTCTAAAAAATTACCACAATCTTAGTGGTAAATTTATTATCTTACAGTTCTGCAGGTTAGTCCAGAATCATCTCACTGGATTAAATCAAAGTATCATTTAGCTTGTGTTCCATTCTGGAGGCCATCGAGACAAATCTATTTTCATGCCTTTTCTAATATTGAAAGGACTGATTGGCTTGTGGCCCCCTTTCCTCCACCTTCAAAGGTAATAATGACGTGTTGAGTTTTACTCATATCACATCAATGTCTCCTCCTTTTCTGCCTTCATCTTCCACTTTTAAGGACTCTTGCCATTACATTGGGCCCACCTGGATAACCTAAAAACCTATTTTAAGGTCAGCTAAAATGCAACCTTAATCCCTTATGCAAACTACCATGTTTCCCAGAAAATAAGACCGAGTTGGACCATCAGCTCTAACATGTCTTTTGGAGCAAAAGTTATTATAAGACCCAGTCTTTAATATAATATAATATAATATAATATAATATAATATAATATAATATAATATAATATAATATAATATAATAAAGACCAGGTCTATAATATAATATAACATAGCATAGCATAGCATAGCATAGCATAGCATAGCATAGCATAGCATAACATAACATAACATAATATAACCAGGTAATATAATATAATATAATATAATATAATATAATATAATATAAACAAGTAATATAATATAATATAATATAATATAATATAATATAATATAATATAATAATATAATATAATACTGGGTCTTATATTAATTTTTGCTCCAAAAGACACATTAGAGCTGAAGGTCCAACTAGGTCTTATTTTCGGGGAAACATGGTAATGTTTGCCTTGCAGTTTATCACATTCATAAGTTCCAGGGGTTATAATGTAGAAATCTTTTGGGGGAGGGTCATTATTCTGCCTACCACATACACACGCCCATACACATATACACTTGAATATATGCATATACTATATGCAAAGAGAAATATTTTAAACATACATGACATGACATTAAGTAGGAGGGTGAATTATGATATTTTATTTTTTCTTTATATTTCTATTACTTAGATTTTCTATCATAAATACAATTAGAAAAAAAGCTAATAAATGCTATTTTTATGTATTTTTAAAATTTATTTATTAATTAATTTTTTTTTAAAATTAAAGTTTATTGGGGTGACGATTGTTAGTAAAGTTACATAGATTTCAGGTATACAATTCTGTATTACATCATCTATAAATCAGATTGTGTGTTCACCACCCAGAGTCAGTTCTTTTTCCATCACCATATATTTGATCCCCTTTACCCTCATCTACCACCCCATTACCCCCTTACCCTCTGGTAAAAACTAAACTATTGTCTGTGTCTATGAGTTTTTGTTTCTCATTTGTTTGTCTTGTTCTTTTGTTGCTTTTGGTTTATATACCACATATCAGTGAAATCATATGATTCTCTGCTTTTTCTGTCTGACTTATTTCACTTAGAATTATAATCTCAAGATCCATCCATGTTGTCACAAATGGTACTATTTCATCTTTCTTATCGCCGAATAGTATTCCATTGTGTATATATACCACAACTTCTTTATCCATTCATCTATCGAAGGACATTTTGGTTGTTTCTATGTCTTGGCCACCATAAATAAAGCTGCAATGAACATTGGGGCACACTTGTCTTTATGGATAAATGTTTTCGTATTTTTTGGGTAGATACCCAGGAGAGGGATTGCTGGGTCATATGGTAATTCTATTCGTAATTTTTTGAGGAACCTCCATACTGCCTTCCATAACAGCTGCACCAATCTCCATTCCCACCAACAGTGTATAAGGGTTCCTTTTTCTCCACAGCCTCTCCAATACTTGTTTCTATTTGTCTTGTTGATGATGGCCATTCTAACTGGTGTGAGGTGATATCTCATTGTGGTTTTTATTTGCATTTATCTGATGATTAGTGATGTTGAACATTTTTTCCTATGTCTATTTGCCATTTTGTGTCCTCTTTGGAGAAATGTCTCTTCAGGTCCTCTGCCCATTTTTCAATTGGATTGTTTGCTTTTCTTGTTGTTGAGTTGTATGAGTTCCTTGAATATTTTGGATATTAGCCCCTTATTGGAGGAGGCACTGTTTGCAAAAATCTTCTCCCATTCAGTTGGCTTCCTCTTTATTTTGTTGATGGTTTCTTTTGCTGTGCAGAAGCTTTTAAGTTTGATATAGTCCCATTAATTTATTTTAATTTATTTTAGCTTTTACTTCCCTTGCCTTTGGAGTCAAATTCATAAAATGCTCTTTGAACACAAAGTCCGTATTTAGTACCTATGTTTTCTTCTATGCAGTTTATTGTTTCAGGAGCTACGTTTAGGTCTTTGATCCATTTTGTGTTAATTTTGGTACATGGTGATAGATAGCAGTCTAGTTTCATTCTTTTGCATGTGGCTTTCCAATTCTTCCAGCACCATTTATTGAAGAGGCTGTCTTTTCTCCATTGAATGTTTTTGGCATTTTTATCGAAAATTATCTGTTCATATTTATGTGGATTTATTTCTGGGTTCTCAATTCTATTCCATTGATCTGTGTGTCTGCTTTTCTGCCAATACCATGCTGTTTTGGTTATTGTAGCCCTGTAGTACAAGCTAAAGTCAGGGAGTGTGATACCTCCAGCGTTGTTCTTTTTTCTTAGGATTGCTTTGCTTATTCAGGGTCTTTGGTAGTTCCATAAAAATCTGATGAATTTTTGTTCTGTTTATTTAAAAAAATGCCATTGGGATTTTGATGGGGATTGCATTAAATCTGTATATTACTTTGGGTAATATGGCCATTTTAACTATGTTGATTCTTTTCAATCCATGAGCACGGAATGACTTTCCATTTCTTTGTGTCTTCTTCAGTTTCTTTTAAAAATGTCTTATAGTTTTCAGCATATAGGTCTTTCACATCCTTGGTTAAGTTTGTTCCTAGGTATTTTATTGTTTTTGTTGCAATTGCAAAAGGAATTGTTTTCTTAAATTTCTTTTTCTGAGATTTCTTTGTTAGTATATAGCAATGCAATGGACTTTAGTATGTTGATTTTGTAGCCGTCAACTTTACTGTATTCATTGATTGTTTCTAATAGCTTTTTGATGGAGTCTTTAGGGTTTTCTATATATAGCATCATGTCATCTGCAAAGAGTGACAATTTAACTTCTTCATTACCAATAAATGCTATTTTCAATTCAATCCTCTGAATTGTATTTCACTACTCATTTACTGGATATTTTTGAAACACATATCATCTATTGAAGTTTATAACTTGAGCATTTACAAAGTAATTTATTTTAAAAGTTGATGGTGCGCTGAGTGAACATCACGTGCTCAGAAGCTTAGGAAAGAAGTCAACCAGGAGAGAAGATCTGGGCTTCTCAGCCATTGATTTCTGCACAATCAATTGACTCGGATCATGCAGTTAATCCAATTCAGTAGTTAAGAAAATTGAAAAGGCCAGCTGTGTGGTTTTTAAGTCCAGTATCTTTTTTTTTTTTTTTTTAATAAGTGAAACAGAAAGCAACTTTTGCTAGCCTGTCTGGAAATTTAGAAATGTGAAAAAACAAACAAAGAAATAAGAGGGTTTCCCTCTCTCTGATGCAATGTAATACTTTCTAGAGTCAATAATAAAATATATATCACTAATTTTTATGGGAATCCATATAAGCAGAAAACAAAATTAAATTAATATTAAAATCTGTGAGTCATACTATATTAAAGCTCTATGATACTTGGCTGAAGGAGAATAAATTGAGTCAAAATGGAGCAACTTCAGTTTGCCGAAGCATTTAGAAATAACTTTTCATATTTGAAATGGAATTATTCCATTTACTTTTAAATAGGAATAAATAAAAACAAATCAAGCTTTTAGTGCCAGTAAGTGCTATGGTAATGAATTAGGTCTGTATGTCACTCCTAATTATGATATGATGAATAACTTCATCCAAACATAATACAAAAAAGAAAAAAGAAGCAATTGCTTATTCTTTATTCTTGTAAAACATAGAAAATGGCTCAATTAGGTACTGTGCTAAAGGATGCATACTAACTACTGTTAGAATTATAACTAGCTTGGTCTTTGTAAAATTAGTCCTTTTTTAAATCATAGAATAAGACCTTTACTTCTCTCTACATGCTTATTAATTGCACAGTACTTCATGGGCTCTTGTTGAAGAAGGAAAATTAGTCAAAAAAGGTCACTCTCTTTCCTTACCAGTTGTATGCTAATTAGGAACACCGGGAGCAGCTTGTGAGGTGACAGACTATTTGAACTGTGGTAGATAAGAAATGGTAAAATACACAGATGGAATCAGAAACATGGGAAGAACATGAGGTCCCATTATCACAGCTGGGAAAGTTTTGCTCCCACTTGAAACCTAGATTCTCTCCTAGAATATGTGGTAATTAGTGGTTGCAAATCACCTCTGCTTCACTGTCAAAAGATATATCTTATTTTATGGCTTTTATTAAGATCATTTGACACGAGCTTTCTAAGCCATTTGTTCACCCACATGAAAAATTTCCATGTATGGTCACCCCGTTCCTCCTGCTGGTGAAGAGGGAAGGTCACTTTACTTTTCTAAAACAAATTCTTCCACCTGGATTTTTTCCCCTCTGATGACCTTAATGACTTCAGTCCACTCAATATGCCTTATCATTAGGGTGACCATATGATATATTACCCAAACCATGATACTTTAGAGCTGCACTATTCAGTATAGTAGCCACTAGTCACATGCCATGAAAGAAATTTAAATTTAGTTATAGAAAATTGAGTTTTACTAGTTATATTAGCTCAATAGTCACATTGGCTAGCTACTACAGTGTTGGACAGTTTGGATATAGAACTTTTCCATCATCACATCACATCACAACGATGCCAGGGTGGAGAGTGAAGCTGGACACTATAAATAATCACGCTAGGATAACAGGTATAAATGAGCACTGTCACCAGCAAACTAGGACAGAGTCACCATACTTATCTGGAAATTTTCTCTCTACTGGTTCTCTCTTTTCTGTCAGAAGATGCAAACATTGTTGCTATATCAAAACATAATGAACATTAACAATGACCAGCTGACATACTCCTACATTACTTCTATTTGTGACCCTAAATATTTAGCCAATTAAATAAAAATTAGCCAAACTGGTTTTTTTTTTAATTTGTTTTTTGTGTTTTTTTTAGCTATTGTTAGACAAAGAAATTATATGATTCAGTTTGTTTCTACGTACAACTGGTTGCTGCAGGACACTATAGCTAGTAATAGTTACCATTAATGGAGCATTTGTGATGTGCTTTATATGGTGATAAACGCTTCATGTTTATTATTATTGTGTAATTTATTCCTTATAATAACCATTAGGGGAATGATTTGAGGCCAGTGATTGCTATGAGAGTTTAAAGGAGCCAGTCAAGATGGAGAATCCTATTAAGATTACCTGAAGTGAGTGAGAATTTGGAAGAAAGGATTAGAAGCTGGAGGAATTCAATGCAGAAGCTAATTCCAAAAAGGAGTTGGATTTTTAAATGAATAAATAGGGATGAAATGAAGAGTCTGATAGATAACAATCATGGACTGAAGCAGGGAAAGCAGAGGGAATCTTGCACAATTGTTCTGAAAGTTATTTCATACCTTTGACTTGCTTTAAGGAGTAAGTTCTGTGTATGTGGGTGTATGTATCAGACTGATATAAAAACATAGCATAAAGGTGGACAAAACCCATGAATTTCACACCTGACTGATTATAAGTATCACCAGCACATTTAAACTCCTCAAATATTATTAAGTCTGAATTGAACTTAAGTTTTCCATGCATCCCTTGACATCTTAGTTCACTCTACTTCAGGCTGGCCAAACTCTCTTTCATGTCTAGAATTATGCATATAAATATGATGCTGCAATTTCTTCCAATGAATCTAAGTAAAAATTTGGAATTTATTGTCTTTTTTCCTAACTAATATGTGTCACATGTAGAAAGTAATAAGGCATTTAAAGTTTTGCTGAGAAGAGGGAGTGCGCTTTATAAGAAAATGAAGATTAAAATGTGAATATGTAAATCAAAGTCATGTAATTGTATTTTCAAAAAGAATCTTGCATAGAAAACTCAAATAAACTATTTTCTATGGGATACCTGGCAATGAAGTTGTGTTTGAATGTTGAACTCTGGACCAGGTTTAAAATACAGTATAAAGAAAACAACTCTAGATTAGTTTCTTCCTTTCAAGAAAGGAGAGATTAAAAGAATGGGCTAATTATGTACAGGTGCTCTATCACAAACCACTTGGTATTGGAAAATGTAAATGTTGATAATTAAAAAAAAACTGTTGCAATGTCATTTTTGTTACAAAACATGACAGATATTTGAAGTATTTTGTTTAAAACTAAGACAATGAACTTACCACAAAGGCATAGCCAAAGATGAAAAAGAAAGTAATGATGCTTTCTTTCTACATTATGTCTTTAAGCCACTTCTTACATTCAATGTACTATATTCCAAAAATTTACATTAACTCTAATCATATATATAGTTGAAATATTGGTAATTTTACCAAGTATTATATTAAACATTTTTTGAATGCTAACCTGAGTTTTAGTTCATCTGGAAGAAGGAATATGAGTGGGTAACCTAAGATAATTTTGAAAAATATGAGTGATGAGGACAGATTTTCCTTATTAGATATTAAATTATGCAATAAAAGTCTAATAATTGAGAAAATAATTTGGTACTGGACTAAATTCAGGCAAATAATTGGAACACAATGGATATTCCAGAAATAAACCCAAATTAAGTAAGACTAAGCATATTATAAAAGCGGCATCTCAGTCAGCAGGTAGGAAATGAATTATCTAATAAATGGTGTTGTGATAACTAGGCAGCCACTGAGGGAAAGGGAGGAAATAACCATTATTCACACCTTACAAATGTATTTCAGATGTATTATAGTCATGTAAAAATGAAACCATAAATTCAATAGAAAACAATAGGTGAATATTTACCTAACTTTAGAAATAGAGAATTACTTTATAAGCTTATTACCCAAATAAATAAAGGAAAATATTGATTTATTTAATCATAAAATTCAATAGCTTCATGTTTCAAAAATAGCACAAGCAAAATTATAGGACACACTACAAGGAGGGAAATATAATTTTCATTACATATAACAAAGAGCTATTCCAAATTTATAAAAATGTTCTTTCAAATGAATGGTCAAGCCAAACATTTAGGAGTCAAACTTCATATCTCATCCTAACACTTTACATTTGATGCATCAACAAGTATATCACCTGTTCTGTCTCCAGAGTATTTTCCAACTATGACCAGTAGTTCTGGGCCAAGCCTCTTCAAACTGCCTCATCATCCCACTCTTTCCTTCCTAAAGTTGAGGCCTCATGGCACCCAGTGTAACTTTTTAAAAGTTTAACTCATCATTTTCTGGTTTAGAAATCTCCAAATGTCTTTCCTCGCATATAGGAAAAAAAACAAACGAAACAAAAAAACTAGAACCCTTCCCATGGCCACTATCATTGTTGGCGCAAGGCTTTGGCTTCTGTTTAGAACACTCTCCCTCCAGATCTTTCTCTGATTAATTCTCATCATTCAGATCTCAAACCACATGTTTCCTCCTTAAGAGGTCTTCCCTACTCTATACCTTGTGTATTTTTTAAATAATACTTACTACTTGTAATTACCTCTTCTCTCTCTCTCTCTCTCTCTCTCTCTCTCTCTCTCTCTCTCTCTCTCTCTCTCTCTCTTTTTAAAAAATTCCTCTCCCCACTAGAATGTCAACTCCTTGACAGTAGAATTACTCTCTGCCTATTTTATGTAGATCAGTGTCTGGTATGTAGAAATTGATGCTTGGCTAAATACACTACAGAACTTCTTTACAAAGGAATGTACAGTAATATAGAAAAATGTTTAATAAGAGATGATATATTCTTACATCAAGAAAGCATGAATTCTGTTTGTAAAGGAAAAAAGTGATTGACTTATGCATACCAAACCTCCGAAATTTACACACTGAGGATTTAAAATGATAATCTTAGCATGTTAGAAATGTTGGTGATTCTTTTCCTCTTTTTCAGTTGAATTGAATCCTTCTTGTGGCTGAAAACCAAGTAGGGTATTCAAAACAGCTTTCCTGAAGAAAAGGTGGTTTGGTATAAGGAGGAGAAAATAGGCTTTTGTTATCGATCCTATTTTTGAGTAAAAGTCAATTCATAGGTCAAGAGCACTATTACCAACTTCTAAAGACATAAGAATTAATATGTGTAACTTCTTTTTTCTCTTTTAAAAAGACTTTATTTATTTATTTATTTATTTATTTATTTATTTATTTATTTATTTAGAGCAGTTTTAGGATCATAGAAAAAATAAAGGGAAGGTACAGAGATTTCCCATGTACCCTCTGCCCCCACACATTGTAACTTCTTGATAATATAGTATCTTATAGTGTAGGCAGAGTCCAAAAGTAAATAAAACTTTGCAATTTATTTTCTTTAAAAATTAAAAAGGCCTAATGGTATTTTATCTATGATTCCTTAATAAAGTGCCTCTTAGCTCTATTTTTTATGTAATTTTTTTTTTATTGGAAGCTGTACAGAAGTGTAGAAGTGTTAACACAGTAGATCTGGGACTGCTTCTCCTTAGAAAGGCCTGCTTTGGAGGTGGCCCTTGGACGACATCTGGTAACTTAGATTCCCCACCATTAACTTAATGGAGGGTTCCCTCTGCCTAAACTATTTGCACAAATAATATGGTTTATGCTGAACACCTGCTTTCTGCTGAGTGTCTGAATTTTTGGTTTGTGTCCGGCAGAGGCTACCTACTTGACAATCACCAGTAAGAAGCCTGGGCACTGAGTCTCTGTTGAGCTTCCCTACCATGTTTCCCCAAAAATAAAACCTAGCTAGACAATCAGTTCTAATGAGTCTTTTGGAGCAAAACTTAATATAAAATGAGGTATTATATTATACCCAGTATTCTATTCTATTCTATTCTATTCTATTCTATTCTATTCTATTCTATTCTATTCTATTCTATTCTATTCCATTCCATTCCATTCCATTCCATTCCATTCCATTCCATTCCATTCCATTCCATTCCATTCCATTCCATTCCATTCCATACTATTTAAGACCCAGTCTTATATTACAGTAAAATAAGACCAGGTCTTATATTAATTTTTGCTCCAAAAGACGAATTAGAGCTGATTATCCAACTAGGTCTTATTTTCGGGGAAACACGGTAGTTGGAAACATTTCATACATGTCACAACCCCATTCTGGGGAATTAAGGACTTCTGGTTAGATTCCACTGGGCGAGGGCCCTTGGAAGCCTGTGCCTAGTTTCCCTTGGACTTCACCCCATGTGCCTTTTTCCTTTGTTGATTTTGTTTTATATTATTTTGCAGTAATAAGTAACAATGCTGAGTACAACTATGTGAGTCCTCTTAGCAAATTATTGGACCCGGGGAGTGGGCCTAGGGAGCCCCTGGCATAGAAGCTCCTTTCGTAGTAGGATCTCTGGCCATTTTTATTATATATTTGTATTAGCTATGCTGTTATTAACATATAGGATTGTCTCCTCTATAACAAGATATACCTAATGAATCCATAGCACGGCTCCCTACATGGTCCTATAGTACTTAAATGATTCTCAGAGAGAATCATGTACAATCAGACTTCCAGTAAAATACAGACTCCATGGACTCTGACTAGGCTGAGTCCTGGATTGGGTTGAGGAACCAGGTTTTTCTTGTTGGGATACAATTTAGTTATTGTTGATATCTTGTGATAAACTGTGTTCTTTTATTTCTCTACCTGAAATTTATCTTTAGTGCTACCAGTAGGAAGTGGAATAGGAGCTGAGAATCATATTATATAGAACAGAATTGGGTGAATTTTGGCATCTGATTCATAAATAAGATCAGAGAATTTTTCCCCCATGTTTTAAAAGTTGGTTAGTTACATCATAATGAATGCCATTGTTCTCAAAAGGTGTTTTGCTCTTTAAGATTTTCCACTACTGGTAAATGAGCTATTCTCTCTGTTTATGGAATTGTACACATAAAAATTTAGTGTGTCTTTCTTAAGGCAGTTGTTTAACTTGAATTATGGTCTGGAATGTGGTCAGGCACAGAGATTTAGCTTGTAGCTCTGCTCTGTCACCAACTAGCTTCTTGATGGTGTGTGAATTGTTTAACCTTTTAAACTTCAATTTCCTCATTGGGATAATGATAATAACATTATTTTCTATGGCTGCTGATAATGATGATGCCTGTGGCACCTGGCACTAATGAGAAGATAGACACAATGTTTAGATAGCCGTCAAATAATGGTTTTGTTCTCATACTGAGTAAATCCAACTGATAGACATAATGAGACACAAAGAAATAAACATGTCAGCTGCATTACCAAGAGAGTGAATTGGAGAACATGACTTCAGATCCACGGTCAGGTGTGTTGATGCATATTGCACTCCTGACTCAGAGTTACCAACCCAGTTTCTGGCACAACTGAATGCCTCTGCAGGGGCACGCATAGCACAGGGCAGACCAGACTGCACCCATCTGCCTAGCAGACTGGCTCCAAAATAAGGCCAGATGGAATTGAGCCTTGCTTCTTCAAAACTAACCCACTGGAGAAGTCATTTCTTTTCTTTGGCATGAGTGAATGATGCAAAGAGGAATAAGCAATGCTCTATTCCGATTGAAGTCTTCCAGAAGAAAGGAAGTAGTTCACGAAACAGGTCCCGGTACCATGCATAATAGAGGAGGTGTTCAATGAATGTTCACTATGATTTTTACTATAAGTGTTCCATGAAAGTCTATACACCTTGAGATCTATACCTTAGATCTAATTTATATCTTATTCCCATGGTGCTTTTGGCACCTGGCACTAATAATTGTGCTGGAAATGATGGTGAATATGGGAAGGAGTATTATGCTGAATACTGCTATTCAATGGCTTTATTCTGGTGGCTTGGACAAATATAGTAGTAAAAACATTGAAACATGTGCAGGAAAACCTGAATTCTACTATGACTCTGTTTTAGTTGTTTGATCTTAGCAGAGTCATTTAATTTTTTCACGAAGACATGATGCTAATGAACATAAAAATGAAAGCTGTGCTTGCTGCATGTTTCACAGAAATGAGATGAAATAATGGATGTGAAAGTGTCTTGGAAAATATGTAAAATGTACAATGCAAATGCTAGAAAATTCATAAGCCTATTTATAACATTCAAAGGGAAAAAAGAAAGTGGCAGCGTACTTAGATTCTTCACATTTGCTTGCTCATGTCTTATTCTCAAAACTCGAATGTGGTTCGTTTATGCCTCAGCTCATCCTTCATTTCCATGAACAAAAAAGTTGAAATGACTTGAGGTGATACAAAGATGAGTTATACTTTATTTCCTTCTATTTTACCAATTTTCAAAAATGAGCATAGGCCTTTGTCTTTTAAAAATGAAAGTACTATAAAACTTATTTATTTACAAACAACATCCTCTGATGGACCCCAGTTGCCTAGAGAGAAAAGCTTAAATTCCTTAACATTGTACCATCCAGGCCTTTGACTTTCTTGTGTTACAGAATAGAGAGTTTGGCACCAGCAGAACCAAATACTAAACACCAAGAATTGCAGTGGAGAAATGTTGACTATTTTATTGATGAATGGTACCATCCAGGAGAATGGGAAGCTAATGCTCAAAAGCCTGAACTCTCTGATGGTGTGTAGGTTACAGATTATGTACGACAAAATCACAAGACACCATGGATTAGGGTTTCTGGGTTGTACTGAAAGATGATTGGTTGGAGGTGAGGTAAGGTTATTAATAATTTCTTCAGGTGTGGAGGACAGTTCTGAGGTCTTTTCTGGTGTCCATTAGTCCCATCTCAAGGGAAAGTAGTCAGGGGGTCGTTCCACCTTTAGGGACAGAAACAGAAGCATGACTTAGGTGTAGATGTTATCTTTAGCCTGCCAGAGGTTCATGGAGAGAGAGAAAGAGAGAGAGAGAGAGAGAGAGAGAGAGAGAGAGAGAGAGAGAGGTCACAGGGTTTGAGAGAGACTAATGGTCACAGGGTTTGAACCTCTGGCAGACTAAAGATCTCCATGGGAGATGGGAAAGGCTCCATCTCCCATCTCCCATCTCCATGGGAGGCTCCTATCTCTGGCAGGCTAAAGATAACATCTACACCTAAGTTATGCTTCTGTTTCTGTCCCTAAAGGTGGAACGACCCCCTGACTACTTTCCCTTGAGATGGGACTAATGGACACCAGAAAAGACCTCAGAACTGTCCTCCACACCTGAAGAAATTATTAATAACCTTACCTCACCTCCAACCAATCATCTTTCAGTACAACCCAGAAACCCTAATCCATGGTGTCTTGTGATGTTGTTGTACATAATCTGTAACCTGCACACCATCAGAGAGTTCAGGCTTTTGAGCATTAGCTTCCCATTCTCCTGGATGATACCATTCATCAATAACATAGTCAGTATTTCTCCACTGCAATTCTTGGTGTTTAGTGTTTGGCTCTGCTGGTGCCAAACTCTCTATTCTGTAACACAAGAAGGTCAAAGGCCTGGATGGTACAATGTTAAGGAATTGAAGCTTTTCTCTCTAGGCAACTGGGGTCCATCAGAGGATGCTGTTTGTAAATAAACAAGTTTATATATATAAACAAGTTTTATGTATATATGCAGAGAGAGAGAGAGAGAGAGAGAGAGAGAGAGAGAGAGAGAGAGAGAGAGGATTTCTAGCGCTAGGATTTAAAAGTAAATTTAATCAAAATCATAAGGACCCCTGATTACACTGAGCCCAATTTTTCTTTATCAATTTTGTCTCCTCTTATTCTTTTACATGTACTTGCTCTCTAAAAAAAATTGGTTCTACTCTAATGTCTTTCAAAACAATTTTTACCTTTCCATTTTTGCTTATACTATTTTGTCTTCATTGAGTGCCATTTTACTGTTTCTGCCGTTTAGCATCCTGTTCTTCAAGATTAAGATTGAATTGTAATATTTTCATATCCTTCTCTGATATCATCAGTAACATTTTCTCTCACTGTCCACATGGAACTCATACTTTGTTGTGTTGCATGTGTTTTCTTATATGTAAGCTTCATTCTTGCTTGCATTTGGATCCATCTCTGTGCCTAGATGTGGGCCTTGCTCCTAGAACTTATTTTCTAAATGTTTATTCAGTTGAAAAAACTACAATAACATAAATGACTGAATGACACTTGTCCCTTGGTGGTTTTACCCCAAAGCACACACAGCTATTCCTTCAGGGTAGCATAATTTAGAAGAGTGAACGCACCGGACATTAGCCTGATAGTTTTTAAGCCTTTAAAAGCCAAGAAAATCTAATAATGAATGCATCAGAAATGTATGTTTTTTGTTTCATTATTTCTCTGTTCTAGGTATTACTGATTAACATTTAATCACCATAATAATTAGGTCCCCTGTGGGCTACTTCACATCTTTAAACTATACCCGTAAGGTGAGCTGAAAATATACCCCTTAATGACAAAGTCTAATGAAATACTTTAAATGCAGGAATCTGTTATTGCTCCCATTTCTGAAAAAATAGTTTAAAACACATCAACATGGGTAAACAGCATTATATTTGCCAGAAAAAGATGTTTCACTTACTGTAGTATATGATTGTGTGTTGCGTGTATAAGAAGATACACCTGAATAATACTAGCTCATCTTACAAAAATGATGTGAGATATAGCTAATACGGAAAACTATGATGTGTCTTGATATTGTAAAATAATCATATTAATCAAATTAGAAATAGCCCAACAATAGCCATTAGCTACATATTATACAAAATGAAAGAAGAAAATGGGATGCTATGTATATAAAACATAATGGCAGAGCAGGTTATTATGTAAGTATGAAGAAGAAGTGTCAATAAATGTTTTGCAAGAATATAAGCTGTCACGCTACTCTTTCTGTCTGTGTTTTCCATGGGATATGCCAAAAGTGAGCATCACAGTCATCATTGGTGGCTCAGAAAAGTCGCTGCCTTTCTCACCTCATTTCACAGTATATTTTCTTAATATATGTCACAACTAAAATATAAAAAAATAAGATAATTACAATCCATTTAGGATAGTTGGGAGCTAAGCTATTTTCTTATTAAAATGTACACTGCACATGTAAATGAATGTCACAAAATCGCCTCGAGTGCTAAATGTGAAATTTCTGTTAGTTATTCCAAACTGTCAGTTTACACAGTCTGTGTCTTTGCCTTTTAGAAAATTTACTTCCTGTGTCCTTATCCTGGTAATTTAGGTAATAAAACAGTTCTCAATGTAATAAAACAGCTATGCTGAATTCCTTAAAAATATCATGCAGCTCTTTTCCTGTGACATACCTTTGTAAATATTGTGTGCATATCTATTCACTTATTATTCTCATATAACCCGTAAAATGCAAATCCTTCCCTAGTCAAAATTTCTCTTTAAACTTTTCTTCTCGTTATTGAATTAGATGGCACAGAAAAACAGTCTCACAGACAGCCTGATCTGAACCGACAATTATTTTAATATAATGTTAAAAATATATACATATAAAATTAATATCAATTTTTATGCTTATTTTTCTTATAAATTAAAATTTTAATGTTTGCAAATTAAATGCTAACACAACTTCAAAGTCAATGAAATCCAAATAAATTACCTTAATTTGCTGGGATGATATTATTTTGTAGGAACTCAATACAGTTAGCAATGTAAATAAGGTGCTAAGTGCTGAGACTTGTATTTTACCCTATTGCCAAATCCAACGTCATGAAGATATGTCCCTGTGTTTCCTCTAAGAGTTTATAGTTTTAACTCTTAGATTTTTATACTATTTTATTATTCACATACATTACTATTATTAATATAAGCTAATTATTAATTATATTTTTATATTATTTAAATCTTTTAATTTTAATTCTTATATTCTGTATATCTATTTTGAGTTAATTTTTTAATGTGGTGTGAAGTAGAGGTACAACTTTATTCTTTTGCATGTGGATATCGAGTTGCTCCATAGCTATTTGTTTAAGAGGCTGTTCTTTCTTCATTGAATGATCTTCCATCCTTGTTGAAATCAAGTGGCCAAAGATGTATGGTTTTATTTGTGCTCATTTAATTTATATATATATATAAATCTTTATGCCAGTAACACAATTTTGGTTATTGTCATTGTGTTAATAATCTTGAAATTGGGAAGCATGAATATTCCAACTTTGTTCTTATTTTTCAATATTGTTTTGGCTACTTAGAACTCTTTGAAATTTCATTCCTTCAGATTTTTATTAGTTCACTGTTTTTTTTAAAACTATTTATTTATTTATTTATTTATTTATTTATTTATTTATTTATTAAGTGTGTTTATCCAGGACCCATCAGCTCCACAACACATGATTGTTTCAATCTAGCTGTGGAGGGCACAGCTCACAGTGACCTATGTAGGGATCTAACAAGCAACCTTGTTGTTAAGAGCACCGTGCTCTAACCAACTGAGCCAACCGGCTGCCTCTATTAGTTCACTTTTAATGAAAGACAGAGGAGTGGGAACTAGGGATGGAAAGGGAATTCAGAGAAAACAAAGACTGCAGGAAACAGAAGAAAAATTCCAAAATACTGTATTGAATATTCATAAAGAAGAATAAATATTGCAACTATAAAACAAGAGTAGTTTGGTATAAAAAAAGGAATATTCTGAGAACAAAGAGCCCTTAGAAATTAAAAATAGAGAACTGAATACAAAAAATCAGTAGATTGTAAGATAAAGTTGAGTATATCAACTAGAGTGAAATAAAAGGACACAGTGATGGAAAATCAAAAGATAATAAAGTGAGAGGACCAATCTGGAAATCCAGATCTTCCAAATGAGACTTCTATGATGGGAGAACCAAGGGTAGGGGAGAAATGTATTAGCAAATGATGCCATGAGATTTCCCAGAGCACAACAACATGATTTTAGAGATTGAAAAGTTCTGCCAAAACCCTACCGCAATGAATTAAAAGACCACATCAAAGCAAACTTTTTGAAATATTAGAATAGGAGTGACAAAGAAAAGATCCTAAAAGTTTCCAAAGGATTGGAAATCAGCAGTGGTTGAAAATTAGAATATGACTGGACTTCATAAAACACACACACATACACACACACACACATGCACAGCTGGAAGCTAGAAGACAAAGATGGAAATGCTATAAAATATCTGGGCAAAAATTATTTTCAACTTAGAAATCTATATTCCCCTAAGGTCTCAAGTAAGTATGACTGTGGAATAGAGATGGATGACCTGATATTTTTGACAGTGCTTAGTGATGTCTGATATCCAACAAATTCAGTCCTGGTGTAATTCCAGGAGTAGAGCATATCTCCAGCCTAGCTTGGAACACATATGGTCCCCCTAGCCAAGGCAGTCAGGATGCTATGGCTAGAAGAAAGGAAAATGAGTGCCAGGTGAACAAAAATAGTAGAAGTCATTAAAAATAGGTCAGATTTTAATACGTAAACCAATGGTGGGTATGTTACTTCCAGACATTGGGAATTATATGTATGAAGGAGAATGAGAACAGAATGTTTGTGATATATGGAGTAGTCCATTATTTTGAAGTATAAAGTACAAGTATATACGTAGTGGAAGATAAAGTAAGAAAATGTAGGATGTTGAATTCAGAGAACAAAACGTTGTTTTGATTAGTGTTGGCGGAGTTCATTCACAGGATGTCACTGCCAATTGACCAGAGAGCTGTATCTGGGCAATCTGAGGTCCTCAGCCCTTCCTCTGTCCTTGGAATGTATGTTCCTCCCACCATTTGCACACTAGGAGCGGTTTCAAGGACATAACCTTGAGAGAGGAAGGTATTGTGGAGACCATCCGGATTGAATACATGACTGAACCCCATGGATTCGGTAAAAAATCCTCTACATAAACTTTTAAGATTCTGGTGAGCAGGTGTGGAGATCTACTCATCCTGCTGCCTCCCAAGACAAGTCCCTTATGTAAGTCCCCTTGCTTATTAAACTTGCCATCCACCAGTCTGGAGTGGTCTGCCACTTTCTTTAGTCTCTCTTTGCCCTCCTTGAACCAGAGCCAGTTTTGAATTTCACCAAGGGGTATTCCCAAGGTTTTGAACCAAAAATTAGTGAGGCATTTTTTTATTTTTTTTTAAGCAAATCAGTGATATGTTCAGAAAGCAACAGTGTGATTATTTCAGGGAGGAAATGGAAACCAGAAACCAACTTGGAGAGTATTCCGAGAGTCAGGAATCAGGTGAAAGATCTTAACTTAGGGTGTTAACAACCAAAAGGAAAAAGAAAAAGGAAGATACATATTTTTATTTTGGAATCTATAGGGTGGATTGACAGTCTGATTGAAAGAAGAGGAGGAATTAAACCTGAAACCTATTTTAGAGCATAGCATGTAAGTTTGAATATTGAGTTAGTGGCTTAATGGCTTCTAAAGTACTTTTTAACCCTATCATTTTCAAACCTTATGTTTGCCGGGTCTACCAGTGGATATCTTAGTTTAGCTCTGGAGTTTTCCCTGGGAAATAGTCCTTTCTCAGTTTTCTACTGCTTTCATGGTTACTGAACTATTTATTGTCTCAGTATTTAAGTATGATTTTTAAATGTGCTAGTATTATATGAATGATTTTTCTTGTTTATTTGTTTGGTTAAGCTTCTCTGACTGATTAACAAAGTATCTACATTTTATCCTTGGCTAAAGTAAAGACAATGCTTTGCATACAATCATAAAGGTTGTATATCAAGTTTAAATGCATACAATAGTGTTTTTATTAAAGCCACATTGTGATATTCTTTAAACTAGAGGCTGGGTATTTTATTTTGTATGGTTATGGAGTGGAATTTGTCTTAAGTGAGCATTTTGTGCCATGGTTTTGAATTTTTAAGAAGCATTCTCTAATATACATAAGTGTGATATACACCATTTGATTGCAGAAATATATGACTGAGAACACTATAAATTAATATATTTCATTTAATCTAATAAAGAAATGCATTTACTCTTGAGGATATATTTGGACCCAAACTATATATAGCATTTATGCTAACTATTAATTCCAAAGGACAGAGTTTGATGTCACAATGAAGGCAGATTAATCGTATATTCCCAAATATCTTTTAGGACCATCTGAGAGTCTAAAACTGAGAACTAATGTTTGTCTTCCCCTTTTCAGGTGCAGAGATGTCAGGGCTGGTAATATTAACTGTTTCATTAAGTCACTTAACCTCCTGGACCACTTTTGTTATCTGTGAAACAGTGGTAAAAGTGCCTATGATTCATGAAGTCAAAGCGAAGAAACTTCTGAGTCATGAGATAGTATTCATTATAGTCACAATTAGACTTAAACAATTTTTGAGGCAAAATCCTCAGTCACAACAGCATTCTGCTGTAAAACTAGAAGTCTATGTTCAAAAAATATTTAGCAAAATATTACTATTGGCATTTGTTTTTTTCAGGAAAAGCAAAAGCAAATGAAGAAAAATTCTCCTGAATTCAGCCAGCCGCTTGTGATGTGGGTTTTTAGAGTAGTCTGTTCATATTTCTTAGTTACATATCAAGGGCAAGCTTTCCAAGGAAGTGCAAAAAACGAAAGCAGTTGATACATCAGAGTTTAGCCAAGTCTTTGGTGCAGTATTTCTTTGAGGTTTATGGAAGCTATTTCATCTCAGTATTTTTTGTTTCTCTAATTCTAAATTGAGTTAGATTTAGTTTATGTTGTTGTTCTACCTACTCTTAATTCAGTACGAAGCAGGGGGCAGTGAAAGTTGTGGTTTAGGGAAAATTCTCTGGAACAGACTCTGGGTTCAAATCACAGCTTGCCGCCTACTAGCTCCTCCCTCTGGACAAGAGACTACCTCTCTGTACTTCGTTTCCTCACTTATGTGATGGATATTATCTACCTCATGGCTTTGTTGTGAAAAGTAAATATGAAGACTTAATACAGTGCTTAGTAAAATAGTAAGCAGCGCATGAAAGTTTGCACATGAAAATTTAGATGTCCAGAAATGTACGTCGAAAAATTAAGCATTAATTTGCTAATTTCCTGGAAGTTTTACCCTAGCATAATTAATGAAAATAACCAGGCAATGGGAGTGCTCTAAATTTGTTATCTAATTTAATTCTCAAATCAATTCTATGATATTGATATTGTATCTTTATCACACAAATAAATAACTGAAAATTGGAGAGACACTACATACTTGCCCAAACGCACTAAGTTAAGTGGTGAGATTGTTACTGTGGACTCAAAGTTTGCAGCAGGAGTTGGCGCCAAGCCCAGAGACCAGTGAGTTAGTGCTCTCAAAAACCTGGCTCCCAATGGCCTCTAATAGCTAGGTTAAAGAAGGGAAAAATCATTAATTATGGTTACTATGAAAATTGGGGTCCTGGGCTCTACTGATTGGTGGGGCTTAGGCAGGGCACAATTGATCATGGCTTCAGGCCCTGGCGTCAGTCACAGCTTCATTGTTTGGTCCAGTTTCCATGCTGTCCATGGGGCCATTCTGCTTTCAAGAGTCTGGAGCTGAAACATAACTGAGGCCAACGTGTTATCTTTGACTAAAACCTTATTCTAGTTTGAGGTTTGGTTACTGTATCTCGGTCATGGTCGATAGACCTGAAGCTTTTTTCCTAAGTGGGTTTGGAGATGACCAGAAACTAATGTCTTAAGGGCTTAATGATTAAAAGGACCCGACATACAGTATAATAAGTGCAGGTAGGAGGGTCTGGGGGAAAGAATACAAGTGAGTCATAGTTCTGTCAGGCTAAATAAAGCGAGCTTGGATTAAAGCAGAATGCATGCTAAAGAAATAAAGTTCATGTGTGATTACAAGTTTGGGCTTCAAATGCATTTACTCCTAAAGATCTGGAAATTAAGCATTTTGCTGTATAACTTCCAAAACTAAGAAAAAGTACTAGGGGAAAGTGAGATACCATGGAGGTTCTGCAGGAAGGTGATGGGTAAAATGGGTTAGCAAATGACAGGAACATTTGCGTGCTATTTCTCTGAGTGTGAGGCTGCAGTCTTGGCCTCTTGAATCTCTTTCTTCAAGAGCTTCCAGAGATAACAATACTTCAAATAGGAGAGGGTTATGAAAATACATTTCTGAGCACATCATAATTAGCAAAACACTTAATTTTCATCTTCAGATATGAAAAATCAAACTGTCAAGTAATCCTCCTACATCTGTTGGCTGCTAATAAATAATGAACAAGTTCATTTTTACTTCGCTGGGAAGTACTTTTTCTTCAGAAAATGGATTGCATGTTACTTGAAAAATAGTTTCTATCAGATTTTATCCATCTTGATGTTACCATTTGAATTCCATCACTTGGCTACACCTTCCAGATCATGAGAAGACTTTAAAACAGTGAAAGGGACTTCTATACTAGGAAGAATTAATGAGCTGCCTTTATCACCTTCAGCCGGGAACTAAATTAGACTCACACTAATGATCATTTGTATTCTAGTAAAAGTCTAAATGCTTACCTAAGTGTACTTGTTACTCAGAAATATGGCAGATTGAAAAAATGAAATTCACACATTTGCTTGGCACAAAGACGCAATTATGGAGGATCATTCCAAACTCCTTTCTTCCCTTTAAATTTTATTCTATTTTTTCTTGAATTATAGCCACCAATTTAGTTTTTTATTGATGCGTCAAGAATATTGTTTTATCTAATTTTTTTCTTTTCATTATAAGGAATAGGCTCTGATATATGCAATCTGTAGGGAGTGGGAGGAAGTAGAAGAGATTGGACAAGATAGTAAAACTGGGCAAAGAACGGTAACTGGTGATTAGGAGGTTGCCCTGAGTTAATTCATTTTGTAAATGGCTTTTGGACACCAACAAAGTGCCAGGTACAGTGGTAGGTACTAGGGAGTCAAGAATGAAAATATGGTTCCTGTCCTGTGGATTTCTCATAATCCAGCAATGAACAACCCAGTTGTAAATAACTTAGAAAGTAAAATGGTAAGTGCTTTAATGGGGGAGAAGGGTTGAAAAGGACAAGAATATTTGCCATGTGTTACTTAGAGCTGATCATTGTGTTAGGTCCTAATATATGTTATTTAATTCATGAAGTTAGGGTTATCTCTATTGTACAGTTGAGGAAGTTAGTTCAGTGTCGCACAGCTAGTGATTCTAGCTGTCATGAGAACTCAAATTTCTCAACTTCAAAAGCATTTGCTTTTTATCCTATAGCAGTGTTTACAAAAATTGTCTGATCACAGCAAATCAAATGAGAAATTTCTTAAAGAACAAATTATATAGCCTCAACACCAGAGGTACTGAATCCTATACTCCAGGGCAGGGCTAGAAAATGCATATTTTTAACAAACATCTCTCAAGTTCTTTTTTTCAATCAAGAATATTTTAGAAGCTCTGATTATCAGCCTGCTTAATTCTACGCTTATCATGAAGGATAAACAGATCACATCTGAGTGGAGGAGGGAGGAATGCACATAAGTGCTTTGGAAGGAAAATGTTTTTTATGTTTGTTTGACCTTGATAGTTGAATAGTAATTTGCTACCTGATGAGGGGTAAACTTTTGGTAATGACTTTATTCTGAGATGTATTTTACGTCTTGCTGTTGGTAAAGATCAAATAGATTTCCTGTTTTCCTGGGTTAACTTATCTCTAATTTATCATGATATGCTATAGATAGATAGGTAGACAGACATATACACACGTATATATCCACCATAATTTCTCATAATTAGCAGTGTATACATAGATAGGTAGACATAGATAGACATAAATGCATATTTTTTAAAGCCATATGAAACAACACATGTAGATGAATCTACTTTAATAAAGAACTAAAGAATTAAATATTTCTTTTCAGTAGCAAATTTCACAAATGCATTGATTTATTAATAGAATTTTATTCATTATTTTTTAAATTAAAAAATGTAATAAATGATTTTATAGTAAGTTTGAACACTGAGTATTTATCTATATTCTATTTACCATGTTTCCTTGAAAGTAAGACCTAACTGGAAAATAAGCCCTAGCATGATTTTTCAGGATGCTATCCCCTGAATATAAGCCCTAATGCATCTTTGGAGCAAAAATTAATATAAGACCTGGTCTTATTTTGGGGGAAACACAGTATATTCCTATGTATCTATCTAAATATATTCCCACCAGTTTAACGTAACAGTTAAATTTGAAGTATTTCCTCTTATTGATCCTTTTATGTATACATTTACGTTTAAATGCTTTTTTGATGTCCTGCTGTTAAAAATGATCATTTTTGTCTTTGTCAACTAATAAATATACAATAAAAGCAATAAAATAATACCAGTATGCTTACAATGAGACACAGCATTCCTTTTTAACCATTCCCCACGTCATAAGGCCCGATTCTCCGAGGCAACTACTTTCAGATCTTTTAACTGCTTGTTTAGATGCTTACCTTAATATTTCTAAATAATATACTTGTAAGACTGTTGTGGTTGCTTTGTTATGCTGTGCAGATCCCCCTTCCTAAATAAAGGACTTATTACTCAGAGGTTGGGCATGACACTGGCAGACAGCCCTTAGTCACTAGCCTCTTCCAGGAATTGCCTCAGTGAAGAGTGACACCTCCCCTAAAATCATGCCCCTTACTTGCTTAGGCTTGGTCCACTAATTAATCTATGGGTGGGTCAGGGGGATGAATGAATATAAAGGCCTCACTATCGTCTCTTCTTTCACTACCTCAGGACTAGCAAAACTGTCACCTTAACTCCAGACTTCTCTAAATGGTCATTCCATCTTCCGAGCAGGGTTAGTTGAGATGCTCAATTCAAAGTACATTGCTGTTTAATTTTTCATCTTGCTCAATCCTTTTCTCTTTCCTTCCCTTCCATATGTGTTGAACCCAAGAGAACTTTTTAATAAGCTACAAGCTAGTTTCCATCTCTTGGTTGGCTTCTCAGGGAACTCAACCTACATCACTGGTATTTATTTATTTATTTCTATATTTCAGATATTATGTATTGACTTGTGGCTATGATTCAGAAACATTTAACTCTTACACCAGAGAACCTGCCTACCCCATGTTCCTAATTCCTTTTCCTCTCCCCAAATTTCTATGTCAGGACTCTTAATTAAATCAAGGGTATGGTACATAGTATGGCAACTAGGAAAATACTGCTCAGTTTATTCAAGTAGTATATTCCAATTATTTTTATACACATTTTAGTTTGTCTAAGAGTTAATAATTTGCTAATTTTTAAAATTTATTTTTCTAATTCTTCTGAAGTAAACCCAGAGATTTGTAATCATTCAATGCTACTTTGTATAAGGGCAAATGCATCACATGATTTATCTTTTCTTCCCAGAATGCTTTCAGCCAAGAACACCCTACTGCTTAGAGCAATTCTTTGCTGTCTAGGTCTGTTGTATTTTTGTCATTTTGGAGCTTGTCTTCATCATCTTCTATATTTACAGTATCCCATGTCTCCCTTTTTAATTATTTACATATTCAGTTTTTTTGAGCATATCCTTCAGTAGATGTCCTAAGAATGAGCAAAAAGGAGCTAATTTATTTACCTAACCCTTTAGTATCTTCTCTTTATTCTTTGTGCTCTGCATTTCCATGATTATAAATCCTGCTCTAAGTTAATTTTTTAAACACTTATTATATAAGAATTGACCCAGGAGATATTTTTCCTTTTCCTATTGCTTTCTTACACAGTTTCCTGCTTTTTACTTTATGTCTTATTAGATGACAAGTAAATAATTGGTAATTTGATTTATAAATCTAGTTAATTATATATTGGGCTTTTAATATACATCCTTTAACTTAGTAATTTTTTCCCTCTTTTTTTTTCAGTTTTTTTTGTTTTCTTTTTTTAGAAATTTTCCTCTCTTCCAGAGTTGCCATTAATTTTAAAATTTCAATTGCCATAATTTTAGTTTACAAATTCTTTATTTTTTTTAATTTCTCTTTTTGTATACCTAATTGCTCTTGTTTAATAAACGTAATTCTTGTTTCCTCAAAAATATTAATTGTAGTTTCTTATTAAGTTTTATTCTGTTCCCTGCATTTTCTCATCTCCTCTTATTTCTGTGTTTTTTATCTCTACTTGCTCATGGCATTTCTTCCTTACTTAGTGATTTCTTTGTTGTTCGCTTAAATTTAAAAATGAGATAAAAAAAACAAACAAACAAAAAAAAAACTGCGTGCAATTTTGTGTGCATGGCAGAGCTTATCTGCTGTTGGGTTTCATTTTATGATTATGTGATGAAGCCAGCATTTTAGTGTGGAAATATTAAGCTCTTGGCATATTGTGGTTTGTGCTTTTTCCAAAGAATGTTGTGATCTCTAGCCTGGGGGTAAAAGAAGATGGTTATGTATATTTAACTGACAATATTCTGAGACCATGATCTTGGAGTCTATTATTTCTTATTTGCTAATGTTTCATTTGGAGTTTTTTCCCTATTTATATGCATGGCAAAAATTATTCGGTAATTTTTCTTTATTCTAATGCTCATTTCAAGTTGGATGTTAAAGTTATTCTGAATTCATAGAATGACTTATAATAATTGTTTTTCTTTTTTATTTTTTGGAATATTTTATATTAAATTGGTATTTTTACTCCAGTTGTTTAAAAAATTCACCTGAAACTATCTAGGCCTGAAGCGATTCTGTGGAAGAATTAATTACATATTTGATTCCCTTAATAGATATAAAACTATTCAGATTTCCCATTTTTTTCCTTGTGTCAGTTTTGGTAGGTTTTATTTTTTCAAAATTTGGGCAGTTCATCTAGATTCTTTAATTTTTGGTATAAGTCCTTCGAAACTGTTATTGTGACTTTTTCACTGTTTCTTGGCTTTATAATAATGTTGTTTTTTCCATTCCTGATATTCCTGCTTTTTCATCCCTTTTTCAGTTGTACTAGATCGTTTATCAAAATTGTTAGTCTTTTCAAAGAACCAACTTTTGGATTTTTATTTTCCTATGTTTTTGTTTCCTATTTGTAAATTCTGTTTTTAACTTCATTGTTTGTCTCAACTTTCCTTGCATCTACTCTTTGAAATGGATGCATATTTTGTATGTTTTCATACTAGATAATCTACTCCATTTTGGAAATTAAATGATGCAGTTTAAATACTGAACTCATCAAAGAAGAGATAAAGTGAAAATTAAAGAATAGTTTGAACTGAAAAAATTAGAGTTACTTTAATTTTTTACTGAAGTTACTGAAAAAAAAAAAGAGAGTTAATTTCACTTTTGATTTGGTTTTCAAAACTCTTAAGAGTTTGATAGTCTTAGCCTAAGAACTGAACATGCCATATAAACTGTAAAATAATCTTAAAAATCTATTAGAGTTGGAAACCCAAAGAAATCTAACTGAATACAATTCCAGAAAATGGTAGGGACTACATAGAAAAGAAGAAATTCATACTGTTCCCATTCCAAGTGGAATGATGAATGGAGAAAAACATTTCATAGACAGGATGAAAGGGAAACCAGCCAAATTTTAAAAGACTTTTTAAAGGTCACACATAGGCTGTGTGACAGATTAGAATTATGGGGAGCTCTAGAACAAATCTATGCCTACCTTCCCACTCTCCCCCATGAATTCTCTCAATGGCTTGAAGGTAATATACCAAAGTCTTGGAACATAGCAGATGATTGAGATATCCATTCTCAACCATGCAGAGACAGTTTGAAATCTGAAGTAGCTTTCCTCTGAAGGTGGGGGCACAGTAGGAATGTTGAGAGAAATTCATCCAAGGAACACTGGACTCTTTGAAGGCATGTCAAGAGAGCTGAGAGATATCCATGTGAGGTAGTCCAGAATTTCAACTCAAAAAAGATTAAAATGAGAAAGGAGAAATGAAATAAACTCCCGTTGAGGTGGTCTGGGTCTTCCATGTTTCCAAGGCTAGATGCTGGACAGCAGAACAGAGAGAGATCTCTCAAGATGCAGAAAACTGGGTCAGAATATAGAGCAAAGATAACAACACTCATACCAAAGGTTGGAAGACAGACTATAACGGAAATAGATACCATAAGCTAGTGGCTTAAATGTAAAGCAACAACAGATCTCTTCAATCTCAACAGTGTTTAGACCACACCCCACGCCCCCACCCCACACACACTGACGAGAAAATACTGGTCTATCCTTCAAAATATTTGAAGACAGACAAACAAAATGAAAGAGATTACCCTGTAATTTTCCTTTCTTTTAATATCCTTGTCAGGTTTTGGTGTCAACATAGTGTTTTCAATTCTTGAAATTTGATGAGACTTCCTTTATGGCCTAGCACAATGTCAGATTTTACAAATATTCCATGAGTACCTAAAAGGAATATATATTCTGCAGTGTTATTTTAGTGTTCTATAGTCTATTTTATTGTGTTACTAAAATCTTCTATATTTCTCCTGATATTTTGTTTGCTACTTCTAGCAGTTACTGAGAGCAATGAGTTAAGGTCTCCTAACATGGTTGCTTTTTCCATTTCTCCTTGTATTTTTGTCAATATTGGATTCATATATTTTGAGATAACATTATAAAGTGCAGACAGATTTGGAATTGTTTTATTCCTTGCAACTGACAACTTTATCATTATAAAATATCCTTTTAATCTTAATAGCACTTCCTATTTTGTTTGACCTTAGTATAAGGACACCAGCTATTATCTGCTTAGTATTTGTATGGTGTATCATTTTCCGTTATCTTATTTTCAGCCTTTCTCTATTCTTATATTTAAAGTGTTTCTTCTGTAAGGAGCATATATTTGAGTTTACATTAGCCATTTTACTGTTTATTTTCTGTTCACTCCATGAGTACATTTTTTCCCTTTCTTTTTGCCTTCATTTGAATTAATCTAATATTTTCTATGATTTCATTTACCCTCTATTAGCTTGTAGGTTATAACTTCCTTTAATATCTCTCTCAACCTGCACAATCTGGATGTGGATGAGAAATTTAAGAGACATGTAGCAGTGTTTCAGGTATTGGTCAGGCATCTCAACTTGGAATATCATTATTGATAGTACCTTGGCTCCTTAGGAGAAATGCCAAATTTAATATCATTTGCAATAGGATTTGACAGCACACTTTGCATTTTAAGGCAACAAAATTTTTGTGTCAAATTACTTAGAAAATAGGGAGGGAAGTGAGCTAGTACATTTTCGTGAAGCTTCATTGTATTGCAAGAATAATATGTAGATCTACATGTAATTGTTTATGTTGTATGAACTGTGGGGTTGTTGATGAAAATGGGGAGAGGTGGCTAAATTCTCCTGCCCTTAGCTGACTCCTTAATACCATCACTAGGTTGTTGTTCAGAGTTAACAGCAATTTGCTTGTTGTGTTGAAAATAAAGATACTGCTATTTTTCAAAAAAAAAAAAAAAGTGCGTGTTTTTTGTGAGTTTCAAGTGAGGGAAGAAGAGTTGAAATGATTTTAGTTCACATTCCTTAATTGGAAGTTAAAAAAATTTAAGGGTAACCATTAATTGACAGTGACTAGCAGAGGCTCTGAGGGAAAGTGTGGCAAGATTGGGACTATCTTTGTTTTAACTTCTTGACTGTGTCTATGCCCATTACAGCAGAATGTTTCTTTTTGGGAATTTTATGGCTAAACTTATCAGCCTACTTTATTTGTGCAGTTGAATAATTGTATCTATTGATTTGGATCTGTGATGATGGTGATTGATGATGGTGATATGATAGTTAAAAAAAAATGCTTATTGAGCAGCTGTAGTGTGCCAGACATCTCTCTAGAGACGTGAGCTACATCAGTGACTCTATAGTGACTACATTTTGACAGACAAAAATTTCTGACTTCATGTAACTTACATCTTGTATGTGTGGAGGTTTGTTAAAAATTAAAGAAACAACTAACACTTGTTGAACATTTGTTAGATGAAAGGCACTCTTTTAAATAATCTACTCATATTAACTTATTTAACTACCACACCAATCCCATGCAGGGAATACAACCTTATATAGAGGAAAGCTGAAGTACACAAGCGTTAAGTAATTTGGCCAAACTCATCCATTTAGTAAGTAGTGGAATCAGTTCAAACTTAGGTAGGGTAGTTTCAGAGCCTCACTCTTAAACCCTACGGTATGACCATGATAATATGTAAGTTGATTTTGATGATGGTTTTGAAAAACAGCCATGGCTGCAAGTTAAGTCTACATATAAAACCATTCTGTGGTCTTTGCATGACTTGGAATTTTCTCCTTCATTGAGCTAAGAAATTGATAATGATATTGAAGATCTAACTTCAAACATATAGTGTTTGAATATATTATTCAACATTTGAACATATTATTATTTGAACATATTATTTTTACTGTAACAGATTAAAGATATTTGAATGCTTTTCTGGTAATTTTTTAGAATTTTAAAAACCATCCTGTGGAATATTTTTCAAGAATGAAGATATTTTAGTAGATTTGTAGTTACAACTTTTTAAAGGAGACTTTAATTTTTAGAACAGTTTCAGCTTTATACAGAAATTGAGAGGATAGTATAGAGAGTTCCCATATACCTTTACACACTGTTTTCCTTGTTATCAATATCTTAAATTACTATAGTACATTTGTTACAATTAATGAATCAATATTAATACATTCTTATTAACTGAAAACCATAGTTTATTTTAATTTTGTTTTTAACCTAATTTTTTTTCTGTTCCACAATTCTGTCAACCACATTACATTTAATTATTATATCTCCTTAGGCCCCTGTTAGCTGTGAGAATTTCTCAGATTTTCCTTGTTTTTGATGGTTTTGGTAGTTTTGAAGAGTATTAGTCAGGGTACATTGAAGGTTGCCCATCTATTGGAATTTATCTTATGTTATTTCCTCATGATTAGACTGGGTTATGTGTTTTGGGGAGGAAGATCACAAATGTAAAGTGTCATATTCATCACAACATATCAACATGACTTATCAATGTTGCTGTTGACTTTGATCACCCGGCTGAAATAGTGTTTGCCAAGTTTCTCCACTATAAATTTACTCTTCCCTCCCCTTCTCTCTGTACACTTTCCATACCATATATTTTTGGAAGGAAATTACTATGTACAGTCTACACTTAAGGAGAAGGAAGTTATACTCCCCCTCCTTGAAAGTGGAGTATTTGAAATTCATCTGCATAGATTTATCTTTTCTTCCTATTTATTTATTCATTAATTTATTTATGTCAGTATCGACTCGTGTATATTTATTTTATTGTTTGAGTTATATAGCTCAATACTACTTTATTTGTTGCTAAAATTGTTCTGGCTATGTTCATTGGGAGCTCTTTCATTGGCTCCTGTGGGTTTTTTGTTTGTTTGTTTGTTTGTTTTTGGCATACTCTCAGTGTGGTGTGTTTGTTTGCTTTGAGCACCTCCTTACTTTCTGGCACTACAATTTGTTTCACACTCATCTTGCATATTCCCTATCGCAGTCTAGAATTACTTCTCCAAGAAGCCTTGATTCTTTTTGTTGGAGAATGGTAGTAGAATCTAAGATTTGGATACTAGGTGTGCTTGTTTTTTCTTGGGGTGTTATTTGTTTTAGATCCTCTAAGTTGAAAGAGCAAGGAAAGAAATGTTTGTATACTGCCCACGTATGCATGTTGTGGGGACAGAGCCCCAGAGAGCAGTTTCCAGGCTCTTGGCCTCACGTGGAAAGGTGCTGGCTCAGGTAGTAGATGGCCATCAGCTGTGGCTAGTTGGCCATCAGCTGTAACCAGTGAGCCATTGGCCACGAATATAACTGCTGTGGCTACGCTAGCAGAAAATGGGGGCTAGCAAGAAGATGGTGGCTGAGCTGGCAAGCACAGATTGCAGCTGGCAAGAGGCGGAGTGAGGGTTGCGGATCGTGTGGCTCCTGTTTCCTGTGTCTCCAACCCAGCCGTCAGTGAGACTATAGTGGTATGACTCCCCTATCTATGGCTCCATGAGTGTTCCTTTTTGGCCTCACCGTGTCCTGTGTTCTTATGTGGGGAGCAGACCCAGAGACCCCGCATGACACCCTGCGTGACACGTGTATATTTATATTTATACTTATATATAGTATTTATATATGTAATCATCTGTATCTGCATTAAATTAAACATGAGTTCATACTGATGTTTTCAACTCTAATGCATTGTCACATGGACCATTCTAGCCTCCTCCAATGTTTACCTCCAAATCCCCAGGCTAATAGTGAGAAACTGGCTCTTATCACATAGGAATATCGCAATCCATATAAGTAAAATTCAGGCAATCCTGAGGTCTATGCTTATTAGGAGAAAGATGGTATGTGGTGGTAATAAATCCTGGAAAATTGACACAGTGAAATTAACCTTTAATTTTCTCAATTTATAACAATCACCACAGAATGTACTGAGGTTGTTACTTGCTGAGTCTCCGGAATAGTTGAGAGGGGCAGTATCAGTGCTTTTTTGGGGTCCTGAGAGCAGAGAAGCACGACTTGAGAAGTTGCAGAGAAGCACCTGAGATTGCTGCTGAGATTCTGGCTCTGATGACTTTCTATGTAATGTAGTTGTCTTTCACTTGCATTACAGTAACTCATTTCTTTTTACTTTGATACGGTTTTCATTTAATCACATCACTGTCAGGTTATAATAACAACTACCTATTTTATTATGTGGTTTCAATCGTAACACTTCATTTTTTAAAAACATTTTCCTCATTCTCCGAGTTACTCTTTTTATACTTTTTTTCCAGTTCAGTCATAGCTTATTTTCATCTATAATCTCACTCTTCTATGCATGTAGTCATGGAAACCATCACAGAAGCTTGTGTTTTTTACAAATCGTGGTATAAATTACAGGCCATTACAATTGTTATGTTACTTTTCTGGTAAGAGTGCTGCATTTTCACCTATGAAAAGGGGTATGACTGCTATTAATTCTAAGAGGATCTGTGGTAGTTTGGTGTGGGAATAGGTCATGAATGCTGTGGTCTTCCCCTCAATCAGTGTCGTGATGAGATAAGTTATTATGGGATAGTTTCAATAGCTGCTTTTAAGTTTACTATGAATGACTCTATCCCTATTAAGATCCTTGAATCTGTTCTAATTTTCCATTAAATATTAAACCTCACAAAACTCCCTTTAGAAATATAATTCCACATAAAATATGAAACATTTACTTTTTGCTAGGCAGTGCCAGGTGTTATAGGCAATAATCTCAAAGAGTAATGGAGTAATCTCAAAGAGCCCTCAGCATAACACAGAGCAGAATATAGAGTGTTAATTATTTAAGGACCAATGAAGAGAAGAGGAAAAACTCAATGTGGTTAAGACAGAATTTAATGCAGGGAACTGGTTACTCAGTTGATGGGGGAGACTAAGAAGCCAACCATGGGATAGGGAAGCAACCCACAGATCAGCAAGAACAAAAGGTACTACCAGCCCTGGACTGGAAGGACAAAAGTAAGAGGCAGTGTCACTGGAGCCCAGAGACTTGGATCATTGAGTTACTGAGTGGAAGATGGAATCATGGGTAGCCTGTCTGGCAGGTGCTAAAGCCATGGGAAGGATACAGCAGCTGTCAGAGATACCTGTGGCATAGAGGGAGAGGGCAAACCTCTGGCTTCTCTCTTCTTCCTGAGCTCCAGTCTCTCACCATTGCTTTCAACGGGACAATCCCAGCTGAGGGTCTTCTGAACAGGAGCCTGGTTAATGCAAACTACAAGGATAAATCCTCTTTAAGACACTGAGAGAGAAAAGGGCAAAAAAATGAATCTGAAGGCAATCAGACCCAGGACTGATACTGAATGCTCCTGAAGGTTCCACACAGTGATAGCTGAGATGACATTACTGCAATTTTTCTCACAGGCTAAAATTGGCTTTATTCCATATTTGAATTGCATCGTCGCATACACTGACCAATTTCCACTTCATTGAAAGGCAGATTTTGAAAATAGATAACAACTGGCATAAAATATGGCTTGAGGATTTGGTCTCTCTTCCTTTCTGCATACATCTTCCCCATCTTTAACTCTGGTCGTTAGCTTAAAATGAAACAGAATAAGATAAAACAATGCTTCAACTACCTCCCACACCACAAAGCTTTTTTTTAAGTTGGTAAAGGTTATTTGCAATATCAAGGGCTGCTTCTGTTCAACACCAAAAGAACATTGTAAGAATACATACACACCAACAAAAATCCTGAATTGATTATGAGTAATTATATAAATGTTCATGTTTAGGCAAGTTATTTTGCATTATGTAGAACTATTTTATTTTTTTATTTAAGGACATGATAAACTATATAATATAAAGTTGTATTAATGCACATATACAGATAGCTAAGAAGAAGAGGACAGAAGCAAACAATTGGTTTAAATATTTTTAGAAAATATAATTATACACACACACATACATGAACACTCAAATATGAACACTCTACACTTAGATGATGGAACAACAAAATTTAATAGTTTTGGGAGGGCAGAGTTCCCAAATTTCCTAAAATTTGAAGAACATTTATGTTATTTTACAACAAAAATGTTATGCGCATCTGGGGTCCAGTATGATCTGTTTGATACTTTATTTATTTTTTTTACTTTTTTCTCTCCCTTTCATTCATTTTTTTCCATTTGTTCTAAATTTGGGTGTATTCCATGATTTATGTTTAGTTTTTTACTTTGTACTTACTGTTCATGGCATCCTTCAGAGATTTCATCCTCTGCAGTGGATGCCATTATCACATCTGTGCAGATATTTTTCCAAATACACATTTTTAGTTCTGAATTTACTCCTTTGTTTCTGTGCAGTGTCTCCACTTAAATGTTGCCATCTCACTGTTTGGATGTTCTTCTGTTATTTCAAACAAAACACTTCAGTATCAGTGAGGGTCCAGGCAGGAAACAGGTGGCACACTCAAAAGGCTAATTAAAGATATTTAATGAATAAACTATTTGCAGAGGTGCGGGTAAGATTAAGGGAATCAAGAAAGCATGGTGATACATCCAGGACTAGCAATATCGAGACACCTTACGACCCCTTTGCCTGAATGTCTAGGGACGAGAGTGGTTACCAGAACCTGGAGAGAACTGAAGCTGTGCAAGAAGGACTCTGAGAAATGGTGTGACCCTGGGTAGAAGAATGCAGCCTTTGATAAAACTTCAGTCCAACTTGGAAGCAAAAGGGAGAAAAAATACTTGGTTTTTATTTTCTCCCACACTCCAATTTCTTGGGCTGCTCATTGACTAAAGCTAACGGGAATCCAGAGGACAAGGGAACATAAGTGATGCAGACCAGTGTTCTCCTGGAGCGCAGACTAGGCTAGGGGTAGATAGGCACACATGAAAACAATCATCCTGAAATCTAAAACCCAACTCATTTTATTTCCCAAATCAGCTCCTTTTCAAAATTTCCTTAATTTTACTAATGTTATTCTGTTTTACTACTGAAGAAAGACAAACCAGACTTGTCAGAGACAATCTTGGTGGCAACTTCCAAGGATACCTGTCTGATTTCCTTCTGTCTAGGTCTCCAGTAATGAGGATGACATCTTGGGACTCACTGGTATTAGGGGGACACTATAGATAAGTGAATGAAACCTAGAGATAAAATATATTAGAGCATCAAATGCTGGAGAGAGTCAACAAAGTCTGAGTGTATCTGTTGCTCATTTGTTTCCTGTTCATAGGGCTATAGAGACTGGTGAGCTTATATCACATAAGAGTCAAGAAATTGAGCTGTTACAGGTGGAGGTTAACAAGACTGAGTAGAAACAAGACAATCAAAGGGTGCCCATGAACCAAACCAGCAGTCATGATTATAGATGTGGTACAGAGCGTTAGATAAGAGAGGATATAGTAAATCTTTTCATAGGAAACAAGGCAGAAACAGAGAAAATAGGGAACAGAGAGTGAAGCAGGTTGAAGTGAAGTGATCTGAATGTAGAAACTGGTACAGTGCCTGACACATCATAGAAAGCTATTATAGGAAAACACAATTATATGTGTTCTTGATGCCATGAATGTGTGTGTGTGTTTTAATTTACCTGTACCATGAACTGAGCTTGAAAAATCCTTCCACGTCTCTCTTGGCAGCTACACACACACAACTATTCTAAAACTTTACATTCTCTTCAAACCCCCTACCCCATCCCTAATTTTCAGTCTTTTTATCACGGGAGGAATTTCTCCAAACTTGACACACAAACAAAGAAAGCAGGCTCTCAATGGGGAATTTATTAAACTCTGTCTCTTTTAATCTTTTATTTATTTATTTATCTATTTATTTATCCTATTTCCCTCTGTTCTCTAGAATAAGAAGTATTCTTCCTTTACTGAACCTCTGATCTCATTTCTTAGCTTTTTTTCTGATACTTTTATCCACCAATGAATGATTTTCCTCTTTTTTATTGTCAGCCTTTTCCTTCATATTAGGTTCTTTTCATTAGCCTATAAAAATGTTCAAGTATCACCCACATTAAAAAGGATTTTGTAGACCCCAGCTCTCTTTTTAGCTCTCATTTTCTCTTCATTTTCTCTACTGCCAGTCTTCTTGAAAAGATATACTGTGTTCATTGTCACCCCAAATTTACCTCTTCATCTACCCTGATTTGACAATAGTTACTCTACTGAATGTATTCTGTCAAAAGTCATGGTTGAATTCTGCTCTGTGACTTTAACCAGCACACCAAACTCATGGTGCTACACCCAGGGCCTTGAATGAACAAGTGTCTTACTCTCTTCTTCTTGACCTTCTTCTTTCATTAAACTACATTTTTTTTTTTTTTTTTTTTTTTTTTTTTTAGTGTCAAGAATACATAAGACTTAGTTCTTCTATTACAACACTTAGGTATTTAAATATTGGACTTCTGAATGAAGAGACGATGATTTGTAGGGAAGATATAAAGTAAGGGTGAGGCTGTGGGGAATTGAAGGTACTAATGAAAAAATAGTTTACCTCATCAGCCATAGGGTTCAGGCTGGCTAGGAAAGGAAGTGAGAACAGGAGGCACTGAAAAAAAACTGAAGAAAATAGGTTATGTAAGAGGGATGGGAGTGAGGGGTTGGTCTGGATGCAGTCAGAGTACATGTAGGTGATGTATTGACATAGAAGACTATGGTAACAGAGATATATTATAGGTTTACATATTTACCAGAGCAATTCTGGGTGATGATAAATTCTAGACTGTGGTCATCAAGGGATTTGGTGGAGATTAAGGTGAAGAGTTTTTGTTTGAAATGTTAAAAACATTGTTTGAGTGTTGAATGGGTAAAACATGAAGACTGACAATTCCAGGAAAGTATTAGTCTTTAGTGATGAGAGAAGCAAGAATGAGAAAAATTGAGTAATGCAGAAGCCAGCCAAAAAACACTAGTGGAGGGAAGAATTTGACAAGGTTTGAGGGATTAATAATGAACCTTCTCTATTGCCACCAACTCCCAATAATCTCTCCATTCTTAATTCCTACTTTATTTACATTTATTGCTACATAGTTCTTTTATGTAGATTACTTACACAGCCTCACTAGCTGCTGTACAGTACTCTCATTTACTGTTTCTTTCATATGTGCTTATTATTTTATCTGACAAATAGATTGCAATCTTTTATGTAGGTAGGAAATTTGCATATTATTTTTTAATGTCTAAGCATGTGCCTAGGACAGTGTCTTGATCACTGTGTTTTTCTTTAAATATTTGTTGACTAGTTTATTAAAGACCATATTTAATCCATCAGAAAATTAAAATGGTCTTGAGTAGTACTTTCTTGATTATTTAAAAATATATATTTATGACAAAATATTTACTCTGGGACACTGACCTCGCCTTTGTTTAACAAACATAAATTATTTTTATCATATAGGCTAATTAAACAAAATCTTTCTCAGGTCATTGATTAATTAGTACATATTGGTGAATTAAAATAATTTCAAAAAACAGTTTAAAATTTTACATTTATAAGTTTTATTTGAATGTTTTTTAATTTGGTAAGAAATTCTTTTTTTTTTTTTTTTTTTTTTGGTTATGGTATCATGAATCTTTGAGAAGAAAACAGCTGCAAATAGATGGAGGGAGTGTTTAAGAGTATATTCTGTTTCCTCTCTGAGACAAAAGGAAGAAAAATCTGTTAGCTCAGCAGGGGAAGGTTGTTTTGCAACTTGAAAAAGCCTTTGATTTTTCTTCTTATTCATTTTTTATTTGGAAAACCGCTGAAAGGCTACACTAGCGGAAATCATAGAACCAGAGAAAGTGAAGTTTTTTATTGATAGACGAGAAACACAACCAAGTTGGAGAAGGGATATTCCAGCAGAGCAAACCATGTACACACATGGAAAATTCTGACCCCTGATTGGGCTGTCCTAGGATTCTGCACCCCAAAAGCTCTGCAATAGAAAGATCATATTGCATTTGATCCTGAACCCAGAAATCACTCAAGCTTTAAAAAACATTAAAAAAAAATCTATATGCAGTATTGTTTTTCATCCAGCATTTGAAGATATTAAAGCATAATTGAGCCCACTTCTTGGCACTAACTGCATTGCCATTTTATTTTCTAAGTGCTTTGTTTTGAGTGTGTGAAAAATAAAGACTGATTTTTAAATCCTTAGGGAGAAAATTGCTTTCAAAAGCCCATTCCATTCTTCAAGACTATTATTACAGACCAAAACATTAAAATGCCAGAGAGCTAGTGGAACAATAAAGTAAAGGTCAGTCGGCATGATACTAACTTAGTCAAAGAAAGTGCTTTCCAGGTAAAAGCATTTCTGCTTTTGCGAAAAAATGGAAATGGTAAAGAAAACAATTCATTCACATGAGGTTCATTTGATTTTCTCTGAGAAATGTATTTTAGTTTTGTGACCTGGACTAGGAAGCTGGGAGAAAAATCACTGTGAGCTGCTATTTGCATTTCACGTGTTGACTGATTGACTGACTAATAGCCACATCTTACTCTACAGGGGGGAGAATAAGGAAAAAAAGGAAAACATAAGTATGCCTCTGCGTGTGTGTACGGACATGCTCTTGCATGTCTGTGTGTTTGTAGCAATCCTTGTTAAAAGATTCAAAGGATAGTTTTGGAAAATAAGGAATGGTCTCTGTTAGTAAGAGATTATGAGATTATCTGTGTCTGAACTTTTTCTGATCTTTTTGAATTATTTAATAGTTTTAAAAAAAACTGTTTTGTTTCTAAAGCACAAAACTGCAGTTGTGATAGGTGAAACACGGTGCTGTTAAGAATTCAGACCAGGGGTTTAAAAAAAAATCCTCAAACGTATCTGATTCTATTACGATGACTAAATACTGCGTTTTAAATGAAAACATTGATAATACCTGTTCACTTATTCATGCTGCAGTTATTCATTAAGCAACTGCTGTGTGCTTGGTAATATTCTCTGTACTGAGGATAGAAATGAGAAACAAATTCTCTGTTTTCAAACTGCTTACACGAGAAGCAAATTCTCTGTTTTCAAATCGCTTACAAATTGTATTTTGTATAAGTGTTCAGAGATATCAGCAAGGTACTTTAGGGAGCAGAGTCAAAGGGCAGGAAAGACTTAACACCCTGGGATTGTGGTGGTGGCTGGAAGGCAGCTTGGGGCCAGAAAGACTAGCAGAATTGAAGTGTGGAGGAATCTTGTAAACATGGTAAGAGATTTGGAAGTCAAAAGCATGGAATTATACAATCTTTATTATTTCCCCTTTCCAAAACCTCTTTGTCTTTGCCTCTCTCAAAGCAATGCATTTGCTTATAACACTAAACCATATGACATTTTACAAAAGAAAACTGAAATATAAAAAGATTCCAATTAAGATGTTTACAACGGAATCTGACACCATCAAAATAATACATTGCAGACATAGGCTTCAGGAAAACATTTTAAATTGGCTATTTCTTTTGGTGTCTGAGTATTGTCCACAGTTCAGTTAGTGATTCAGTGAGATGATTTGCCCTGAAATCTGTAAATTTCAAAGGGATATATAGTTGAGCTATGCTGTATCAAAACATGTAATGGCTACCATGCTTCCATGACTCACTTCCTGAAGCATGTATGTATCTGTTTCTTTAAATATAATGTTTTATTTGCATATTTTGACACTTACTGCTATACAATTTCACTTAATTAAGAACTTTATAAACCAATGTGTTATTTGTTGCTTGTCTTAGTTTTTGAGCGTCTAGCAGGAAAAACTGGATCTAGCAGACATATACCTTCTTTGTTACTTACCATTGCCCCATAAAGGTTTATGAGTTTGAAGGACTGTTTCTTTGATTGGTTCATGTTCCTGTCAGCAATATTTATGTACTGATGTGCGTGTGTGTATACATGTGTATTTTGCTTTTCACTTACGCTTATCCTCCAAGCACCATTTTGAAAAAAGTACTTTGGCAGAAAGCTATATTAAAAAGGTAATTAACAAAGGAACATACAAGTGACATTTCAGAACATTCCTTAAAACTGACCGAGGACTCTCATCCTGATTCTCAAAGATGTCTAGGTAACTGTCCTTTTCTTTTCTGGTCTCATCATTTGAATGCAGAAAGATCCTCGTGGCAAAATTTGTTCTCAAAAAAAAGTGTAATGGAGGAATGTGTGCATTTCTAAGTGTCATGCATTCTCTGTTCTCAGATGTTGTGCTGTGTATATACAACCTCAAGATTTGTGAGGATCACTCAGCCCAGATGAGGTGACCCCCTTGACATACATACATGCTCAGATAGCACACAAGCATTTGGTCTCGCTACTATACAACTCTGGGGAACAGTTTAATTTTTAGAAGGCTGGCTTTTGAGTGGTCATGTAATGCATTGATCAAGTAGGATACTTTTAAGGAACAAGGGGGATACTAGTAAAATTTCTATGGGGATACCTGTGTAAAACAGGACTCTCCTGTGTGAAATGCAATATCCAATTATTCTAGACTCTGATGCAACACTCACTCCCATGTTTCATTCTCAGTTGTGTATTCCCTAGTGAGCATTTTGGGACACAAATATTTGCATCTCTGCCTTTTCTGAAAAATGTTAATGATTTCTCATTTTTATATCCCTGCTATGGTTACTTAGTTCTGTATCCTTTAGATAAATAAACTTCATCTGTATCTGCTTCTTTTTAGTAAATATAAGCCTACCATTGATATTTCTGAAAATGGGGGTTATGTAATGTGCATGTATTGCATGTAAATATAAACAATTCTGACCTTGGACAAGTTGCTTGACATCTCTGTGACTTAGTTTATTTGTCTGTAAAATTGGATAATAGTATTGCTCTTAAATCTTATATAATATCTACTTAGTTCCTAAGTATATCAACTATACTTAGAGTTCTTATGATAATTAATTGAGTTAATGTATCTGATGAATGCGAACAGTGTCTCATGTACAATGCTTGTGCTAATAATAGTAGCAATTATTCTTCTCCGGTTCCTCATTGCCTCACCCACAGTCCTAGACTCTGTGCTCCGTCCCTGCATCTACATAGGAGATCTTGTTTGTACATGATGCTTATTTGTTCAGATCCTCAAATCTTCTAGTTATGGTAACAGTCTACTGATATGCCATTTTCTCCCACACTAGATTTCATTATTGTTGGGATATGTTGCTTATTATTTTCTTGCGGCTCAACTTCACAAACAACTCAACCTTAGGGAAACTGGCAAGAAAACACCCAGATTTGCTAGAGTGGTCTGCTCTCTGTCTCTGCAGCTGGTGGTTATATCACCTTTCTTCTCATCTCTTCCTAAGGGACATAAAAGAAACAGAAAACAGCGTCATCCTGTTTGCTGGAGTGCCCGCAGCAACACCTGGTGCACTGCAGGTGTCAACATATGTTTGTTGAATTAAGCTGCATTTTTAAACCTTGCTAAATCTAGTTTAGAAAGAGACCTAACAAATTCCACACTAGTTTCCTTTGACTAGAAGTAATTCCGTGGTTTGTGATGGTATAATGATGATTTTGATGTTGTTGACAGATAGTTTCCCATGACCTGTGGCAATGTATTTTTAGTGAAATTAATGCCAGATACCTTTGTATACTGGCTTCACTTTTGTTAGCAATAAAATGAGTTTAAGTCAAAATTTCAATGGAATTATTAACCATAATGTATATACTCCAGAATGTGTACACAATAACCTTTGACACCAAATGCAATTGGGATAAAATTGTTTTATTTTTCTAGAATGTTTGTTTTTATGTGACATTAAAAATTCACAAGTTCCATCAGTAAAAAAAAATGTTAAATGGCCGTTTACTATGTTAGACACTAAACTAAATATGGAATAAAAAAGACAACACACGGGCCCAGTTATTGGCATAATACATTTTAAGATGTCTGTTAAACATCCAAGTGAGGCTGGAAGATGTCACGTAGGAAGTTAGGTGACGAAGCCTTGGGGTTATATGAAAGGTCCAGGCTGGAGACACAAATTTGGAAATGTTGGCTTACAAATGACATTTAGAGGCTTGAGATTTGATGAGCTCACCAAGGGAGCGAGTCTAGACTACAAAGAAAAAACATCTTGACCTGAGCTCTAGAGTGCTGCGGTATTAGGATATAAAATTCTTCCACGGTCCAAGGGAGGAGACTTCTTGCCAATGTCCTCGTGAGATCTCAAGACAGATCTAATGAAATTTAAAGCATAAGTGTTACATTTTATAATTTACTTTAAAATATATTAGAAACCTGTTAAATATTTATCTGTTATTTAGTTTTGATCTATGCCCGAGGGTGATCAGTTACTTTTGAAGTACAGTGATCTGGGATATACACTTTAGGGGGAATCAGCATTTGAAAGACTCATGAGAAGTTGGTACAATAGAAGTGGTTCAGCCGTCTGAATTTTCCATCACCTCACAGGGTGTGCTCTGCAGCTAATGGAGAACTAAAGTTTTCCATTACTGAAGTTTTGTTACTGAAATGAGTATGGTACAAGGTATACGGGCTCACTAGAAATGTAGAAAATAAATCACACTCTTTATTAATTGGATAAAATAATGCAATGAGTCCAGTAGCCTATACCCTTCAGAAATGTGTCCTATGTTTAAGACTTCCATCTAATCTGTGTTCAAAAACTTGTGGAGGATTCCATCATCTGGTACATGGTTAGCAGCTTATCTGAATCTTGCTGCTAGAATTATTGTTGTAACTGCCTTGACTGAATTTTCATGCAGATACTTTATAGAGTACTTAAAAGGACAGAGAACTGAGACTTTATTGAATACATTGTATAACATTTTATTTTTCTTCATAAGAAATATTTGTATAGGTGGCAGAATGTAGTCAGATAATGGCTTTAGTCAAATACTGGCTTTCGTTATAATATACAACCTGGTAGCAAGAGGGTGTGTGTGTGTGTGTGTGTGTGTGTGTGTGCGTGCGCGCCGCACGCACACATGGGCCCTCAGCCACCTTTAAATATCAGACTAGGCCCCTGCCCCTCTACAGAAAGTAGGAGATAGGGGCACTATCCCGTTGATGTTTACATCTAGGAAAGATGGCTCCCAGGTCCTTGAGAAAGATATTCTTGGGTCTTACAGCTGACAAAGGCCTACTTAGGATTTATATAAGGAGAAAGGAGAAAATCCGCAGAATGATAAGTTTTGTAAAGTAAATGCTCATACAAAAGGAAGGGAGGGAAATTTGCTTCCCTTATTTTAAACAGGGAGAATTAAACCTATTTTTTACTTGTATTTTTGTCCTTACAGTAAAAAGAAAATAGGAGTTTATTTGAAAAGCAGTTAAGTGCTACATATTTTGGGTGCAGGCTAGTTGGTTACAGGAGGAATAGGGTTCAGAAAGACTACACGGAGGAGGTGAATGCACGAAGTTGAAGACAGCTTGGGATTTCAAAATGTGTAAATTAGAGCCACGGACTTTCAGGGATGATGGATATAGCTAATTTTGCTTTCCTACTGGGAAGAGCTGGTACGTCTCAGTTGGGTCGCTCAGGTTCCCGGTGTTCTACGCTGTGCCAGGGCCACCTGGGTGGAGGAAGATCATCAGTTCCAAGCCTCAGGGGAAGTGTCGTGAGGTTAAGCTTGAGAAGCCTCAGAGCAAAGTCCCTGAGGAAAGCATCAGAAGTGTCCTTGGGTAGGAAGCCAGGTGAAAGATAGTAACTGGGAATAGTTAAGTGGTGAAGCATACACAGGAGGGGCACAAACAACCAGTGATTTTCTCCAGGACCTTTATGGGTTTGTGGGGTCAGTTTTCTCTGATAAGATGCTCCATGAGATAACATTCATAGGTCATATTCATTTCCCTATTCAAACATGATAGAAAATGTGACATATTTATATTGCTCACAGGAAAAATAGATCCGTGGCTATAATTTGTGACAATGTTGTTTCCAACAGAAGAAAATGTTTTTCTCTGGGGCTTTGAGGCACTATAGAGGTTGGACAATCAGAGCTGTCCTTGTTTTACTCTTGATGTCCTGAATGTCATCAAAATGTCTTCCTTTCAATATTTCCCTTATCTTCAGGTAAAGAAAGAGTCATTGGGGGCCAGATCTGGTGAGTAGGGAGGGTATTCCAATACATTTATTTGTTTACTGGCTAAAAACTCCCTCACAGATAATGCCGTGTGAGCTAGTGCATTGTTGTGATGCAAGAGCCATGAATTGTTGGAGAAAAGTTCAGGTCATCTAACTTTTTCATGCAGCCTTTTCAGCACTTCCAAATACTAATCTTGGTTAGCTGTTTGTTCAGTTGGTACAAATTCATAATGAATAATCCCTCTGATATCGAAAAAGGTTACCAACATCGCGCAACAAGTTCGTGAACTTCTACATGGTGGTAGTGGAAGTCATTCTGTTAAACTTTAGGTATGCTAAACTCTCTGGAAAATTTTAGGACAATCAAGTCTAAAAATCAGAGCTTGAATTAGGTGTCTAGAAAATACGTATTTTCCTACAGGTCTCTAAATATTGTAGTTATTTGTTATTATCAATAACCACGTAACAGTAATAAGTATTATTTAAAATACAAGGATACATTGTTTTATGGAAAATTATTAATCATTTGGAAGTGCAGAATATGAAAACACTCTGACCACCCCCCCGCCCCCGCCATGTGTTTGTAAAGTCTTCTATCCATTGAATTTGAAATATTGGAGCAGGAATATCCATTGTGCTTTCACAGGAGCTGATATTTATTGGTGTTGCCAAGAAACATTATAATAAAAATATTTCTGTCCAATTGTGAATCTGTTCTTCTGTTCATGTTCCAAACTGATAGGGATTCTTTCAGATAAAGGGAATAGAATATTGCCCTTCTAATTATTTCATTGTGTTAGACAGTATGCAAATAATTATCATGTTAGATGTAGTTCAAAAAAATACAAACAATGGAAGGTTACAAATAAAGATAACAGAACCATTTTTTTAAATAACCATTTTTTTTAAAAAAAAGATTTTATTGGGGAAGGGGAACAGGATTTTGTTGGGGAACAGTGTATACTTCCAGGACTTTTTTCCAAGTCAAGTTGTTGTCCTTCTTCCAATCTTAGTTGTGGAGGGTGCTGTTCAGCTTCAAGTTGTTGTCCTTCCAGTGTTAATTGTGGAGGGCGCAGCTCAGCTCCAGGTCCAATTGCCATTGCTAGTTGCCAGGGGCGCAGCCCACCATCCCTTGTGGGAGTCGAACTGGCAACCTTGTGGTTGAGAGGATGCGCTCCAACCAACTGAGCCATGCGGGAGCTCAGCGGCAGCTCAGCTCAAGGTGCCGTGTTCAATCTTAGTTGCAGGGGGCAGAGCCCACCATCCCTTGTGGGACTCAAGGAGTTGAACCAGCAACCTTGTGGTTGAAGAGCTCACTGGCCATGTGGGAATCGAACCAGCAGCCTTCGGAGTTAGGAGCACGGAGCTCCAACTGCCTGAGCCACCGGGCTGGCCCCCAGAACCATTTTTAAGAGTATACGGAAGAGAAAGACTGTATATAGTTGCAAATGCAAAGATTTACTGAACCAAATTATCTTAGTGTTCACCCAATGCAAAGCTCACACAGAACTCTAGGATCTTTCCTTAGGTGAGATAATGTCTCAGGTAATCACCCATCTTCTATTTTTCAATTCTTGGTCTCAGGGCCTTTGCCTGGAATACGGTTTTCATTTCTTGGACTAGAAGTTTGCTGGCAAATTTCCCTCAGGCCTGCTCTGTTCTCATCTTACCTTTTTCTCTGTATGTTATTGTTTTCCTATTTGCCAGATGCCCATTCACCAGGGCTACCAGATTCCTATTCATGGTCAGATTTCTGAGCCCTCTACTTGTCCAAGATGGAAGTTCACTCCAGACGAATAGTTTCCTGTAAATCGCAACATGGGCACTGAAATCATCTTATCACAAGGACTTGATAGACATGGGACCAGGGAGCAAAGTTACTGGGGGGGGACCTGAGATAAAGAACACACACAGAACAGGATGAACTGGTGTGCATCTGTACGTTGTATAACATAGCTGTTTGCTGAAGCTCTTAAAATCTGAGTCCTTAAGCAAAAAATAAAATGACAGGAGTAACTGCTAGACTGTTTCCAAATCATTACTGGGAGGACGGCTGGCTACATGTGGGATGACTGGCAAATAGACTTGTTTTGATATTTTTTTAATGCCAAGGAATCGGCTTATATTAAACTATGCCTTAATTTAGGATTATTGGACCACATTCAAGTTGGAAGCTAAACAATGTTGCCATTAGAACTTTCTGTATTTCTAGTAGTTTTAAAGACATTCTACCATCAATATATAGTAAAATAATATACTATACTTATTATATTATTCTTTTATTCTTTAAAAAGTAAAAAAATAAAATAAAACAGAAAGCTTTGTTCGCTTTAAAATAACAAAGTTGGCAACTACTCTAAATCTCACAGCATATGTATACTTGGATTTGGTGGATATGATTTGGCGATTACATTAGATACTGACTGGCATGACCAGGGTAGATAAAATCAGAGAAGCCAGGGCCCCTATAAATCTCTTTTAAATAGACCACTTTTGTCAGGTTGTGCTCTATATTGTTATATATATATTCAAGTTTCATTAATTGGTCTATTTTTCTTTGACTTTTTATCTTCATTTTTATTGTCTTTGCCATAAATTCAGTATTAGGGTGAATTATGCTTATTTTGGAAAATAAAATGTTGGGTATTTTTTAGTGAAAGAAATTTAATCCTAACTCCTATCTATGAAATATATATTAGCATTTGCCTTTTTTTATGGAAATTAACCTAAATGAGTGTAAATTCTTCAAAGTCACCTAATCTGGAAGTGGTAGAGATAGGATTTAAGATAGGTCTGACTAATTCTACACTCTGTTGTCTACTAATTAGGATTCGGTTTTTTTGCTTAAGTCTTCTTGCATCATTCCAAATAAAGCATCAGCTATTAATTTTTCTGTAACACAGTAAACACAGCAGATCTTTGCTTTGTACTTAATTTTTGTTGTCATCTGATCTTGCTTCTGTCTAGCCCTATTTCCACTAAGCTTTTGAGTTTTTCAATTTATTTGTTTGCTTGCAATTTCCAATTCCTCAGCAACATTAAAAGGAATCAGCATATAAACAATCCTGACATCAAGTATACTTATACAATTATCATAATGATATGAAGAGATTTTCCATTATTTCTTAGTTTATTTTACAGTGTTTTCCACCTGGGTAACATGGTGGTGAAGAAAAATGATGAAGCCATGTTTGCGTGAATACAGTTTTAAAGCAATTAACTAAAAGCTGAAACATCAATCATACTTTTCTTTTTTCCTTCCAAACTAGGTCCCAAAACTGGGTTGGAATAACATTTTCAATTAATCTATTTGTTGTTGTTATTTTTGTATGAGCAGTTCAATAAATAGTGAAATACTGTTTTCCTTTTCATATTGCTTATTAATTAAAAAAATGATTTTCTTTTTTGAAGCCAATATTAATTTGTCAGAAACTGTATTTTTTGCATTTTTTTTGTAAATACATAATTAACTTGAGAAACAAAAGCTATGAAATGTAAATTACACTTAATCTATTTGGGTCCTAACAAGCACATCAGTATTTCGTATCTAAGGAAAAGTTTAGACTCAGAAGATAGCTACAAAGATTTTGTCTCATGCATTTAGACAAATGCCCTACACATTAAAATTATTTTATAAGTAGAATTTTGGGAGATCATGGAATTATCTTGTTTTTCTTTTAATTCTCATTAGGATAAATGCTGTTAATGCTATTGCTATAGCATTAATTTTGCTTTTGAGTGGGACGTAAAACAAAATCAAGTGGCAAAAATGCGCTAAACATTAGTGCAAACCTAATGTATGATAGCTTTTAATAACTAACAGTCCAATAAAATATTCTATCAAGAGACCCTCTAAATTAACCAGTGTGTGTGTGTGTGTGTGTGTGTGTGTGTGTGTGTTGCTTTGGTGTAGAAAATTTTTTGCCAAAATAGAGAGTGATTAATCCATGTTCTCTTGCTTTCTTTGAGCCCCTTGTTTGCCTGCCAGCAGTTCACAGGCAAAAGGTGCCCAAACATCTAGCTGACTTAATAAGATGCAATATTAACCCCTAATACTGATTCTGTACCTGAGATCATAGCTTTACAAATAACCCCTACATTTATCTATACCAGAATAATAGTAAGAGAATTTTGGAATTTGGAGATTTTAACCAATAAGTTCAGAAGAGTAATTTGAGTGTATAAGACTAAATTATAATTTGTATTATAAAATGACAACAGAGATTGGTTTATTATAAACTTTAATAATAATTATGATAAATGTTCCTTTCAACTACGGTAGTTTGATTTCAATCAGAAAAAGAAAACACAATGGACCTAATCTTATGAATGAAAGATAGAATTCTATTGTTATTATGAGTAAAATATGAAAAAGTGTACCACAATTCTACAGTTCTTCTCAGGGAGCAGAAACCATGTGGATGGTTACTTTTAGAAATACCATGTTTTATTTGATAATTGCTTTTGGTCTATGTTGTAAAATACAAAATCTACAATCAATTTAAAATGTAAAGTTTAATTGAAATCATTAAAAATTGGAGAAAGAACAAGTTAAGAGGAATGGCATAATGCTTTCAAAACATCATAAATATGCAAAATTGGTCTGATACTACTTTCTATGGGCATATAAAGGAGAAAAAGCAATAAACGCTTGTTTAAGAAAGGGAGGTTGGCTCTTAATTTCCTATTCCATTTGCTGTGGGACTCTACATAGCCCAGAAAGCCTACACAGACTCCCTGCTCTATATAAAGAGGAAAATCCAAGTAATCCTCTGTAGTGGATGATTGTGGCCAGCCGCCATGTTTGAATATTCTCCTTACATCTTTTTACTTTCTCATGTGAGTCCCACCTTCTGAAAATGTACATCCTCAGATGCGTTTGCTGCTAGCATGTAATCATCTGACCGAGGTTTTACAAATCAGATGCGGATTCAGAAATTAGCAATGTTAAGAGGTAACCTTGCATGGGAAGGTGGTATTCTGGCAAGCATGATAGTGAAGGTATCCAGTTTCCTGGGTGGCAATGGCAGATATTTTGGAATCCAGTTTCAGATGGGAGGATTGCTGACCGAGGCAGGAATGTTGCAGGCAGAGATGTTGTGCATGTGTGTGCATGCATGTGTGTAGGGATAATTTCAGAGCAAGTTCACTCGCTCTCTCAGAGATCCTATGAGCTATCTAATATTCTTTAATAAATAGTTTTTTGGAATGGAAGTTAGCCATGTTGGAGTTCTTGTTTACAACTGAAGACTAGAATATATACTCTTCCCTCAATGCTACCCACTGCCAATAGAACTTCGTTTGGAAGTTAATGGATTCCTTTTTTACCTCTCATCTTACTCAAATCTTGCATATTTTATAGCATGTTTTAAGACAGAATTCCTAGGAAATTCTGAGATGGAGATCAGCATGCAGGATGTTTATTAGGGAGTACTCCGAGGATTAATAACTGTGGAAGAAAAGGGGAGAAAGCAGGACTGAGCAGAGACAGATACTGAGCTATGCTGCAGTTTCAAAGAAGACTCCAGTGAGCTCCTTGGAAAGACGTGAAACTTGAATGGCCCTCAGAATAGTCCCCCATGTCAGTCAGCCATGGGATGTGAGCTGCCCTGGAAAATGAGCTGAACTTGGGCAAGTTTATTCGTTTTATCTAGACAATTATGAAGTAGATTGATGATAGAGGAATCCCAGCAGTTGGAAGCATACATTCTTCAGGGTGCAGCATCCACTCTACAGTTCATATGTTTTAGCATTATTATTTCTTTCCACATCTGTTGTCTCATATGACTGAGAGCTCTCAATCTCATGCAAGATTTCTCAAAATGGTAAAGCTTATAATGCTTAAGCACGTTAATTCTGGAGACAAGCTGCCTGGGTTTCAGTCGTTGCTCTAATACTTACTTGCTGTGCAACCTTGGCAAGTATATGAAACCTTTCTGTTTCTCATATATATAACTTCCTTACATATAAAATGGAGATAATTTTTCTTACTCATAGAGTTATTGTAAATTAGTCTATGTAAAGGGCATAAAAAAATTTGGGCATGGCATAAACACTCAATTATGCTAGCTAAAATTAACTTTTAAATGGCTAGCACATATTAGGTATTTGATTTTCATTTTAGTGAATGAATACGTTATTGGAAGTTGGACAGTGGAATGCAGAATTTATGGCTGCAGATGCAACATTATTTAAAGACACTGATAGCCTTTGCCTGTCCTAAAACATCACTCCCTTGAGGAGAGCTACTTGTTAAAGTGGGGGAAAAAAAAAAAAAAAAAAAGGTTTACTACGATCGAGATAACTATTTAGTTTCTATAATACCTTATCATCTTTGTCAAAAGAAGTTAATCATAATATATTTGCAGGTACCTGAGCTAATAGGGCAGTTTTGATAGAGTAAGTGAAAAGAAAAAGAAAAGAAAATATACAGACAAAGCAGCATAGTTCTAGGAGTACCACCCTGGCATGAAGATGTAGACGACTGATGAGAAATGCCCAACCCAGGGGAGGAGGAGGAGGAGGTAATGGTCAAAGACCGCCTGCTGTTAGTCCGGAAGCTCTCAGAAGGTAGTCGGCATGGTGCACAGCACTGTGTAGTGAAGAAACAATCAGCACACGGTTTCCTGGGGCTGGAGAGGAAATATTTGAGGATTTTCCAGGTGTGTGCTCTCCACACACTTGTAGTTCCTTAGTTAGAAAGTGAATTATAAAATCCCTTGGTTGGGACACTAATTGAAACCAAGAAGGTGGTCTGCCTTTCCTTTTCTTTTTTAGGGGCACAAACAACCAGTGATTTTCTCCAGGACCTTTATGGGTTTGTGGGGTCAGTCTTCTCTGATAAGATGCTCCATGAGATAACATTCATAGGTCATATTCATTTCCCTATTCAAACGTGATAGAAAATGTGAAATATTTATATTGCTCACAGAAAAAATAGATCCATGGCTATAATTTGTGATAATGTTGTTTCCAACAGAAGAAAATGTTTTTCTCTGGGGCTTTGAGGCACTATAGAGGTTGGACAATGAAGTTCACGAACTTGTTGCAGCGATGTTGGTAACCTTTTTCGATATCAGAGGGATTATTCATTATGAATTTGTACCAACTGAACAAACAGCTAACCAAGATTAGTATTTGGAAGTGCTGAAAAGGCTGCATGAAAAAGTTAGATGACCTGAACTTTTCTCCAACAATTCATGGCACTTGCATCACAACAATGCACTAGCTCACACGGCATTATCTGTGAGGGAGTTTTTAGCCAGTAAACAAATAAATGTATTGGAACACCCTCCCTACTCACCAGATCTGGCCCCCAATGACTCTTTCTTTACCTGAAGATAAGGGAAATATTGAAAGGAAGACATTTTGATGACATTCAGGATATCAAGAGTAAAACAAGGACAGCTCTGATGGACATTCTAGAAAAAGAGTTCCAAAATTGCTTTGAAGGGTGGACTAGGCATTAGCATCAGTATATAGCTTTCCAGGGGGAGTACTTCAGAGGTGACCATAGTGACATTCAGCAATGAAGTTGTAGCGCTTTTTCTAGGATGAGTTTGAAAACTTAATTGTCTGACCTTGTATATAAGGACATGGGGAGGGGTCAATATAGGGAGGGTGACATGAGGGAGGTGTCTTCTTCCCAAAAGACACTATGCTGATTTTATTTTTTCTCTCAATTTTCTGAGAATTTTCATCACCTCAAATAAAGGAAAATTAAACACATGAGGAAAATAAAGTATTTTTTTGTGGTTGAGTTTCTGATCTAACAGTCACTCATGTAGCTGCAGGATCCCAGCACAATGCAAGATGTTTCACACAGGCCATGTTCTTTTAGAAATGTAAACAGTTATTAAGAATAAAAACATCTAAGAAAAGTGTGATAAGTTCCCAGAAGAAAACCAGGAGCTAATATTTACTTAGCATTTGTACTGTGTTTGAGATAAATGCTTTACCAGTGATCTCATTTAATCCTCACAATTACTCTCTGGTGTAGAGGTTATTCTCATCTACAGAGGAAGAAACTGAGGCTCTTCCTGAGATATGAAAACAATTGTTTGAGCTTATTTGGCCTCTACCTCTCCCCTCCCCACCCCATCACTTAAGTGTATTGTCTCAATGACTTGTTGGTATTTCAACTCGTAGACTGAAATCCTATCCATGATTAACCATGGGATTTAACAGAAACGGCACGTATTTCCAATGGTAATGTCTAGAATCTGTCAGAATGTGAACTTAAGGGGATTCCCATATGGGAACCATTTACACTTTCTTCTGGGTTTCTTAAGAATTGTGTTTATATGTCCCATATCAGAATTATGGAGGGCACTTGTTTAAAATACAGATTCCTTATTATATGTCAGTTATATCTCAATGAAACGGGGAAAAATATGTTTCAGAAAAAAACAAAGTAAAATGTAGATCCTTGGCTCCTGCCACAGACCATCTAGTCAGAATTTCGAGAAATGGAGGTGAAAATTTGTATCTCTGACAAGCACCTCAAATGATTCTTAGGCCCACTAATTTTGAAAAATACTGTTTTTAGCCCTGGACACTGAGGAGAGGTAGGGCACTTCATGGGATTTGTGAGAAAAGAAAATGAGTGTAGTCTTGATTAATGGCCCCGAGAAAGAGAATAAGAAACATATCTAAAAATACTACCTTAGAATTAGAAAGGTTGATGGGTGAGAACAATAAGTTATTAAAAACCAAGAATAATTTAAGAACTAATTTTACAGATAATTGATAATGAAATGATCTGATAATAGTGCAAGTAAAGTACATAAGGGTGAGTTTTAAAGACGCTGTAATTAAGAGGATTAAGGAGACCAGCTGAAAAAGAATTAAAGAAGTCCAGATAAATTATAACAGAGCAGGAACAAGAAACTTGCTTCCCAGAGATAAGGCAGTTTTAGGAAAGAGGTGTTAAGTATTGGATTGATTTGAAAATTTTTAATGGACAAAATATTTTTCATAAGCAATATTTTTCATCATAAAAGTCCCCCATAAAGGGGAAAAGGGGAGCCCCAACATCCTTTAAAAGGGTTAGTGCTTCACTGCCACCATTTTCAAGTTTATGTTATTTTGAATGTTAATTTTGAATTGTCAATGAACATTTCAATGATGCAGATCTTTCCCTCTAGTTTCACATTAAAAAGAAGACTGGTCATGCCCTTTAATATTTATCTTTGGTCTTCAGTGATTTATCAAAATCACTGAAATTTGCCTTTGGCCCAGCTATCTGTGCTATGAAATTTGTGAGGGACATATGTAAATGAGCCAATGGCAAATGGAAAACGACCGTTAGTGTTTCCTAAAATTATACTTGTATACTCAATACCTAGCTCTCTGATAATCCCTTCCCCCACCTTATTACAATTTTATTGGCTATATTTCTTATGCTATACCCTCCATCCCCATGACTACTTTGTAACAACCAGTTTTTACTTTTTAATCCCTTCTACTTTTTCACCCACCATCAACCCCCTACTGATCTGTCAATCATCAAAATGTTTTCTGCATCTATGAGTTTGCTTCTGTTTTGTTTGTTTATTTTGTTCTTTAGATTCCATATATAAGGGAAATCACATTGCTTCTGTCTTTCTCTGTCAGATACTCCACTTGCACAGTACCCTCCAGGTCCATCCATGCCTCCAGAGATGGCAAGAACCCATTCCCTTCCATTCCATTGTGTATATGTACTACCTCCTTTTTATCCATTGTTCCATTGACAGACACCCAGGCTGCCTCCACATCTTGACCATTATAAAAAGTGTTGTAATGAACATATGGATGTACATGTCTCCTTGAAGTAGTGTTTTGGGTTTCTTTGCATAAATACCCAGAAGTGGGATTACTAGGTCCTTCTTTATGTCTTTATAGCTTTAGGTTTAAAGTCTATTTTGTCTGTACAACTACACCAGCTTTTGTTTTGTTTTGTTTTGTTTTCATGAACTATCTTTTTCCCATCCCTTTACTTTCCATCTCTGTGTGTCTTTCAATCTGAAGTGACTCTGTTGTAGGCAGCATGTGTAAGAATTTTGTTTTCTTATCTATTCAGCCCTCCCATGTCTTTTGACTGGAGTATTTCACCCATTTACATTGAAAGTAATTGTTGACATATATGTAGCTATTGCCATTTTATTATTTATAATTTTGATTTTTTTTTTTTTCCGTCTTAAAGAAGTTCCTCTAACGTTCCTTATAATCTTGTAATGCTGGTTTGGTGGTGATGAACTCCTTTAGCTTTTTCTTGTCTGGAAAGGTTTTTATCTGTCCTTTGACTGTAAATGATAACCTTTCTGGGTAGAGTACCCTTGGTTGTCCTTGGTTTTCATCACTTTGAATATTTTGTGCCAATCCCTTCTGGCATGCAAATTTTATGCTAAGAAAACAGCTGACAATCTTATGGGAGCTCCCTTGTAAGTTACAAGTTGCCTTTCTCTTTCTGTTTTCAGAATTCTCTCTTAGCCTTTAATCTTTGTAATTTTAATTATAATGTTTCTTGGTGTGGGCCTGTATGGGTTTGTCTTTTTGGGGACTCTCTGTGCTTTCTGGACCCATATGTCTATTTCTTTTGCCATGTTGGGAAAGTTTTGAATCATTATTTCATCAGATAGGTTTCCAATCCCTTTCTTTCTCTCTTTTCCTTCTGGTACCCCTATGATGCAAAAGTTGTTATGCTTCATGGTGTCTCAGAGGTTCCTTAAACTATCCTCTTTATATCTATCTATCTATCTATCTATCTATCTATCTATCTATCTATCTATCTATCTATCTATATAATATTTTTCCTTTGTGCTATTCTGATTGGGTGTTTTCTTCTACCTTGTCTTCTAGATCACTGATTTGATTCTGTTTTATGTTACCTGCTGTTGATTCTTTCTAGTGTATTCTTCACTTCAGTTATTATATTCTTTACTTCTAAGTGGTTCTTTTTTATGGTTTCTATGCCCTTATTTATGCTTACCATCTCTTTGTTGGAGTTCTTCATAAGTTACTTAAGCATTCTTATCACCAGTGTTTTAAACTCTGTCTGTGGTAGTTGGTTGCCTCCATTTCATTTTGTTCTTTTTCTGGAGATTTCTCCTGTTTTTTTCTTTGGGACATGTTTCTTTGTTTCCTCAAAGGCTACTTCTCTGTGTTTGCTTCTATGTATAAAATAGATCTCCTATGTCTCTCAGTCTTCGTCACATTGTCTTATGTAGTATGTGTCCTATGTGGGCCAGTGGTGCATTCTCCCTGATGACCTCAGCATGTGTTCGGGGAGTGTTGCTTGTGTGTGTTGTATGTGTTCTCCTGATATAGTTGAGACTTGATTGCTTTTGGCGTGTCAGTAAGTGAGATTCACTCTCAGGCTGACTTGTGGTGTAGATTGGCTATGACCATAGTGTATGAGCTGCTGTGTGGGCTCTGAACCCTCAGAGGGAGATTATCTACAGCAAGCTCTTGTGTCAGTTGAGTCCACCTCTGTGTGTGCCACTTGTGGGGCTAACCGGGTAGTTTTGATGTGGTCTGAAGCTGGCTACTGGGTGTGTTGTTTCTGATTTCTCTTGGGAGGGGCTTCCATGCAGGTCAATTTCATCCTTGCCTGTGACTGGCCTGGTGCTTCCTGGTAGGAGACACAAAGCTATTTGTGGTTGGTTGCTGCTTATGCTGGATCTGGGGGCATGTGAGGGTGGCCTCACTATGAACCAAGGCTGGCTGCCACCAGTAGTGGGCCTGGTGCAGCTTAACAAAAGGCCCAGGACACCCCTAGGCTTGTTGCCACTTGCTGGCTTTCCATAAGACACAGCTGTTGAAAGAACCTCCTCAAGTGCAAAGGCAGGCTGGTTGACCCGTTGTTGAGAGTGTCCCTGGGGATGCAGTTGTTAGCTGGGTGGGGCTGTGTCCCAGGAATTCACAAGGATCGACTGGAATGGTGGTTTTCACAAAGGCAATGCAGATTCAGCTCTTGTGACAGGGCTATGCCCATGACCACTTCTCAAAACTCTCAGAGAACACCGTGGACAGCTACCACTTGCCTCAGGCCCACAGATCCATGAGAACCATCCAAGAGAGGCTGCAGCTCTAGTTGTGGTTTATTGTCTACCACTGAAAGTTCTCCAGGCCACTGCAAGCTGTCCACTGCTATTAAGGGCTTCCACACGCTGTGGAGGTGTGACTGGCTGCCCAGAAGCTGAGACTGTCCCAGGTGATGCAGCACTAGCTAGGTGGGGCAGGGACCCAAAGCTTCACCAAGCTGGTGCATACATGTGGATTCTACCAGAGCAATGCAGTCTCAGATTTCGTCCTTTGGGAGAGAGTACCACATGGAAAACATGGTGCCCTCTTATAAGCTACACATGAGCAAGCTCCATACAGGGACAATGGTAGTCTCCCTTCAGCCCTCACCTGAAAGCCACACAACTTAGTCTTTCCTCGTGTGTCTCTGAGTTGACACCCCTCCACCGGAGCCCGAGTGAGTATTTGTAAGTGTGTGAGTCTATGCACAGGCCTTGTAAGTGGGCATCTAGGTTTCTAGCCACCTTTCATTTCACTGGGACAGAAAGTCCTTGCTGCTTTTCACTGCCAGATGTTGGGACTCCTCTTCCTGATACAGGACCCCTGGGCTAGGGAGCCTGGTGTGGGGCTGGCACCCCTCTTCAGGTGGGACCTCCCTACCAAGGTATCCCTCCCAGTGTTCAGCCACTACCTGTGGATTTGGTGTCAGTTTCGTGTCTCCACCCCTCCTAGCAGTCTGTGACCTCTTCCTTATATCCTTTTTTACAAGGTTTATGTTCAGATGATTTTTAATGTTGATTGTTCTATAGTTGTAATTTTGTGTGATCCTGGCAGGCAGCAGGTGTAGTGTTTATCTAATCTGCCATCTTGGACCACCTCCTAATTTCTTTAAACATTAAAGTACTAATTTTAGGAGAATTTATAGGTTTACACTCTTTATCTTTCCATTCAGCATCAATGCCCACCAACCAAAACCCACCAGGAACAAACTATAGTTGAGCAAGTTGAGTTTATTGTTCTTTGCAACAAAGGAGAACAAACAACATGGGAAACCATAGGATGTCTCAGAGTATTAAAAGTGTCTGCTATAAGCTTTAGACTAGTGTTAAGTGATTTTTGGAGAGGATTCAAGAAAGTAAAACTTTGCCCTGGATGGCATGCTGTAAGGAAGCAGGGGCAATTCTGAAATTGAGGGTAATAATAGATCTCATTTATAAGGCAAAATGAATGAAGTGAGACTAGAGTTGTAAAGAAGAAATGGACACTATTAGCCAGGATGGAGGATGTATGATCAGTTTTATTATTTGGACAGTATTCAGGTTTTGTCTGTGTTCAGATGTGATTAGGCAGTAGTCTTACTTTTTAACTCATTCATCACAGTCATAGAGTAGCCTTGGCTGATGGTGTTATGCTATGAAACTGTGTCTCCAACAGGAGAACACGTGATGACCAAGTCAGCTACCAGGTAATCCAGAGGTGCTTTTCTCTTTCTTACCAGGAACCTGGTAAGACTTTCTGTTTGTTCAAATCTTCTTTTATTTCTTTTAATAACATTTTATAGATTTCTTGGTATTGTTCTTTCTTGGTATATTTATTACTAAGTATCTTTTTGGTTTTCTCATTATGAAAAAGAGATTTCCCCCTCTTTGCATAGATTGGTACTTATTGCTAGAATAGAGAAAAGTGTTGGGTGTTGCATATTTATAGTGTGTCTTTCTATCTTTTATTAATTTTGTTTATTTTATTTTGTTTTTGAACATTTCATATCTTGGATTTTCTATCACTCAAATAGGATAATTTTATCTTTTCTTTTCCAGTGTGTATGCTAGTTATTTAACGTTTTTGGATATTTGCTTTTGTTAAAACTTTCAAGGCAGTATTTAATATTAATATTGAAAGCATTCATCCCTGTCTTTAACTGGAAAGATTTTAGTGTTTATTTATTATAATATGTACTATTGGGTTGTGGTAAGATAATATCTACATATTTTATTTCCATTAATCTTTTATTTAGTGCTTTTATTGGAAATGACTGCTGAATTTTATCGAAGGTCTTTTAATCATTTATCGATATGCTCATTTATTTTTCTTTTATTAATATGTAAAAGTAATGGACTTCCTGATAGGCTTCTTGATAATGTATCTCTTGCATTCCTGGAATAAACCATTAGTCATATGTTTTTATTTTGATTTGTTTTTTTAATTGTATTTGCTAATACCTTGTGCGGCATGTTATATATCTTACCAGAGAGCTTTTAGACTGACAAGAAAAATGTTACCACGTCTCTAGATAAATAGTGAAGAACTTGGACTAAATGGCCAACAAATACAAAAAAAGTTCATATTTGATAGTCAGAAGAATGTGCACATACATACACACCCCACAAAAAAAAATAAAAACAACCAAATGCATTATAGTAATAGACCTATCAAAAAATTAAAAAAACACTGTATTTCCTATCACTGGTAATGATATGGAGAAGAGTTAACTCTTTCATACACTAGGAAAAATAAGTGTACTCTGCTGTTTGAGAAAATAATCTGGCAATATTTTTAACATAAAGATACACATGTACCTCTGTTTAATAATTACAGTCTCAGAAATCTATCAAATAGGTAAACAAGAGTATCATTACTTAATACATAATGTGAAAATATCTCGAATAGAAGAAAAATATAGAAAATAGTGGAATCAAAGAGAATGCCTATCAATAGTGACTATGGGGTATCCACACCATGGAATAGTATGCTGCATTTAAAAATAATGAATTAGTTTTTTACTAGTTAACCTGGAGAGATTTCCACAATGTATTTTTCATAACATATGCAAGGTACAGAAAGGTGATATATATGATCTCAATTATTATAAAAGGAATAGCAAAATTTGTATATGGTTATGTGTACATATTGTGTTCTATAGTTTATATATTTTAATATTCTATGAAAAATAACTCGAAATATTTTTTCCTATAAATACTTTTATCTTTCCTATGCATCCGAATATGCTTTCTTTCCATGTGGATACACAATTCAGCTATTTTATCTGAAAATATACAGTGGCTTTTTAAAAAATTTATTGGGGTGACAATTGTTAGCAAAATTACATAGATTTCAGGTGTACAATTCTGTATTACATCATCTATAAATCCCATTTTGTGTTCACCACCAAGAGTCAGTTCTCTTTCCATCACCATATATTTGATCCCCCTTACCCTCATTTCCACCCCCCACTCCCCTTACCCTCTGGTAACCACTAAACTATTGTCTGTGTGTATGAATTTTTGTTTCTCATTTGCTTGTCTTCTTTTATTGCTTTTGGTTTATATACCACATATCAGTGAAATGATATGGTTCTCTGCTTTTTCTGTCTGAATTATTTCGCTTAGCATTATACTCTCAAGATCCATCCATGTTGTCACAAATGTTTCTATATCATCTTTTCTTACCGCCGAATAGTATTCCATTGTGTATATATACCACAACTTCTTTATCCATCCATCTATCGAAGAACATTTTGGTTGTTTCCATGTCTTGGCCACCGTAAATAAAACAGCAATGAACATTGGAGCACATGTGTCGTTATGTATAAATGTTTTCAGATTTTTGGGTAGATACCCAGGAGAGGAATTGCTGGGTCATATGGTAATTCTATTTGTAATTTTTTGAGGAACCTCCACACTGCCATTCATAACGGCTGCACCAGTCTGCATTCCCACTAACAGTGTATGAGGGTTCCTTTTTCTCCACAGCCTCTCCAACACTTCTTACTATTTGTCTTGTTGATGACAGCCATTCTGACTGGGGTGAGGTGAGATACCATTATGGTTATTCTTTGCATTTCTCTGATGATTAGTGATGTTGAGCATTTTTTCATATGTCTATTTACCATTTGTATGTCCTCTTTGGAGAAATGTCTCTTCAGGACTTCTGCCCATTTTTCAATTGGGCTGTTTGGTTTTTTTTTTGTTGAGATGCATGAGTTCCTTGTATATTTTGGATATTAGCCCCTTATCGGAGGCACTGTTTGCAAAAATCTTCTCCCATTTACTTTCTTGCACCTTTATTTTGTCAATGGTTTCTTTTGCTGTGCAGAAGCTTTTAAGTTTCATATAGTCTCATTCTTTTATTTTAGCTTTTACTTCCCTTGCCTTTGGAGTCAAATTCATAAACTGTTCTTTGAACCCAAGGTCCATAAGTTTAGTACCTATGTTTTCTTCTATGCAGTTTATTGTTTCAGGTCTTATGCTTAAGTCTTTGATCCATTTTGACTTAATTTTGGTACATGGTGACAGATAGCAGTCCAGTTTCATGCTTTTGCATGTGGCTTTCCAATTCTTCCAGCACCATTTATTGAAGAGGCTGTCTTTTCTCCATTATATGTTTTTTGCTTCTTTGTTAAAAATTATCTGTCCATATTTATGTGGTTTTATTTCTGGGTTCTCAATTCTATTCCATTGGTCTATGTGTCTGTTTTTCTGCCAATACCATGCTGATTTGATTATTGTAGCCCTGTAGCACAAGCTAAAGTCAGGGAGTGTGATACCTCAGTAGTGCTCTTAATTCTTAAGATTGCTTTGGCTATTTGGGGTCTTTTGTGGTTCCAAACAAATCTGATGATTTTTTGTTCTACTTCTTTAAAAAATGCCATTGGCATTTTGATAGGGATTACATTAAATCTGTGTATTACTTTGGGTAATGTGGCCATTTTAACTATGTTGATTCTTCCAATCCATGAGCACGGAATGTCTTTCCATTTCTTTGTGTCTTCTTCAATTTCTTTTAAAAATGTCTTATAGTTTTCAGCATATAGGTCTTTCACATCCTTGGTTAAGTTTATTCCTAGGTGTTTTATTCTTTTTGCTGCAATTGCAAAAGGAATTGTTCTTTGTATTTCTTTTTATGAGATTTCATTGTTAGTATATAGGAATGCAATGGACTTTTGTATGTTGATTTGGTAGCTGGCAACTTTACTGTATTCATTGATTGTTTCTAATAGCTTTTTGGTGGAGTCTTTAGGGTTTTCTATATATAGCATCATGTCGTCTGCAAAGAGTCACAATTTAACTTCTTCATTCCCAATTTGGATGCCTTTTATTTCTTTCTCTTGCCTGATTGCTCTGGCAAGGAATTCCAACACTATGTTGAACAGCGAAGGTGATAGGGGACAGCCCTGTCGTGTTCTTGAACGTAGAGCAAAGGGCTTTAGTTTTTCACCATTAATTGTGAGATTAGCTGAGGGTTTGTCATATATGGCCTTTGTGATGTTAAGGTATTTTTCTTCTATACCTATTAAGTGTTGTGTTTTAATCATAAATGGAGAGTGTATCTTGTCAAATCCTTTTTCTGCATCAATTGACATAATCATATGATTTTTGTCCTTTATTTTGTTTATGTGATGTATTACATTGATGGATTTGCAGTTGTTGAACCATCCTTATGCCCCAGGGATGAACCCCACTTGGTCATGATGAATAATCTTTTTAATGCATTGTTGTATTCGATTTGCAAGAATTTTGTTTAGGATTTTTGCATCTGTATTCATCTGAGATATTGGTCTGTAGTTTTCTTTTTTTTGTGTTGGTATCAGGGTAATGTTGGACTCATAAAATGAGTTAGGGAGTACTGTCTCTTCTTCAATTTTTTGGAAGAGTTTGAGCAGGATTGGCATTAGATCCTCTTTGAAGGTTTGGTAGAATTCACTAGTGAAGCCATCTCGTCTCTGACTTTTGTTTTTGGGAAGGCTTTGGAGGACAGATACAATTTCGTTACTGATGATTGGTCTGTTTAGATTTCCAGTTCTTCATGGTTCAGCCTACGAAGGCTATATGTTTCTAAGAACTTGTCCATTTCTTCTAGGTTGTTGAATTTGGTGGCATATAGTCCTTCATAGTACTCTTGGGTGATCCTTTGTATTTCTGTGGTGTCCGTGATAACTTCCCCTTTTTCATTCCTGATTTTGTTAATTAGTGTCTTTTCTCTTTTCATCTTAGTGAGTCTAGCCAAGGGTTTGTCAATTTTGTTAATCTTTTCAGAGCGCCAGCTCTTTGTCACATTAATTTTTTCTATTGTCTTTTGTTCTCTATTTCATTTAGTTCTGCTCTGATTGTTGTTATTTCCTTTCTTCTGCTGACCTTGGGTTTCATTTGTTCTTCTTTTTCTAGTTCTTTAAGGTGTAACAGGAGGTTATTTATCTGGGATTTTTCTTGTTTCTTGAGATAGACCTGTAATGATATAAATTTCCCTTTTAAAACTGCTTTTGCTGCATCCCAAAAATTTTAGTAGGATGTATTTTCATTGTCATTTGTTTCTATGTACCTTTTGATCTCTCCTCTAATTTCTTCTTTGACCCAGTCCTTCTTTAAAAGTATGTTGTTTAATCTCCATGTATTTGTGTTTCTTCCTGCTTTCTTTTTGCAGTTGATATCCAACTTCAAAGCCTTGTGATCAGAGAGTATGCTTGGTATGATTTCAATCTTCTTAAATTTGCTGAGGCTGATTTTTTGTCCCAATATATGGTCTATCCTTGAGAATGTTCCATGTACACTAGAAAAAAATGTATAGTCTGATGTTTTAGGATGAAGTTCTCTATATATGTAAATTATATCCATTTCATCTAATGTGTCACTTAGGCTTGCTATTTCATTGTTTATTTTCTGTTTGGATGATCTATCCATAGTTGTCAATGATGTATTTAGGTCCCCTAGTATAATTGTGTTTTGGTCAATTTCTCCCTTTACTTCTGTTAGTAGTTGCTTGGTATATTTCGGTGCTCCCTGATTGGGGGCATAAATATTGATGACTGTTATGTCTTCTTGTTGTATAGTCCCCTTTACCATTATGAAATGTTCATCTTTGTCCCTTGTTACCTTTTCACCCTGAAGTCTGTTTCATCTGATATCAGTATGGCTACACCTGATTTTCTCTGGGTACCATTTGCTTGGAGTGTCAATTTCCACCCTTTCACTTTGAGTCTATGCTTGTCCTTGCAGTAGAGATGTGTCTCTTGAAGACAGCATATGGTTGGGTTTAGTTTTTTGATCCAATCTGCTACTCTGTGCCTTTTTATTGGTGAGTTCAGTCCATTTACATTTAGGGTGATTATTGATATGTGAGGATTTCCTGTCATTCTATCTTTAGTTTTCTGGTAAGGCTGTGTCTCCGTTGTTTCTTTGTCTTTTTGTTTTTGTCTATTATTTCTGTGTGGTGGTATTCTATGATGTTTCCCTCTGTTTCTTCTTTTATTACAGTATATATTTCAGTTCTGGATTTTTTTTTGAGTGGTTACCCTTAAGTTTATGTAAAAGAAAGTTTGATATTTAGAATATTCCATTTTCTTCAGCACACTTACTTTCTCCATTCCCATATTCTGGTTCAGGTCTTTACTCTCCCCTTTTTATGTATTGGTTGCTATAAATTGTCCCTGTTGATGGTAGTCGAATAGCTTCCTTTAGTATTTCTTGTAGTGCAGGTCATGTATTAGAAAATTCCTTCCGCTGCTGTATGTTTTGAAAGGTCTTTATTTCTCCTTGATATCTGAAGGATATCATTGCCAGATATATTATTCTTGGCTCAGAATTTCTCCCTTTCAATAGATTAAATATTTGGTTCCACTCCCTCCTGGCTTGTACAGTTTCTGCTGAAAAATCTGATGATAATCTAATGGGCTTTCCTTTGAAGGTTACCTTCTTCTTTTCCCTGGCTTCCTTAAGGATTCTTTCTTTGTTGTTGATTTTAGACAGCTTCAATACAATGTGCCTTGGAGAAGGCCTGTTGGGATTGTGGTAATTAGGTGTTCTATTTGCTTCTTGGATTCGAGGATCCAGTGCTTTCCACAAGTTTGGGAAGTTCTCATCAACTATTTGTTTGAATATATTCTCTGTTCCCTTCTCTCTTTCTTCTCCTTCTGGTATGCCCATTATTCTTATATTGCTCTTTCTGATGGAGTCAGAAAGTTCTTGTAGAGTTCTTTCATTTCTTTATAGTCTCAAGTCTCTTTCTTTTTCCATCCATGTCATTTCCAGGTTTCTATCTTTGATGTCACTGATTCTTTCCTCCATCTGGTCAACTCTACTACCTAAGCTAGCTATTTCATTCTGAATTTCTTCTATTGAGTTCTTAATCTCCAGAAATTCTATTTGGTTCTTTTTTAAAATTTCAATATCTTTCATAAAATGCTCATGTAGTTCTTTGATTGTGTTTCTCAGTTCATTCAACTGCCTTTCTGTGTTTCCTTGCATCTCGTTGAGTTTTTTCAGAACTGCAATTTGAATTCTCTGTCATTTAAGTCACATATTTCCATATCTTTACGTTCCTTTTCTGGAGACATTTCACTTTCTTTCTGAGAAGTCTTGTTGCTTTGGTTATTCACGTCAATTACTGATTTATTATTTCTCTTCCTAGACGTCTACAGGAGTGGCTTCTGCAACAGGTTGATAGCAAGAGGTCTTTCTTTGTTTTCCAGTACTTGTTGGTAGAATGTTTTATTTTCTCTCCGACTGCAGCTTTTTTTTCTCTCTCACAAGGTAGTGCTATGTTTTCTCTGCGGTATTCCAGTCTCTCACACAATGCGGTGATTCCCTGGGAGATGGGCTTCTGTTTTGTTTATAGTTTGCCTGGGTCACAGGGCGCAGTGTCCGTGTGGGTATGCGGCGAGCTTTGTCATTTCTGAAGCTCTTCCTGCACCAGATTCAGAGTCTATATGTTTCAGCAGTTCTGTTTACTGCTGCAGGGATTTTCCCAGATTGGTGGGGCCAGGGGCAGAGTGAGTTGTGAGAGGTGGCCCACAGCAATGGGCGGGACTATCAACACATCCGATCCTACTTCCACAGCTCCCTCTCCTTTGCCTGAACTAGTTGGGCTGCGAATCTGTGTCTGCGGTCCACAGTTCTCAGAACAGCAAATATTCTGTTCTTTTGATCTGACACTGCTACTGTTCCACTTCTAGCACCGGGCAGGTGGGGATGGGGTGAGCTCTGGGAGGGTAGGGAGGGGGCGGCTAGTCTTAGTGCCTAAAGCTTCCGTTCTCTACGGCAGTGAGGTCTTAAACCACCGTTTTCAGCCTTCTTCCGTCAGTCTTTGCTCCAAGGTCTCTGCTGTGAGCGTTGGGTTCAGCTGTGTTATATGCTGTCCCCTCAGGCCTGTGGGCCATAAGCAGAGCCCTAGCAGTCCGAGTTCTTCCCTCTCCCGCAGCTGTGGTAGTTCTGGGATGCAGTGATCTCGGAGCACTGAGCTAGGTCTGCGTCCTGCGCCCTCAAGGCTACGTCTCCGCCCTTCTCCATTTCCTCCTCCCCGCTCGCGCGATTCGCCCACCTTTAGGTGAATTCAGTAGTGGGCCTCTTCATCTTGCCTGTCTGATGTGCAGGGAGTCCTTTGTGGGGTTACAGTTTTTCGATTAGTTGTAAATTCCAGGGGAGATTTACAGAGTCTCACCTCACGCTGCCATTTTGATGACGTCTCTACAGTGGCTTTTAATGTGTCTGTATATTTATAGATAAACTATCTTAAAAAGTAAAAAACAAAGAAAAAAACACACCTAAAGAGTCTGGCCTTTAGAATAACAATTCAATAGTAAAATTACAAAACTATTTATATTACTATTTGATGTCTCCATTTTTTCAGATTCAAAATATGAACAATTTTAATACTTCAAGATAGAAGTTATGTGATTCAACATTAAAAAACATGTTTAACTTTGAATAAAGCTTTCTATAAAAATGCAAAGTATATCTCAACATGAATCCAAAAGTGAAGATCAAGTAAAGCAAGCAGAAGTGATAGTGTAAAACATGCCTCTTGAAATGATTTATTGTAGTAAGTGACATGCTAACAATGAAAAGGTGAGCTGACAGAGGAACACTTCTTCAATCCTATTTCTGTCACAGCTGGAGGTCCGTGGATTCCTTGTTCTTATAAAGGAATCACTGCCTCATAGTGAGCTCCTGCAACAAAAGTTAAATATTAATTGGCTTTGCTGCTTAAATATTAATTCAATCAAATGTAAAAGGAATTTAGTAATATATAATGTAATTAAAGGAGTCAGAGCTTCTAAGAGCTCAAGATTTTCTTGGAGATTTACTCAGATACTATAATATTTATGTGATGACAGTCTTCTGAACAAGTGTGTATATTGAAATTCTGTTTAAAGTGAGATATTAATATCTGCAAGCTAATTAGTTGTTTAAATGTACATGATCTAAAATAGCTAAATGATTTTTTAAATAAATTGCATATTTTGATTCAGTTAATTTCTCTCTCTCTCTCTCTCTTTTTCTTTCCTCTCCTGCTTCCTCTCTCCCTCCCTCCCTCTCCCCCTCCTTCTTTCTTTTCATTCTACCATTAAATGTTGTGTGACATAGACTGAGGAGTGGTAGCATTTACTTCCTTCCTAGGTTCCTATAGGAAAATAGCTTTAGAAACTTAACTTCTGTTGTGCTTTTGAAAACTTGGTAAAGCTTGAGAAAATCAAGGAACATTTCTGGACGGAGGGGGGTAAATTTACATAATACTTATCATTATTTACATTACATCCATAAATATTTGCCGAGTCCACATCAATTGTATTCTACTATCAGTAAGTACAGTTTAAAAGTGTTTCTGTCCATTAGTTTCTGAAGATATTGTACGATTTGTAGCCCAGGGGGGAAAAATGGGGTTAGTTACTTTTAAGAAAGGCATAAGAAAGAAAAATGGAAGTATATATATATATAGAAAAAATAATCTTTTTTATAATTTAGTCATTTGTTCTTTTTACAAATGTTTATTGAATGCCAGGGATTCTTTCAGGTGCTATAAATTCAGCAGCAAAGAGAAAATGTCCCTGGAGCTTATTTCCTAGTTGAGATATCCCTAGGTAAAGAATGAAGACAACCCTTAGAAATGATCTTGAGTGTGCTTCCAGAAATAATATTACCCCATGGGAAATAAAAATTTCCCAATAAAGTAATGCAACACTGAAGTTTTATTTTCACCAATGCCTTAAATATCTAATACCAGAAGTGAAAGTGAAATAGAAATGAGGAAGGAAATTGTGTCTAGAGATCCATCATTTAACACAATCTCTCACAGATTATTGGACGATACCCCTGTTTTAATAAGCATAAAGGACCTCTGGCAATGTGAATTATTTAAATATACAAAGGTGATAATTTTGTTCTTGTTTTTATATCTCTGCAAATAAATGAACATAAAATATCCGATAGGGATAGACTCACACACATATTTTTACTTTAAACAATGCATTAGAGTAGAAAGCACTTATGAAGAAAAAGCCAGAGCAAGCTGAGATTTTTATTTCTAAAAGACTGAGGAATAAACAAGCCTTCTCAATCTGTTAGATTAGAGCATTGCATCAGTGAAGACAGTTGTGTCAAGAATTATCAAGCTATTAAAAATCAAGAGATATAAGCAGAACATTAGATTTGTATTAGCATATTAAGTTTTTGTAATATTAAAACACTCTTGAATGTGAACATGGCAGAAAGAAAGAAATTCAGTATTTATTTACTAGTGTATTTTGTATTTACTTGGATAATAATAGATAAACAATGTCTGAAACAGCCAAACTCACTTTCTCTCTTTAGAATTCCACATACACATTAAATTTGTTTTGCTATATTTATTGCATTTTGTCCATGTATACTGCATACCATGGACACTATCTGTGTGAAGCTCCCAGTACAATCATATATAAGCATGTAAAATAATTAGAATATAGTAAGAATAGGAAGTACTGCAAATAACAAAAGGTGATGTATACATTGTGTATGGTTGCCTAACCAAAGAGTGATCAAGACGGGTTAAGTATTGGGGAAAAACTTTATGCAGGAGAGATGTCTAGCGTTGAGTCTTGAAAGCTTCCAGATTTGAATGGAAATAAAGTACATATAAACATAGTAAGCAAGATTAACAAGATTGAAACTGGGGTGATATACGTACATTGAGAGCAATGATGAAACCAGTCTCACGAGGTGGTGGTTTTAGGTGGTAGCTGTGGAAAAGTTATGATTAATTCAGATTTCTCAGCAGACTTGACAACAAAATAAGAAAGGCATATTTCTTTTAAGAGGCAACAAGAAGGTATTGAATATCCCTGAGTATTAGGTCAAAGCAAAATAATCTTGCAAGATATTGTAGGAGCAACTGGAAGTATAAACTATTTCAGATGGGATCACACACCATACACAAAGTATAAGAAAAATGTATACTGCAAAATAGCAAGTTTTCTTAAGACACAAAAATGTTGTTTGGGCAACAGAGAAGGAAAAATTTAAAGACAAAGTAAAAATAACATCATCAGATTATCCTGTAGAAGGGGTTATGTGTGTCCATTTTCTTCACCCATGTTCTTTTTACAGTGGTAACATACCATAAGCAGGTTTCTGGAATATGAGAGTAGAAGATACCAGTGGCTCACTTCTTTGGAAGAGATCTTCCAGCAGGGAGGACCCCAAAGAATAAACTATGTCATGTGTCTAGGTAGATAAGGGTCTTAGCTTCATCTAGTTACCTAGCAACTCAATTGGGTTTGAAGTCAGAGAATACATTACTATATATCTCAGAGTGGCAAGTAATTGACCATGAGAATCTAGGGCCTGGAAGGAATTCTGAGTTTCAGAAAGAATTGCACAGCAGCAACAGGCATTTGCTAATGACCAAGTACCACACAAGACAAGGTCTGAGGTCTCCAAGAATAGATGATGATTGAGGACCAGGTGGGAGTTCCTGTCTCTGGCACCTGGTCTGTATTTATATTTTCTTGAACTTGCATACAAAATACAAATTGTGTGTATGCATGTGATGCAAGAGTTGGAGAGATGAGGCCTTATATTTTCTGACATCCACTTTAGGCTTCTAATAAAATAATAGAAAGTTATGAAATTCCGACACTTAATTGGTTTGTAGTTGCTTTTTGTTCTAAGTGGAGAACACAGCTTTACATCTTTCCTAAGTACACACTCTCACTCCAATCAAATATGTTTGTGTATATTTCTCCTTGAAAATCATACTGAATTGAAAACCTACTGTTATTTGGAGTTTCTTTAATATACAAAAATAAATAGATGTTCCTTCAATATACCAAATTAACAGAGATTTTACTTAGCATTAAATAACCACAGAAGACATATTAATCTGTCTCCATAGCTATAAATGGAAAATACACAAACTTTGAGAGTTAATAAAAAGTTTGAATGTATATTTTAGTATTACATTTGGAAATATATGGTTATTTTAAGCATTCTACAAGATTGACCAGAGATGTGAAAATCAATGTCTTCATCATTCTTAACAGTTGGTAGTTTTCACAGCATGATCCCATGCTAATGGAACCTTGACTTGCACAGTGAAGTGGAAACCAATAACTCTATGCTGAGGGTATAATATATGAGCGATATATGTATGCAAGTGTGCATTCAAGTATGTATATATTTACATAAATATGAAATATCATTTAATGTACTTTGGAACATGTGAAAGCAAATGCAGATTAACTTTTATTAGTTTTAACATTATATTATACTTAATTTGATGTATAATTTATTGATTTTTTTCTGGTTTTAGAAGTGATTAGTATTTGTTGCAGAAAAATTAGAAAATGAAAAAAATGTATAAGATGTATAAGATGAAAATAACCATAATCCCATGATCCAAATGTTTTGCAGTATTTCTTATGGTCTGTTTTCAATGTGGAAACATGCTGACTCTGATCAGAGTAGGAAGGATACACAGCCATTCAAAATTTCATTTTTCTGCTTTGCTTTAAGCTCTACCCCACATAATGCAAGGAATGAGTTTTGGAGTTTTGCTTCATAGCAAACTGGTTTCTTAACCATTTTCCCTCATGCCTCACTCCAGTTTCAAACTCTTCTTCCAAACAAATCTGCTTAGAAATTATTGTACTTATCCTCTGTTTTGTTCTCTCTAACATCACATCTATTTTTCTTTATTAAAATGAATGCAACATTACAAAATCTAAATCCTAGAAATAGGAAGAATCCTAGAAATAGAATATAATGCTATATGTTACTCTCTCTTTAGCTTGATGTTTATTTCTTGTGTATAGTACATTTAATATTGGTAAGCTTTTCACTCTTGAACAAAATGGTGGCATGAGGTGAGCCTCTGGAAATCTCACCTGTAATTTACAACAAATTGAACAACTATAACTCCACAAAGGACTCCCTGCACAGCAGACAGGCAAGACGAAGAGGCTTACTACTGAATTCATCGAAAGGTGGGCAAATTGTGCAAGCAGGGGAGGAGGGAAGGGAGAAGTGCAGAGACAGAGCCGCGTGGGCTCAGTCCGTTGACCTAGCTCAGTGTTCTGAGCTCACTGCATCCCGGAACTACCGCAGCTGCAAGAGAGGGAAGAACTCGGACTGCTAGGGCTCTGCTTATGGCCCACAGGGCTGAGGGGACAGCATATAACATGGCTGAACCCAATGCCCATGGCAGAGACCTCGGAGCAAAGGCTGAGGGAAGAAGGCTGAAAACAGTGGTTTAAGCCCTCACTACCGCAGAGAACAGAAGCCTTAGGCACTGAGACTAGTCGCCCCCTCTCTACCCTCCCAGAGCTCGCCTCACCCCCACCTGTCCAGTGCTAGAAGCAGAACAGTAGCAGTGTCAGTTCAAAAGAACAGAATATTTGCAGTTCTAAGAACTGTGGTCTGCAGACACAGATTCACAGCCCAACTGATTCCAGCAAAGAGGAGGGAGTTGTGGAAGCAGGACCGGCTAAGGTGGTGGTTGCTGCCATTGCTCTGGGACAATTCTCACAACTCACCCCGCCCTGTCCCCACCTATATGGGTGGATACCTGCAGGGGTAAACAGAACTGATGAAACACAAGGGCTATGAAGCTGGTGCAGTAAGAGCTTTGGAACTTCAAAAGCTCTCCGCATCCCCACAGGGATGTGGTGCCTTATGAACCAGGAGAACTGTTAACAGAGGAGAAGCCCACCTTCCAGGGAATCCCCCCATTGTGTGAGAAGCTGGTTTAGTGCAGAGAAAACATAACACTACAGTGTGAGAGAGAAAAAAAGGCTGCAGTTGGAGAGAAAATAAAACATTCTACAAACACGTACTGGAAAACAAAAGAAAGACCTCTTGTTATCAACCTGTGGCAGAAGCCACTCATGTAGACATCTAGGAAGATAAATAATAAATCATTAATTGCCATGAATAACCAAAGCAACAAGACAGCTCAGAAAGAAAGTGAAAAGTATAAAGAAAATGAACTTAAAGATATGGAAATATGTGACTTAAATGAGAGAGAATTCAAGACTGCAGTTCTGAAAAAATTCAACGAGATGCAAGAAAACACAGAAAAGCAGTTGAATGAACTGAGAAACACAATCAAAGAACAACATGAGTATTTTACGAAAGAGATTGAAATTTTAAAGAAGAACCAAATAGAATTTCAGGAGATTAAGAACTCAGTAGAAGAAATTAAGAATGAAATAGCCAGCTTAGGTAATAGAGTTGACCAGATGGAGGAAAGAATCAGTGACATAGAATATAGAAACTTGGAAATGACACAGATGGAAGAAGAAAGAGACTTGAGACTATAAAGAAATGAAAGAACTCTACCAGAACTTTCTGACTCCATCAGAAAGAGCAATATAAGAATAATGGGCATGCCAGAAGGAGAAGAAAGAGAGAACGGAACAGAGAGTATATTATATTCAAACAAATAGTTGATGAGAACTTCCCAAACTTGTGGAAAGAACTGGATCATCGGAATCCAAGAAGCAAATAGAACACCTAATTACCACAATCCCAATAGGACTTCTCCAAGGCACATTGTATTGAAGTTGTCTAAACTCAATGACAAAGAAAGAATCCTCAAGGCAGCCAGGGAAAAGTAGACGGTAACCTACAAAGGAAAGCCCATTAGATTATCATCAGATTTTTCAGCAGAAACTGTACAAGCCAGGAGGGAGTGGAACCAAATATTTAATCTATTGAAAGAGAGAAATCATGAGCCAAGAATAATATATCCAGCAAAGATATCCTTCATATATGAAGGAGGAATAAAGACTCTTCCAGACATACAGAAGCTGAGGGAATTTTCTAATACACAACCTGCACTACAAGAAATACTAAAGGAGGCTATTCGACTACCATCAACAGGGACAATTTGTGGGAACCAAAACATAAAAAGGGGGTGAGTAAAGGCCTGAACTGGAAGATGGGAATGGAGAATGTAGGCATGCTGAAGAAAATGGAATATTCTAAATATCAAACTTTCTTTTACATAAACTTAAGGGTAACCACTCAAAAAAAAAAAAAAAAAAAAAATCCAGAACTGAAATATATACTGTAATAAAAGAAGAAACAGAGGGAAACATCATAGAATACCACCACACAGAAATAATAGACGACAACAAAAAGGCAAAGAAACAATGGAGACACAGCCTTACCAGAAAACTAAAGCTAGAATGACAGGAAATCCTCACATATCAATAATCACTCTAAATGTAAATGGACTGAACTCACGAATAAAAAGGCACAGAGTAGCAGATTGGATCAAAAAACTAAACTCAACCATATGCTGTCTTCAAGAGACACATTTCAGCTACAAGGATAAGCATAGACTCAAAGTGAAAGGGTGGAAATTGACACTCCAAGCAAATGGTACCCAGAGAAAATCAGGTGTAGCCATACTGATATCAGATGAAACAGACTTCAGGGTGAAAAGGTAACAAGGGACAAAGATGAACATTTCATAATGGTAAAGGGGACTATACAACAAGAAGACATAACAGTCATCAATATTTATGCCCCCAATCAGGGAGCACCGAAATATACCAAGCAACTACTAACAGAAGTAAAGGGAGAAATTGACCAAAACACAATTATACCAGGAGACTTAAATACATCATTGACAACTATGGATAGATCATCCAAACAGATAATAAACAATGAAATAGCAGCCCTAAATGAGACATTAGATGAAATGGACATAATTCACATATATAGAGCAGTTCATCCTAAAATATCAGACTATACATTCTTTTCTAGTGTGCATGGAACATTCTCAAGGATAGCCCATATATTGGGACATAAAATCAGCCTCAGCAAATTTAAGAAGATCGAAAAAGCACCAAGGATATTCTCTAATCATAAGGCTTTGAAATTGGATAACAACTGCAAAAAGAAAGCAAGAAAAACCACAAATACATGGAGATTAAACAACATACTTTTAAAGAAGGACTGGGTCAAAGAAGAAATTAGAGAAGAGATCAAAAGCTGCACAGAAACAAATGACAATGAAAATACATACTACCAAAATATTTGGGATGCAGTGAAAGCAGTTTTAAGAGGGAAATTTATATCATTACAGGTCTATCTCAAGAAAGAAGAAAATTCCCAAATATATAACCTCGCATTACACCTTAAAGAACTAGAAAAAGAACAAGTGAAAGCCAAGGTCAGCAGAAGAAAGGAAATAACAAAAATCAGAGCAGAACTAAATGAAATAGAGAACAAAAGACAATAGAAAAAATTGATGTGACAAAGAGCTGGTTCTTTGAAAAGATTAACAAAATTGACAAACCCTTGGCTTGACTCACTAAGATGAAAAGAGAAAAGACACTAATTAACAAAATCAGAAATGAAAAAGGGGAAGTTATCACGGACACCACAGAAATACAAAGGATCATCCAAGAGTACTATGAAGGACTATATGCCACCAAATTCAATAACCTAGAAGAAATGGACAAGTTCTTAGAAAACATATAGCCTTCCAAGGCTGAACCATGAAGAACTGGAAAATCTAAACAGACCGATCACCAGTAATGAAATTGAATCAGTCATCCAAAACCTTCACAAAAGCAAAAGTCCCGGACCAGATAGTTTCACTAGTGAATTATACCAATTGAAGAAGATACAGTACTCCCTAACTCATTTTATGAGGCCAACATTACCCTGATACCAAAACTGGGTAAAGACAACACAAAAAACAAAAACTACAGACCAATATCTCTGATGAATACAAATGCAAAAATCCTAAACAGAATTCTAGCAAATCGAATACAACAATGCATTATAAAGATTATTCATCACGACCAAGTGGGGTTCATCTCTGGGGTATAAGGATGGTTCAACATCTGCAAATCCATCAATGTGATACACCACATAAACAAAATAAAGGACAAAAATCATATGATTATATCAATTGATGCATAAAAAGCATTTGACAAGATACACCATCCATTTATGATTAAAACACTTAATTAAATAGGTATAGAAGGAAAATATCTTAACATAATAAAGGCCATATATGACAAGCCCTCAATTATGTCATAATTAATGATGAAAAACTGAAGCCCTTTGCTCTACATTCAAGAACACGACAGGCCTGTCCCCTATCACCTCTGCTGTTCAACATAGTGTTGGAAGTCCTTGCCAGAGCAATCAGGCAAGAGAAAGAAATAAAAGGCATCCAAATTGGGAATGAAGAAGTTAAATTGTGACTCTTTGCAGATGACATGATGCTATATATAGAAAACCCTAAAGACTCCACCAAAAAGCTATTAGAAACAATCAACGAATACAGTAAAGTTGCCGGCTACAAAATCAACGTACAAAAGTCCATTGTATTCCTATATACTAACAATGAAATCTCAGAAAAACAAATACAAAAAACAATTCCTTTTGCAATTGCAGCAAAAAGAATAAAATACCTAAGGAATAAACTTAAACAAGGATGTGAAAGACCTATATGCTGAACACTATAAGACATTTTTAAAAGAAATTGAAGAAGACACAAAGAAATGGAAAGACATTCCGTGCTCATGGATTGGAAGAATCAACGTAGTTAAAATGGTCATATTACCCAAAGCTATATACAGATTTAATGCAATCCCCATCAAAATCCCAATGGCATTTTTTAAAGAAATAGAACAAAAAATCATCAGATTTGTTTGGAACCACAAAAGACCTGAATAGCCAAAGCAATCTTAAGAGAAAAGTACAATGCTGGAGGTATTACACTCCCTGACTTTAGCTTGTACTACAGGGCTACAATAATCAAATCAGCATGGTATTGGCAGAAAAACAGACACATAGGACAAGGGAATAGAATTGAGAACCCAGAAATAAAACCACATAAATATGGACAGATAATTTTTGACAAAGAAGCTAAAAACACACAATCGAGGAAAGACAGCCTCTTCAATAAATGGTGCTGGGAGAATTGGATAGCCATGTGCAAAAGAGTGAAACGGGACTGCTATCTGTCACCATGTACCAAAATTAAGTCAAAATGGATCAAAGACTTAAGCATAAGACCTGACACAATAAACTGCATAGAGAAAACAAGTACTAAACTTATGGACCTCGGGTTCAAAGAGCATTTTATGAATTTGACTCCAAAGGCAATGGAAGTAAAAGCTAAAATAAATGAATGGGACAATATGAAACTTAAAAGCTTCTGCACAGCAAAAGAAACCATCGACAAATAAAGAGGAAACCAACTGAATGGGAGAAGATTTTTGCAAACTGCCTCCGATAAGGGGCCAATATCCAAAATATACAAGGAACTCATGCAAGTCAACAACAAAAAAACAAATAATCCAATTGACAAATGGGCAGAGAAGAGATATTTCTCCAAAGAGGACACACAAATGGCCAATAGACATAGGAAAACAGGCTCTACATCACTAATCATCAGAGAAATGCAAAGAAAAACCACAGTGAGATACCACCTCACCCGAGTTAGAATGGCTATCATCAACATGACAAATAGTAACAAGTGTTTGAGAGGCTGTGATGAAAAAGGAACCCTCATACACTGTTGGTGGGAATGCAGACTGGTGCAGCTGCTATGGAAGGCAGTGTGGAGTTTCCTCAAAAAATTACGAATAGAATTACCGTGTGACCCAGCAATCCCTCTCCTGGGTATCTACCCCAAAAATCTGAAAACATTTATCCATAAAGACACGGGTGCTCCAATGTTCATTGCAGCTTTATTTACAATGGCCAAGACATGGAAACAACCAAAATGTCCTTCGATAGATGAATGGATAAAGAAGTTGTGGTATATATACACAATGGAATACTATTCGGCGGTAAGAAAAGATGAAATAGGATCATGTGTGACAACATGGATGGATCTTGAGATTACAATCCTAAGTGAAATAAGTCAGACAGAAAAAGCAGAGAATCATATGATTTCACTGATATGTGGTATATAAACCCAAAACAACAAAAAAACAAGACAAACAAATGAGAAACAAAAACTCATAGACACGGACAATAGTTTAGTGTTTACCAGAGGGTAAGGGGGAAATGGGGTGGTATGTGAGGGTAAAGGGGATCAAATATGTGGTGATGGAAGGAGAACTGACTCTGGGTGGTGAACACGCAATGGGATTTATAGATGATGTAATACAGAGTTATGCACCTGAAATCTATGTAACTTTACTAACAATTCAATTGTTACCCCAGTAACTTTAATTAAAAAAAAAAAAGTAAAAAAATATTGGTAAGATTTTATAATTCACAAATACCTAGATGTTTCTCTGGCTTCTATGTCTAGAAAAGCATCTCATACATAGTAGGCACTTAGTAAATATGAATTGACTGAATCTCTTTGTTGGGTTATGTGATTGTTGATGTCTTTTACAGGCCATGAGTTCATTATCAATTGATTTAACTACAGGCTGTACTACAGATCAGCTTAGTAGGTAACACTGTTGAGATCATTGCTCTTTGGTGAAATTCTTTATGGTTTCCCCTAATTTTGTTTATAACTTTGTCCGACATGGTCTGTTACTGTTTTATTTTTCATTCTAAAATCAGAAATAATATTCTATTGAGATTTCTCCATTGGTATGCATAAGAAAAGGTGTTGCTTAAAACTCTTTCAGTTAATGCAGCATTGAACTATACAATTTCCTAGAGTGAAATAAAGTGGCTTTCCTTCGACTGACAAAAATACCCTGAGGGTCTCTGCTTATTTTAATAGAGTGTTCGGGAAAGGTTGCTCCATCAACAATTAGTGTCTTCTTCATAACTCCTAAATTATTCATTAATGTAAATCCAAAAATCTAATAACTTTATTCTCCATCAAAGTTGAAAGTAGAAAATTAATGCTTTTTTAAAATATACTCTCTAGTTCTTTTGGTCTTAAAAGTGTGTTTGAGTAATGATAAATATAATTTTGATATGCAAGGTGTCTATAGTAATTTAATTTTTAGAATAACAAAAGAAAGATGAGGACAGGATTTAGCTTTTACGTCTTTTACTTCTCAGACAGTTCTACCTAATAAACTGCTTCTCCTGTACACATGCATTTTTCTTTGCTGGCAGCAAAAATTCTGCTAATAGCTTTATATCCATTCCATACTTGTACATTGAGGAGTTTATGGCACATCCTTAACCTGCATCTCTTCTCTTTCTCTGCCCCTGGGCTTCATAAACAGAATAAAAATAAGGCTGCAGGCCTTTACTTATTACTGTAGAATCGTGACTACTAACTCAGAACACTTTCTCCAAGGTTACCTTCTGACCAATGCTACCTTTTTGTGTTCCTGGCTCCCTTCAGTGTGGGAGAAAAATCAGATATTGTTGTTTTTAACTATGTACAACAATGTCTCTGTGTGTGTGTTTGTGTGTGTGTGTGTGTGTGTGTGTGTGTGTGTGTGTATTTAAAGTCTTATAGAAACTCAGGAAGCTGATCATGTTCGCCTTGGTCTTCCTGGTCTGAAGCATAAAAACAAATTTACAGTGTTTCTCTACTAATTATGTACAAATTAATGGCAGTTATTATGATTTTTCCCCCCAAATCTTATTGCTGCTGTCTCACTGCTCTTGTTTTTCTTTAGCTATGATGCCAAAATCTATGTGGTTTCATCTTGTCATATAGCATGTTTTCCTGTTAATCAAGTTGAAATCTTTTATGGAATGATGTGGAGTATAAAAATAGATATATACCTCAACAGAAATTCATACGTAGAACACACTGTGCACCTCTGCTACGTTGGCAAAATAACAGCTATTAGAACCATACTGTGAATTCTTCCCTTCAATAGGAGAAAATTGGGTGTTAAGAGTACGACAAAGTACAATATTCTACTTTTCACACAGCGGTGATAGGTATTATTCAGGTATGGAAGATAAATTTTCATCCAAAGGTTAAACAATATAGATAATGAATAACAAGTACCTGATATTTTGTCATCTGTGTATAGCCAAGACAAGGAAATATTTATATTTAAAACATACAAATAACAAGAAGAGATGAGAGTGTGATTCTAAGTTTACATCAGTTATTCCTGGTCATGTGACCCAGGTTTAGCCAATCTGAGAATTACATTTCAGCTGCCCTAGTGCATGGCTCAGAAATAGGTAGGTATATGACTTCTTTAGAACCAATAAGAAGCAATAGGTATAAGAGACCCAGTCATTGTAGAAGCAAGACTGACCTCTGGATATTTCGGTAAATGAGTAATAAATTCCTTGTCCAGAGGTTAAACAGTAAACATTTATTGAGTCTCTACTTTAATTTAAAAACATTCACTGAATTAAAGTCACTCTAAGTGATCCTCATGATGGCTTAGACAGTAATTTAGTAAAGCATTCTATAGTACTGACTTACAAGGCTTTGGCAAGGCAATCAGGGACCTTAGGTATGTCTGTATAAATAGCAGATTACATAATGTTTAAAGAGGCAATTTACATAGTCTACAACAAAAGCAACAACATGCCCCAGGATTCGTGAATTTTATGACCTTTACAAAGACCGAGTCCAAATGATTAACTTTAGAACTCAGATAAATTGTAATGCTCCATTTAACTTGTCATGTGAACAGTTTTATGCAACTTGGTGTAGGAAGTCAGTTAGGTCATATGAGTTGACATTATACCGACATTTTAACAGTAATTGAGAATCTCCTTTTTTTCGGTGATATCCAGATTTCCATATTTTTATGAAAGACGTTAGTCCTTTGAAGTATAGCTACTCACTTTGAACAATGTAGATGAACTTTCAGTCTTTTCAGAGAAAGAAGGTGAATTTTTTGAGATTTGACGAGATAAATTTTTAATAAGGAGTTATCTGAAAATAGATTTGTGTTAAAACAACTTTGTTAACCATTTTAGGGTCTAAAAATACATTAAGCTTTTAATTGTATGGCATTTATTAGTAAAGGGTTGTATCATAATTGCTAGTGAGCTTTTAGAAGGCTTTCTTGCAGATAATGTTTGAATAATCTATTGCCCCAATTTGAATAATTTATGCATGAACCAGTGTAGAGTTATAATTGCAATTACAATGTTCACTTCAATAGCAAAGCGTTGCATTTGAAGTTGGATGCTGATAACACTGAATAGCTTAGGCTCTGCTTTTTATTTCACTTTTCACAAAGGATTATGAGTAAAGGGAGATGGCTCAGAGCTTGACAAAAGTTACCAAGTGAAGTTTTAGATTTTCTTTCTGAAGATTTTTATTTCATTATTATTTTTTTTATTTCAAAGTCTGAAATCCAATCTTGCATGCTTCTGTGCCATAGAGATAAAGCAAGGGACTGAAAGTGCCCCTGGTTGGACAGAAAGGACTTTTTTACTTTTCTTCTGAAAGAGCAACTGCTCTCATCAATAATTTCCCGAAGCAATAGTCCTAGAGTGTAAACAATATTTATATGGATGAGAGTGGAACAGAATATGTTATTGCTGAAATTTGTGCCCTTCACTGTGGAGAATGGATTAACCTGGTGTAACACAGCATTAAATACATTATATTTTCTGAATTAAATTAAGGGGTTAAGAGTTTTTATATGATAGGAGTCTCTGAATCAAAAAGACACAACACAATGATTTTATGTTCACAAACACGTGAAAAATGTTATATCACATCACGTTCTAAGCAATTAATGCTACTAACCTTAGTGTTTTGCCAATCAATTCAAATACATTTTGTAATGTGACACTGAATTTTTGGTTTCTTGAAAAATTGTAAAACTGTACTGAAAAGTGTTGATGTTTTAGAGGGCTAATTTTCTTTTTTTGTTTTAAAAAGATGTCAACAGGCCATGCATTATTTTTATATTTTCTGAAGTCAACATTTGCTACTTTCTAATTTCTAAATTTACATTTAACCCCTTTCTTGGGATTATTGAAGAAATTGAAAATCAGGGGTATAATCAAAGATTTATTCTAAATCTTGATGAATTAACGTTTTCATATTGTACATACCTGAGAAGAATATTGTACTCCTACTTATTTCAGCTCCTCTTTTTAAATGTGAATGAAAAAAATCAACAAAATTTTGTTATCACAATTATCTTATTAAGCAAGTTTTGGAACTAATGTATAATTCGATATATAGATAATGATTACTCTTACATGAAAATATACATTGCAAAATCCAAATTCAGTTGGTAAAATTTGTTTTTAATATTATCTTTTTGTTTAAAACAATCAACAGAGATGGATGTATTTGCACTATATTATTTAATTTACAATTGGCTAACTACAAGTAACACAGCATGTATTTTATCAAAAATTAATTTTGACTCAGCAACATAATAATGTAAACAACACTGGAAAATTACGTGTTTTACGCGTTTGAGAGAAAACTTGCTTTTCACATTTATTGTAGAGAGTAGTGGAAAGGACATGAACCCTGCTGTTAGACCACTCTGCCACTTAGTATGTGTTGTGCCCTTGGGCAGGTCACGTGGGGAGGTCTTAGTTTCCTCATCAGTAAAAAGTTGTTACTCGAGAGGTTTACAATTATTTTATTATGTTTAAAAGCATTTAGACTAGCAGCTGGCACATAGTAAGCACTTGGTAGTATTTACAATTACTTATGGTGTAATGTAAGGAGGTCGCATTTATTTTAGGTGATTTATCTATTTTTTTAAAGTAGTGACCTCTATTTGGAAACATTGTAAGAATTAACAATTTTGATAAAACTCTATAAAAAAATTATAGTCTGAGTTCTTTCACTAATTTGGATGATTCTTTATTCCCCCAAGTTATTCTGAATCAGTAAGATTTTCCTTTGTTTGTAAAATGTGAGTTCATGTCCAGGGCACAAGAGAAAAGAAAGCACTTTTTATCAAGAATTTTATATATTTAGTATATTCATTTGTTTTCACTATTTCATTTTTATAGAGGATCTACAATGATATATAGGCAATGTAAATACATATATATTTAATGCTTAATATATAATATATATAATTAAACATAGCTAACATATTATATCATTAAGACTATATATGTGTACATATATATGTGTACACATATATGTATAATTTAAATACTTCAAAGTGGCTTGTGAGGTTGTCATAGTCACCTTCTTTCTTTTATAATTGAGGAAATAGGAACATGGAGTGAGATTAGGTTAACTAATATATGACAACACTGAATTCAGGCTTCTCTGCTCTGCAACACATGCTTTTCCCACAAATACTGTATTACTCTCGTAGTGAATTTAGGCTGGTGATACATGTTACTAAGGATGACTTAGTATGGCAAGACCAAACTGTCAAGGTTAGAGGTTGAATTTTGTTAAATGACTCAAATATTAACTGAAAATAATAGCAAATGAACTCAATAAATAAAAATTGACAGTGTTTTTCTATTTATTAACAATTCTGCTGAGGTTATACAGTTTCTGAGTCAGTGTTTATTAGCTATGCTGTATTTTAAATCCAAATTATAATGATTGAACATATTAGATCATTTAGGAATGCATGAACAGTGCTTTAACAACATCTGATGAAGAGGAAATAGGGCATTTTTACATGAAATATTTGTTACTAAGGAACAGTTAATTAATATTAGTATTTGCAATTCTGCAGGTAAAAATAAATAAAAGAGTTCACCTATATTATTTCTAAAATAGGATGACATGTCTTAAAGGGTGTTTCTATCCCCAATTTAAGGATTTTCAGGAGATCTAACTGGTGAACTTACAGATTAATGCCTATAATAGATCATTCATAGAATGATATTCTGTGGATACTTTTAAATATCTGCATTAAGTAACTTTTTTTCTAAGATGATCAAATTGACGTTTCTGTCAGTACTTGAAAGAAACTAGAAAACACAACTCCCTGAAGTTGTGTGTCTCTTTGTATTTAGTCTCAGATACAGTCCCATTAAGCTTTTATGTTGTATGCATTTAAAAGTCATTTTGAAGACACTATACGTATTAACCAAGAAATTACTTGATTGAAAATACTGGACAATGTATAGAGGTAATTCTAAAGGATACATATTATTCTTTATTTATTTATTGTCCTCAAAGTAGAAAAATATCCGTTGTGATTTTAAAATGGATTGTTCTGAATTATGAGTTGTTGCTTCTGAAAGAGGTAATAGGCTTACATAAGTTTATGCTTTACATCTTATCGGAGCCTTCACACATGTGCCCCTTGTATAAAATAGGAATCAATCAATCTCTATTTTCAGAGTAGAGGAAATCTGCATAATGACTAAAAACATGAGATTTAGAGTCAGCTACTTTCTAGCTCCGAGACTTTGATCAAGTGACTTGACTTCTCTAAAGCCTCTGTTTATGTACTTATGAAAAGAAACTCCTGATAACTACATGCTCATTTATTCAGTAAGCGGCAGGAGATATAAACAGCGAATGTTCCAACTCTCAATTCCAGATGTTTCTGTTTTAGGCTGCATAAGCCATTGAACAATAGTAAAATGTTTGATTTTAATGTAAGAACTTCAATGTAAATTTTTATTTAAAAAACTCATGAAGCTGTTTCTTTACAACTGTGTATAATATTTATGTAGTTCTGTTCACACAGGGGTCCGGAATTGCATATCCGTAGAACTATAAGGTCTCAACTGTGAATGTCTAAAAGGATTTTAGCAACAGGTGCAAAACAGCTGCAGTTCTACTTCAATAATAACAATGGATGGAATTATTCTCTGTGGGCTCTCTTTTATGCATTCTGAGCTGACACTAACATTTAGGACACAAAGGAAATTAAATAATAACAAAAAAAATCACTTTTTCATAGGTGGGGAAAACTTGAGAAGTGAGTATTTTGCATAGAAAATAAAAATTGGTCAAAGTCTAGTTTATTTTTTAAGATCACCCTGTATTGCCATATCAGCATTAGCATCGAACACTAGGATAAATAATTGCCAACATTTACAAATCAGTTTCTTTACTAACAAACAGCTTTGTAGTAAAATTTGATTTATGTACTATTTTAATTTTTTTATTCAAAACAGTTTAAGCAATGACTAATTTCCATTATGATGCTATTAACAAAACTTGCCATAGTTTGATTTTTTAAAAATTGTTTCCTAGTTCTAGAAGATGCTCCTAATATGAGATTTTGTTGAATATGCCTCAAGATGAGATACAATTATAGTTAATTGAGAAACTGTTTATACAATATATACTATATGCTGTTGGAGAGTAGAGGAGCTGCAAAAGAAGTAAAATGAAAGAGTTCCCCAAAGAGTGTTCAATGTAATGCAAACCATGAAATGGCTTAAATAACTTCTAGGGGGCAAAATTTTGGACTCGCGGATACTGGAATGAATAATAACGTGGAAACTTGGGAAAGCATTCCTTTTGTGGGAGATGAAAGACACTATCAGTTTCTGACAAATTACATTTCAGATAACGGTATGGTGTCCAAGAAGGATTTCAGTGTGATATGGCTGTTATATCTATTTTCATACTGTTGGTCAACCCATCCAATGATTCTGTATTTCATTTAACACATTATTCATACCTACTAATATCTTCAAATAATTTTAAAACTACACACCCTTGCTTCATGTTTATAAGATTCTCTATTTTCTCTCATAAGATAATGAGTCTGCTCTAAATTCTGTTTTTTTTTTTCTGTTTCATTAGTCCTGCTTCCTTTTGTATTGCTCTTCTGCTTATGGTCCTTATTTCATAATGCTCAAATACCTTGGGTGCCTCAGGTTTTGTGGATGGAAGTTCCACTTCACTCCTCCTGAGAATGTTGTCCTCCTCTGCCTGCCGTGTGCATTTGGGAGAACAAATTCTGTAGCCTGGTCTCTTTACCCTGGTTTGGGGGGCTGCATGTGAAAAGTCTGCAGATGCAATGCTTCTTTTCCTTAGTTTCACATTCTTAAACCAATGAAATATTTGCCATCCTTTGGTTTGTCAGGGTTTTACTATGCTGATCAGACTGACTGGGCAGATGTTACCTTTCTTGATCCAAACCAGCCATAAAAATTTCCTAAACTTTTGAGCTTGCTTAAATTACAAGGTTTATTCAATATAGAGAAAAAACAGTTATTCCTCTTTTAAAGTATTCCTTGTATCCTTTAAAGGATTTTCAGTTGAGATGTATCCTATAAGAAATAGGATATAATGGGCTAGGTAGAAGTTGTAGGTTCTTATTTCATAGTCCTCTTGGTAGGGCTGGACTCAGAAAGAATTGTGAAAGGGGCATACTCATCTTCTTTGAGTGCCTGCTTTAAGTGTCAGTATCCTTTCTCTGACACTTCACCCTAACTTAGCGACAAAAACAGAGCTGAGTATTCAGAGTTCTTCATTAAGGATTTAGACAAGCCCAAATCCTTTAAGATTCCACTACAGAGGTAGTATTTTTATTCACAGAAGACATCAGTGGCAGTACAATTAGAGTTCTTCACTTCTTTGTCAGTAGTTTATTAGGAGCTATGTTTCCTTAAATAAGAAATGGAAAAATTAAGATTTGAAAGACACTTTTGATAGACCTGGACTAAAAATAGTATGCAGTGATATTCCACATTTTGTTGGATCTGATGAGGTAATCTTTGAAAGACATTTTTTATATGTTAGTATATATATATATATATATATATATATATATATATATATATATATACATATGTATACATATATACATATTTTTTGACAATAAAGATGAAATTGTCTTATTTATATTTTTCCACATTCAATCTAATTCACTTGCTACGATTTCAATGTACTGTTAGTATATATTTGTCTCAGTTACCATTAATGAGTCATTTATGTCTGTATGTCTGCCTCTATCTTCCTTCCTTCCTTCCTTCCTTCCTTCCTTCCTTCCTTCCTTCCTTCCTTCCTTCCTTCCTTCCTTCCTTCCTTCCTTCCTTCCTTCCTTCCCTTTCTTTCTTTCTTTCTTTCTTTCTTTCTTTCTTTCTTTCTTTCTTTCTTTCTTTCTTTCATCTAGTTATGTTTTATTTATCTTGACACTTATGATTGCTACCAGTAGCAAAATAAAAATACTTTCAACCAATCTATTATATCATGGAACATTAATGTACTGATACAATACTGAACTTTGATCACAATTAAAAATAGGGAAACATTTCAAAAGACAAATCAAATGATTCATGACAAGAACATTTGTCAGTGTTGCAGTCAGTCATGCTTTGATTTCATTTCTGAGAAACTGTTAATGGTGAGTTGTATGATCCTAGAACATGCATTTTTATCAATAAATTTAAACTTGACTTTTGACAAATATAAATTAGCTCTCTTAAACTCTAGTTCTAATCCATATTGATGGAACACAAAATCTTATCCTCAAATTCAATAATATATTTTGTAGATAACTATCAAATTGAATTTTTTTTTTCAGTTTTGGATAATATATTTTTCTTGCCTAATTTATAGAAGATCCACCTACTGGAGTATTTTTTTAAAATAGCAACATAAGACTGGAATAAATGATGGTGAAGTCTTGATATATAATTGATTTCATTTAATAAATAACTATTAATAAAACCATCTGTGTGATAGACACTTATTGATAACACTGTCAGGGTCTACTAGGGAAACAAAGATGAATTAAAACACTGTCTCCTAGCCTTATGTACAAAAATATGTACACAATAAACTGATACACTTGTTTTCTATAATTTTGGGTATTATTTAAACATGATCTAGATCTCTCATATTTAACTGTCAATTCCAAATTATAAAAGAATATTTAAAAGGATAATCTTCTATATTCTAAGATAATTTCTACATTCAGATATAATGCATTCTTTAAAAATTACTGGAAATATTACCATTTAATTTATTTAGTATTAGGCCTTTTTTAAGACTTGAGACAAATGATACTTTTAAAATTGTACATGTATGCCGGGGGCTTCAGGTTCTGAAATCTAATAAAAAATGTTTAATGCTAAATAATTTAAAAACAAAAATCATTCACAGATTAATTAGAAACTCAAACTAATTATTCTGTACATTTTATTATTCCTGGCAGACAAATTGCTACAATGTCAGCCTGCTCTAGCCGAACAGCCATTGCATATCCTCACAATCTGGCTTTGTAATGGAGACTGTCACATTCACTCGTCGTGTTTCTACTTTGTTGGTTAGTGAAGCTATGAGAATGAAATGTCTTTTGTTTTTTTGCCTACCAGGCAAACTCCTGTTTATCCTTCAAGGCTCAGCTCAAATCACTTAGTCTCATTTTCTGTCTTGACTCTAAGTACGTGTCTATATTCCCACTCCACTTGGCACAAAACACTATTTCTGACCTTACTGAAAAGTTTCAGTTAGTTTATTTAAGTATCTCAGTCTTGCGATCACAGGAAAGCTAGCTTACATATCTCTGCATTTTAGCCCACAAAAATGCCCAATATATGATAGTTGTTGAATAAATACTTGTTTTATTTCTCTGGGAAAGATAGTGAATGGATTTGAAAATTCCAAGTGGTGCTCTGGACATTTGCAATTCTTGAATGATAATTAACTGGCATTAAAGTTATTACAAGTAATAACTCCTATTGCTCACAAATGGTGGAGACCTGGAGCCTTTGTGAAAATGTGGAAATAGAATTGCTTACAAGTGTGGTGCTTATGGCCAGCAGCAAAGCCCAGTTAATAGCCACAGTGGGGTTGTTGTAGGTGTTTGCTGAAAGGACTAATCAAGGGGAGTTGTACAGCAAAGGCAAAACACTGTACTCTTAAACCTTAATCCTAAAGCTCACTTGCAAGGAAGAATGAAACTTGTGGAAACTGTTTCAGGAATTTATGGGAGCAGACTACTAACTACAAATGTGAACTTGTTTGGAGGTTTTAGTAGGGGAGTGTAGCTGCTCATGTACCCTTGACTCAAAAACAGACCTCCTCCATCAGGAGTGGTCATCCTTTTTGGACAGAATGTGTAGACTGTGTGCATGTGAAATTCAAGGTCTCTTTTTTCAAGAGGGTTATACCTCTCAATATCGGATTCTAGAGAGAAGTGGAAAACATAATCTAAGATGAAGACCATAAATTGCAGGGTCCTAGTGGAGATAGAATAAAATTAAAGTGAAAATACCATGGTAGAGAACAAAAATAGGGTGGAGAAATGTTAGGCCAAAAAACCTCTATAATGAGTGTGACTCTTACCACAGAATTTGGAGCTGGAAGTTTTGGAGAAGTTCATCGCATCATGTTCTGCAGATCAAAAGAAATAAGTCGCAAGGCTGTAAAGAGTGAGGAGACCTTCTTTACACAACAAAACAGAACATTTAGGGCTTAGCAGCTCCTATGAAGTAGTGTAAGCATGTTTGACTTGGCCAGTTGGTAACTGGGTTGTGGGTGTCATTGTCCCCATTTAAATAAAAAAGATGTTATTAAAACCTAGCTAACATAAAATATTATATTAGTTTCAGGTGTATACCTTAGTCATTCAACATTTATATACCTAAAGAAGTGATCACCATGATAAGTCCAGCAACCATCTGACACCGTACTACGCTATCACAATATTATTGACTATATGCCCCATGCTGTATATTACATCCCCATGACTTATTTGTTTTATACCTGGAAATTTGAACCTCTTATTCTCCTTCACCTTTTCCCCTCCTTTTTAAATTTTTCAATTAGTTGACATTCAATATTATTTTGTATTAATTTTAGGTGTACAGTGCAGTGGTTAGACATTTATATAATTTAAGAAGTGATCCCCCTGTCTAGTCTAGTACCCACTTGGCACTATACCTAGTTATTACCATATACTGACTATATTCCCTATGCTGTATTTTACATCCCCATGACTATTTTGTAACTACCAATTTGTACTTCTTAATGCTTTCCCCCTTTTCACCCAATCCCCAACCCCGTCCCATCTATCGCTACAATAAATTAGTGCCCATCTGTCACCATTACAATATTATTGAATATATTTCTTATGCCACACCCTACCTATATCCCCATGACTACTGTGTATCAACCAACTTGTACTTCTTAATCCCTTTCCTTTTCTCACCCACCACCAACCCCCCATCCCCTATCATCTAGCGACCATCAAAATGTTCTCTGTATCTATAAGTCTGTTTCTGTTTTGTTTGGTTGTTTATTTTGTTTTTAGATTCCACATATAAGCGAAATCATATTGTATCAATCTCTGTCTGACATACTCCACTCAGCACAATACCTCCCGGTCTATCCATGCTACTGCAGTTGGCAAGAACCCATTCCCTTCCATGGCTGAGCAATATTACATTGTACACAAGGTCCGACAATTAAGTTCGAGAACTCATCCTAGAAAAAGTGCTACATACCTCACTGCTTAATATCACTAGAGTCACCTTTGAAGCACTCCCCGTGGGAAGCTATGCACCATTGCCACTCCACCCTTCAAAGCAATTTTGGAACTCTTTCTGGACTGGCCATTAGAGCTGTTGTCGTATTACCCTTGATGTCCTGAATGTCATAAAAATATCTTCCTTTCAATATTTCCTTTATCTTCAGGTAAAGGAAGAAGTCATTGGGGGCCAGGTCACGTGAGACAGAGGTTGTTCCAAAGAATTTTCTATTTACTGTCTACAAACTCCCTCCAGATAGTGTTGTGTGAGCTGGTGCATTGCCGTGATGCAAGAGCCATGAATTGTTGGTGAAAAGTTCAGGTTGTCTAACTTTTTCATGTAGCCTTTTCAGCACTTCCAAGTAGTAAACTTGGTTAACGGTTTGTCCATTTGGTACAAATTCGTAATGAATAATCCCTCTGATATCAAAACAAAGGTTAGCGACATCGTTGCAACAAGTTTGCAAATTTAATTGTCAGACCTTATAAATGTACCACCTACTCTTTATCCATTTATTCATCCATGGACACCCAGGCGGCCTCCACATCTTGGCCATTGTAAACAATGCTGTAATGAACATATGGATGCATACATCCTGTTGAAATAGCATTTGAGGTTTCTTCGGATAGATACACATAAATGGAATTACGGGTCTTTGTCTTTTGTTATAGCCTTTGTTTTAAAGTGTGTTTTATCTGACATAATTATTGCTAACCCAGGTTTTTCTTTTTCTTTTCTTTTTTGGTTTGTTTGTTTGTTTGTTTCATTTTAATGAAATATCTTTTTACCACGGCTTTATTTTCAGGCTCTGTGTGTCTTTTGATCTGAAGTGAGTCTCTTGTAGGCAGCATATGTAAGGGTCATGTTTAATTATCTATTAAGCCATCCTATCTTTTGATTGGAGCATTTAATCCATTTACATTGAATATAATTTTTTTCCTCAAAAAATTAAGAATAGATTTACCATATGATCCGCCAATCCCTCTCCTGGGTATCTACCCAAAATATCTGAAAACATTTATCCATAAAGATGTATGTGCTCCAATGTTCATTGCAGCTCCATCTATAGTGGCGAAGACCTGGGAACAGCCAAAGTGTCCTTCGATAGATGAATGGATAAAGAAGTTATAGTATACATACACGGTGGAATAGTATTCAGCCATAAGAAAAAATGAAATAGTAACATTTGTGACAACATGGACAGATCCTGAGATGATAATAGTAAGCAAAATAAGTCAGACATAAAAAGTAGAGAACCATATGATTTTGCTGATATGTGGTATATAAAACTGAAAACAACAAAAGAACAAGACAGACAAATGAAGAAACAAAAACTCATAGACATAGACAATAGTGTAGTATTTACCAGAGGGTAAGGGTGGAGAGGTGTGCTAGAAGAGGGTAAATGGGGTCAAATATATGGTGATGGAAAGAAAACTGACTCTGGGTGGTTGAACACATAATGTGAGATATAGATGATGTATTACAGAATTGTACACCTGAAATCTATATAACTTTACTAACAATTGTCACCCCAATAAACTTTAATTAAAAAGAAAAGAAAGGAATTGTTCATAGATAAGTAGTTATTACCATGTAATATTCATATTTTTAAATTTTATTTATTTATTTTTGTCTTAAAGAAGTCCCTCTGTGATTCCTTTAATATTGGTTTGGTGGTGATGGACTCCTTTAGATTTTTCTTGTCTGTGAAGCTCTTGGTCTGTCCTTCAGTACTAAATGACAGTTTTGCCGGGTAGAATAATTTTGGTTTTGGGTGCTTTATTTTCATCACATTGAATATTTTGTGCCAATCCCTTCTGGCCTGAAAAGTTTCTGTTGAGAAATCACTTGATAGTCTTATGGGAGCTCCCTTGTAGGTAATTACTTTTCTCTTGCTGCTTTTAAGGTTCTTTCTTTGTCTTTAACCTTTGGCATTTCAATTATGATGTGTCGTGGTGTGAGACTATTTGGGTTCATCTTGTTTGGGACTCTGTGCTTCCTAGGTTTGAATATCCATTTCTTTTGCCAGGTTAGGGAAGTTTCCTGTCATTATTTTTTCAAACAAGTTTTCAATTCCTTGAAATGTTGGTATGCTCGATGTTGTCACAGAGGCTCCTTAAACTCACCTCATGTTTTTAGATTATTTTTTTTCTTTTTGTTGTTCTGTTTGGATGTGTTTTGCTATGTTATCTTCTGAATATTTGATTCAATCCTCTGTTTCATCTAATCTACTGTTGATTTCCTGTAATGAATTCTTCATTTCCATTATTGTATTCTTTATTTATGACTGGATCTTTTTTTTAACATTTTCTCTCCCCATTTTTATGTCTCCTATCTCTTTGTTGAATTTCTCCCTGAGGTCACTGAGTATCCTTTTAACCAGTGTTTTGAATTGTGCATATGGTTAATTGCTTGTCTTTGTTTTGTTTATTTGTTTTTCTGGCGCTTTCTTCTGTTTTTTTTTTTTTTTCATTTGGGATATGTTTGTTTGTCTCCCCATTTTGGCTGCCTCCCTGTATTTGTTTCTATATATTGTGTAGGACTGATATGTCTCCCATTCTTAGTAGAGTGGCCTTATGTAGTAGTTGACCTGTGAGGCCCAGTGACAATCTCCCTGGTCAACTGAGCTGATGCTTCAGGTGTGTCCATTTTGTAGGTTGTGTGTTTCCTCCTATTGTAGTTGAGCCTTAGCTGTTGTTTGCATGTCAATAGCAGGGATTGACCCTGAGGCTCATTGGTTGTGAGGACTGGCTGTAACTATAGTGGAAGAACTGTGGTGCAGGGGCTAACCCTACAGAGCAGGATTCACTTTAGCAGGACTCTGGTTCCTGCTTAGTCTGTCCTTTGGGTTGTCATCTGTGCAGGTGGCCTGGTGGTGCGCCAGTTTGGTCTGAAACTGGCCACTGGTCATGCCAGCCCCAGGGCCTCCTGGGCAGAGACCTGCTCCAGGCCAAGTTTACCGCAAACTGTGCCCTGTCCAGGTCCAGCTGGTATAAGTCTCAAAGCAATCTTCTTATAGCCACCCCCCGCACTGTACTTGGAGGTGCCTTGAGAGGCCAAGCCATGATCTAAGGTGGGCTGTCACTGGTGCCAGGCTTAGGGCTGCTCAGCCAGAAGTATGGGACATGTCGAAGCCAGATGCTGCTTGTTTTGGTTTTGTGAAGCATTGAGAGATTTAGGAATGTCCAACACATGCCCCAAGACAGACTGTTTGTTTGGAAGAGCCATTGGAAGTGGTTTGGGTGTGCCCAAAAGTTGGGTGGGAAAGGATCTCAGGGAATCACGAGGACAAGTCATATTATGTTAGCCAAGTTGATGGAGACTCAGATATGGCAGCTGCCTATGTCTGCATGCCAGGAGTGGGGAAGAGTCAACAAAGAAATAATGGCTTCCACCAGCTCCTGCATCTGGGAGAAAGCTACCCCTCTAGCTCTCACCCTGCAGAGAGAAAATTCAGTTTCTAACCGTATGTCACTGGTACCTTTCATGCTGCTGCCCTAGCCTTGGAGCTGGGAGTGAGTAAGTCTGTCAGTGAGTGAGTCCATGCATGGGCCCTTTGAAAGGAGGGCCTGAGACTGCTGCCTGCCTCATCTCACTCAGCCACAATCTCCACTGGTTTTCATAGCAAGAAGTTATGGGGACTTCTCTCCCTGGCACTGCAACCCTGGTCTGGGAGACTAGTCTGGGGCTGGGACCTCTCACTCCTTTGGGGGTAACTTCTGCAGCTGAGATATCCCCCTGATTTTTAATGGTCACACTCAGGTCTGGGACCAGCCCATTCCATGTCTCTGCATCTCTTACCAGTCTCCAGGTGGCTTCTTCTGTATGTCCTTATTTGTAGGCCTTCAGTTCAGGTGATTCTTAGTGATGGCTCTTCTATAGTTTAGTTGTAATTTTGATGTGGTTGTGAGAGGAGGTAAGCACATCATTTACCTACTCCCCCATCTCTACTGGAAATCTGTCCCCATTTTTTGTATGAGAAACCTGAGACACAGAAAAGTTAAGTAATTTTTCTATGTGTAAATGGGGGAGTCAGATTTGGCCCTAAGCATATGGCTTCAGAGTGTGTTCTTTATCACTATGCTATGTCAGAAATCAGGACGGATGGTTTTAATTATAACAAAAAAGCAGAATTAGGAAACCTCACTTGATTGTTCATCACAATTAGCTTTCTAATGCATATCTCCTAAATTGAACTCATCCACCCTAATATTGACCGAGTTGGACAACCACCATCTTGTTTCCAGACTGGGAGCCTATTCTTCCAACCATTCCACACAGATAAGTAGAGAATGCAAGCGTGTTGAGGGTATGCTCCAAATGAAAGACTAAGGCTGCCAAGGTAGGCTCAGCTTTTTTTCTCACAACCTTACTAATTAGATCATTAATTATTCTCTGGAAAATTATAATGGGATGGAGGCTGTACTTTCTTAAGGAGTGGCATTTCCCACTGCTTTCTGGAAATGTTCATAAAAAGCACTTAGATATGATGGGTTGAAATCAGAATATGAAAAAGTGGAATCATACTGTATTAAAATCTAACATAGGAGGCAGAATAGTATAAGGTTAGGTGTGTGGGCTTCAGAGGCAGCAGACCTGTTTTTAATTTTAGACCTACTGCTTATTAAGTATGTGGTCTTAGAGAATTTATTTTATCTCTCAGAGACTCCGTTTCTTCATCCTAAAAATGGAAATAAGAATACCTACATTTTAGAGTTGTTGCATTTTATTAAAAGATGCATCTTATGGAACTATGTATTCCAGGCCTAAGCCTTTCAGTTTAGAAACTGGCAAGTAGTTTTCTGATTGGGGTACAGATTGTTCCTCAATAACTTGTCTCTGCAGCACTATGATTCAAAAGCAAGGCCTGACTGGCTTTTGTCAATGTTGTGGAATGTTGAAGAAGCAGATTTTTCTAATTACCTCAAAATGGCAATCTCCCAAAGCTGTCGGTTTTCAATATTGTAGGTATTTCATTTTCATTCTGTTGTCATAGAGAGGAATGTGATGAAGATGATCAGAATTACCTCCTATTATGAGCTTGTTAATTTGTCTGCTGTAATTTTCTAAGTGTTTTCCTGGAACACATCCAGAAATTTATAAAGGAGATCATCTTCCATTTCATACTCTACAGATTGTGTAACAATAACTAATTTGAGACAATAAGTATTGTAGCTTATGTAAACACACACAGATACAAAACGTGCTGGAAAATACACCATGTTTTTAATTCATTGAAAAATACTACCAACCAAGACTAGAGGAGATACATTTTTAGCAAAGGTTCTTCAAAAAGGTATGGGAATATGCTAATATGTTAGTATACTCATTCCATTAATCATCTGTTCAATAAATACTTATTAAGCACTTGTATGTATCAAGTAGTGATCAACACAGTGAGCTAGAGGGAAAAAAACCCGTTCTGGAGGAATTTACATTATAAGATCAACACACATTTGCTGAACCTTCACTTTTTTTTTCTTTAAATTATTTTCCCTCAAAGTTTATTTATGCACTTAAACATATTTATTTTTTAAATTAGTTATAGTCACTATTTCCATAGTTCTAGTAAGAGCTAGCTTACTTGTAGTCTATCTGTTACTAATTTTTAGTAAATGACACATACCAACTGGATTCATGAGCAGGAAAGTTCATGACTACTCATTTGATGTGAAGACTCGTGTGATCTGTACACAGGAACTGACGTGAGGCTGTATTACTAAAGTAGTATAAAGTTTAGGTTTTGAGTCTTTTGTATTTCATTGTCATTCTTTGAAAACTGGTAAGCATGTAATGTACATGTGACTCACTGTCCTAAGTCAAAGTATGTGATTGACTCAAATGCCCCATTTCTCAATCACTTCAAATGACAGGATTGTATCTTTCAACCATTTTTTTCCCCCACTTACTTTACTGTAGTAGAATATTTGTCATTTATTGAGAAACAACTGAGGAAAGTGCTTTGTATAAAACAGCTTTAATCTCAACCATAATGATGAAAGATTAAAAGATGAAAGATTGTTGTCCTCATATTATAGATGAGGAAATGGAGGCTCACAGTTATTATATAAGTTGCCCAAGGTGACACAACTTGAATGTGGCAGGTCCAGAATTCAAATCCAGATCAATATAGATTAAATTTAGGGTTCCACTACATCATTTTGTTGCCTCTAGAAACTTGTATGTGCATTTGGAGACAACTTCATAACTAAGGTGTCTGGTAAAGATTGAAAGATTTTCTAAACAGACATCATATGAAAGAGATACCAAATATCCAATTCAAAGAGAAAAGTGCATATATCATACAAAACCACAACAGCATCCACTGAAACAAATTGCTTTACTTATACTAAAATATTTGCAAAAATTATTCAATTGCATTGTGAAGCACCTTCATAATATATAGGTGCTGCTTTAAATACAACTATGACTATTGCCATTTATTACATTAGAATCAAATGGTCTTTAAATTTTGTTGTATGTAACGTAGAATTGTCAGTAATCCTTCTTATTTCAATGCTATAACAGATTCATTTTTAACTACTTTGACATAATTTTAAACTTCCAGAAAAGCTGCAAGAATACAAAAAGCAAAACAAAACAAAACTCTCAGATGTCCTTTTGCCAAATTCACCAGTTCTTAAAATGGTGTCACCTTTGTTTCAATCTGAAATACTGGAGAGTAGTTTCCAGAAATCTTGCTTTTTACTCCTAAAACCTTAAGGACATTGATAGAAAGACTTGAGCTGAAGAGCAATATGTGAGCCAGTTATTTAAAATGTTTGCCAAATGAGGGCTACATATCAGTGATCAAGAGGACTAGGAATGTAGAACCTAATTGGTATTAGTCTCAAAATTCCTGGAAATGATGCCTTCTATATCCTTGGGCATGTCCTGCTATTCAGTCTTTGTTGACTTTTCTTTCACTGGCAGGGCAGAAGTTCAGCCACCACTCCAAATGGCGATGCCCTAGATCTTCATCTATGAAAAATATCTTTATTGTTAAACTGATAAATTCAGATATTCTCTTTTGATCATAACTTCCTAGCTTTCTTCCTACAACCTATTTATTCCTGTCTTCTTCCTTCCCTGTATTCTTTAGATCCCATGGCTTATCACATCCATGAATATTTTCACAAACCTTTCCCATTGTCCTTCTATTTCATCAAACTAGTAAAACTCCAAAGCTGGGTAAAGTCAACCACCTGCTTTCTTTGTGCTTAATCTTATGTTCTGGTAGGAGGTGAAAAAATTATTTCTACTATAAATTCATGGTCTTCAGCTTCATCCACTGTCTCCTCAGTGCCAGGCAACGCTAGCCAGCAGTGTTCTTTCCTTCACCATGGCCATTGGAAATCTTATTGTATTACTGGTTCATGGACTTATCTAGTGATTATCTTGTTTCTTTTCTGTAATTTCAATCTCTACCCTTCTACAGAATCCTTCCCATTAAAATGGAATCAGCTTTCCTCTCATATGGGATGAAGGCCACTCCTGTAGCCCCTCTTAATTCAAGATTTTTGTGTGCATCTACCCAAATGTCCTCAGCCAAAGTTTCTAGGACCCACTTCATCCTTATTAGAAGCATAGCATAGGAGAGTTTGGCCAGGACTGGGAATTCAACCTTTATGAAGCTCTGCTGCTCCTAAGATTGCGTGCTGAGCCTAGTTCTCATATAGTCAGGTCTCCAGCTAATGGAGGTGAGTGATTATTTAACATCTGACAAAGAAGTTCTCTGGCTTTCAATATATTGCTTTAAATTCGTGGTCAATTGCCCTGAATTGGTCTTTTTATTTTTTTTCTTCAAAGCATCACTGTACTCAGCAATAGCCATCCTATTCCAGAGTCCTTACAAGTACTATTTCCCTGATACCTCTCAAATGCCAGAGACACTGTACAAGCCATGCATTCTCTTTAATATGTGTCCAGTTCCATTCACCTCAGGTAAAAGTATGAACAATTACGCTCCTACAGCATGTCAGAGATTATCAGTCTTACACCCATTACCAATGTAAGCCTGTAGCCAGCTGATGGTGGATAATCCAATTTAGAATCCCCTAAAGTCAGCTTCTTAGGATAATTCCCACTACTAATTTCCTGACTCAACCCTAGAAACAGAATGTGAGGCATAGTCAGTTGTACCTAATTTTTCTGACAGAATGCTTTTTGTCAATAAAACAGCCAGGGAGTGAGAGAAGCAATATAGCAAAAGTCAAAAAGCTGAGCAAGAATAAAATCTGGGCTTGAACTAATTCATGGCGGAGCACACCACAGAGTTATCCTCAGCTTGAGGTAAAAAGGCTGTTCTTTTGTACCCTACATCAGTTGAACATTGATTTTGGGTTGCTCCAAATGTGAGATGCTGTCAAAGAAATGCAATCCTCGAGGGAATGGAGTAGCTATTAGCAGTGTGCCCTAAGGCAAGTAGGTGTGGTGTAGCCTGTTAAAAGATGCAGCACCAGCACTGTTGCTACACGGGTAAACCCCTCAAAAACATGATATTGAGAAAGGAGAAAATACATACAATATAGTACATATTGTATGATTCCATTTATGTTAAATTCAGAACAGGCTAAATTAATCCATGGTCAGAATGGTGGTTACCACAGGGTGAGGAAAATAACACTTAAAGTAATAGAAACATGGCATAGCCTTATCTTTGATGTTCCAGAATCAGGTATGGGCTGTGGATGGGAGATCCACACAGTGGTAAATATTTGGATCCTGGCTCAAAATAGGATTATAGGTTTGTGCATAGTGTAGGAAAGAGAAGTCCTGTGAGTGAGGCAGGTTGTTTTGACCATTGAATCCACCTAAATTGTGAGGGAGATTTCTTTCTTGCTTGCTTTCCCCTAATTCAGCAACATGTTATTTAACCCTGTACCTATTGAGCTCCTATTGGGTGTAAGATCTTTTCTCTTTTTCTTTTTCACTTCTCTCTCTCTCTCTCTCTCTCTCTCTCTCTCTCTCTCTCTCTCTCTCTCTCTCTCTCTTTTATCTCCTTTGACTTTTTTATTTTTCTATTCTGTTTTTCCAACTGATAATTCAGAAAAACTTTTCTCTGTCCCAGCTTTTGTTCCAAACTACTTAGCAACACTCTATATTGTCTTGTATAAAATATGATTAATTTGAGTAAGCCTCATTGGAGCCACTGCTTATAAAAGCAATTTATGTGGTTATAAATACATCACTTAAGTTTAAGTACCCAGCTTAAACAACTCATGCTTCTCCCGTGGGTTTCACAACTCACTCAGAGCCCTGTATGTCAGAAGCATTTAATCAAACATACAGTGTGTAAAAGTGTCTATCCACATAAACCTTTATTTATCCCCACACTGTTTTAATATTGGTTGAGTATGTGGATACCACAAGCTTTATTTTTTCCCAAAACATTTATCTGAGTCATTTCATGTATTCACAGTATTAGTATCAAAATGTGAATTATGCTATTGTTTTCAGAGGAAACAATTACAAACCTGTGATGAAAAGAGAAATAATACAGAATTCACATATTATTACACTGTGTGAAAAATGACACTGTCATATATAGCAGGAACATAGATTATCTTAAAGTTCACTGGTTGCCTTTCATAATCCTTTTTCCCATCTTTGAAGAAATATAAAATAAAGATTTTAAGCAAGAACCATAAAGTAAGAATAAAGAAATTATAAAAATAACTAAAGTCAACTTTGCTATTTATAAATGCATAAATTTCAACTGAGAAAAGACTTCTGAGATATTCTGAAAGCAAATAACAAAGAGAGCTTTTTATAGTACCCACGATTATGTTGATTTCTGGCAGCTATCAATTATAACGATGTCCACTGTAATCCTGATTGATGTTTAATGCCAATCATTTACAATTATTTTGGTTTAACAGAGAAAAAGTTCTTATGGAAATGTGTTTACCTGGTTGACAACCCCTTTTGCAGTTTACCTAATTCAGAATCTGCTTCTGACATGTCTTTGTGTCTTTTAGTATTTTCATTATATCCTGCTCTTTATTTCCCACATCCCAGTTTTATTTTTCAATCCCCATCTCAACTTCTTCATGTAAACTATACACATAGAAAACTTGACATTCCATATCTAACAAAAATATCCAGTTTCCCATCCGGAAATATATGACATTTCATAATTTCATATATATAATTTGTGATGTAAAACTAGAGTGTTTTAAGTTATGGATACCAATGTGTATATACACATACACACACACATACATATATATATACATATATATGTGTAGATATCTGTATATATACATATATGTGTAGATATATATATATATACACACACACATATATACATATATATGTGTAGATGTCTGTATATATATACATATATGTGTATATATATGTATATATATATACACATATATGTATATGTATATATATATAGAGAGAGAGACAGAGAGATACAGAGGGAGATTGCAAGGGGCACAGGGGAACTTTTTTTTTAATTTGATGAGGTATCGTTAACATTTTTCTACATGATTATTCAATAATTATGGCCATAAATAACATTTTTATTGCCTTGGAAAAACAAGTGAAACCTTGAAGTGTTTATCATCTGTGGCAATCTACAGTGTTTTATATTACCAACACTTTTATATGTATATTGGTTTGAAATAAATATTATTGGAAACCCCGATGAGGAAACATTATTAAAAAATTCTGAGAGAGAGAGAGAGAGAGAGAGAGAGAGAGAGAGAGAGAGAGAGAGAGATTGGAGTTCTAATTACCTAACTTTATTGGCTTTGATACAATCAAATTAGCACATTTGATTGTATCAAATGTGGTACAAAGCCAAGGACATTGTTGGGACTGGTTGGAATTTTCTTTGTGACACAGGTAAAGGATTAAATCTCTTCCTTTGGTATATTTTGGTGTCTATTTATGTATGTATATATGTATGTATGTATTTATTTAGCCTTTAAGTTTGAGCCTTTCTCTCTTAGATTTTCAATCATCAGGTAAGTTTTGCTGTAGTAACAAGCTACTCCAAAATCTCAGGGGTTTACGAAGCAAATGTTTGTTTCTTGGTTGTGCTACATGGTTGCTGATGGTTAGCTGTAACTCTGTTCCAATGTGCCTGCACTCTGGGCCCAAGGTGAGGGATCAGCCACTCTCTGGTACATTGTGAGTTCTCATGGCAGAGGGAAAAAGGATATAGTGCATTGGCTCTTACAGCTTCTGCTCGGAAATTTTACCTATCACTTCTGGTCATATTTTCTTGTCTTAAGCAGGTCATATGTCCAGGTCTGACTTAAATGGCGTGGGGAAATATAATAATCCCCCCAGGGAGCGCAGCTAAGAGTATTATGTATTTGTGATCACAATACAATCTGCAGTGGGTCCTTTTCATCCTGTGGCAAAAATAAAACAAAGAATTTGAGATTTCTTTCCACTTACAAGGTATCTATTTTAGGCCACTAAGGAAATAAGGTGAGGCTCAGGGATCATCAGCTCCTTACTTGTCTCTAAGTTAAACTAACTCACTGTATAACCCACCTTCAGATGTCAGGAGAAAGTTATGCGGTAATAAAAATGCAGTGTGGCCCACGATTTCCTTTGCATACCTTTCTCATAAACCTTCAGCCATAGTGGGTGGGGGTTAGACCTTGGAAATACAAGTAATCTGAATGACTGTATCATTCAGCTTTGCTGGAGTAACAAACAAACTCTCAAGGTTTATTTCCTGCTCAGACAAAATGAAATGCAGTTTGAATGTCTGTCTTAGGCTGGCTTCCTCAGAAAGCAGCTCTGAGATGAAGATTTGTGTCCAGAGAGTTTAGAGCGGAGAGCCCTCGGTACCACCACTTGTGGATAAGGTAAGAAAAGATTGGGCAGAGGAGAAGTTGAAATGTAATGCAGTTTTACCTGAGGCCTCCGTTAATCTCACAGGAAGGTCTGGAGCTGAGCAAATCTTCAGGGTTATCTTACATGGGGAAGGGTCCAGGCTGTTTACTTCTATCTTGACATGTGCTATCTCCCTAGAGAAGGGTAATAGACTTGACAAAGAAGCTCTCTTCTGCTGAGGGAAATTTCCAGAGACAAACTCAGCTGAGGCTGTCACTACCACAGATGAGGAAATCTTGGTGGCACACCACAGCATCCACTGTGATTGGCCAGTTCCATTATCACAGGTGGACCACTGAGAACTTTTGCACCCCCAACCTGCCATAGCAGAGGAAAAAGGCTAGAGGTCTCTACCCACATTTCATTGTCCCTCAGCAAGTCATTGGCCCTGGCCTGACTGCAAGAGCGGCTGAGAGAGACATGTGTGTGTGTGTGTCTGTGTGTGTGTGTACGCGTGCGTGCATGCTACTTTTTGATTTTTGGTGGCAGAAGCTTGTTCTTTTTTTTACTAAGAAATGTGTTTATTTTGCAGGTTTATTGTCCTAAATTCTTCCAAATTTAGGAACTGAGTCATTTATTTGGATTTGTTCTATTTTAGGGTTGCTCTATATAAAAGTAATAGATATTTAATACATCACTTTTCTCTTAGTGATTCAGGAAAATGCCTCATGCCATGTGTAACCACAGAGAAAAGAAATGGCTCTTCTTCTGACACCACTATTTATGCCAAGTACTATATAAGTTGTCAATGTCATACTACAATTAATGTAGAGAATATGGTAGCAAAATCTGCTTAAGGAAGGCCAGGGACCCAGTCTCCTTCTGGTTGTTGCTCGGCAACCTTAGAATCTTACCCTGGTCTGCATGTCCCATAATGGCACCCCACCATGTCCACATTTAAAGTAGCAAGTTAGAGGATAAAAGGGTCATCCTCCCTTTCTTTCAGGACACACTGAAACTTGTTTGTATCAATTCCCTTCACGTTCTTTTGGGCAGAATCTAATCATATGGTCACATTTAGCTGAGGGTTGAAGTCTTTATTCTTAGGCTACCATGTACTTAAGGAGAAGTGAAAAGATAGTGTGAGATAACTATTTGGTCTGCCACAATGGCCTCAAACATGTCAGTTAAACACAGAGTTGGAAACTTGTTTATGGCCAGGTCTCTGTTTTCTTCCTTTCTAAAGAATTGGAGAAAGGCACTTATTCCTCTCTCTTTGGGGTAGAACTGCAGAGAATCTACTTATTTGGGATGGAATAAGAACAACTTCCAAACAGCAGGGTGTAAAAACTGTCCCAGTTAGAGCATAAAGTACGCTTCTTGTGTTTTTGTTCCAAGTTAAAAATAAAAGGTTAATTCAAATGAATTTAGAATGCAATTTTTTATCAGTATTTTTTGCACTTTTAAAGTAGTACATAAATATGTTTTATTCTTAATTTAAATTGACATCTACTGTGTAACTTCTAGAATAGTGTGTAGATGATCTTTGTGTCTCTTCAGGGAGCTAGAGAGTCAGTTAAAACGTCATTGATGATGCATGTTGATATTATTTGGTAGTATGAGTTAAATAATTTTCACAAAAAGGGCTATATCGATCATATATATATCACATTCAATATTCAAAAAAGGTTATATTAGTATAAAAGCATTTTTTTTTTTTTTTTACTTTCACTACAGATATATATGATTTATTGACCTTGGCATTATTCAAACTTGATTCAATACTAGAAGAAATAAATTGGTAGTTTTTAAGTTCAGAAATGTGCAGTTTGTAGATGTGACCTAACAGAAAATTAATATTCAAATATAATCTAATTAGTTCCCAATAATAACTTTTTATAGATCAAATAAAATTCAAAAAGTTCTTTATTAGAACTCAAAAAACTTTGAGGAAGCAACTTTTCAGGTGTGAATGTAGCTTTTCTGTAATCTTGAGTCATTTCTGATCTAGCAGGGATTTCTATGGGTGCCAACACTGTGGGGACAAATCCTGCTGTGGATTTGCTGACATCCACTGGATTTTCTTGGAAGTTCAATCATGTGATGAATATGATTCCTTCTCAAAAGAATACGACCTACTTGTACTCCAGGAGGATGTGGAGACTTTTCTTTTGGGAAGGTTTGCAAGAGTCAGCCTTTTATATCTCAGATACCTGTTATCTTTAGTCACTACCCAAAATATCAGCTTCTTCAGTAATCAATCCTTGGTATGTGCAGCCATTTTGTTTTATTTATTTATTTTGAGCCAACTTCCATAACTCTCCTTCCTCTAAAACCCTATCTTTTGTCTTTTGAAATCGTCATTCTATGGGACAAAATTTTTATCTTTTTCTCTCAATCTCCCTGCCTTAACTGAATCTTAGAGAGCTCCAAAAAGATTGTATTCCTTGTAGGTCTTTTAATTAATGCTACTCATATCCTGTAGGCCAAATAGCTCAGTACTGGGATGGGGTAAGTATCCTCACCACTCTTATAATCCAGTGCCAGTCATTTTATTTTTTTCTCAGCCTCTTATATACCCTGTTTCCCTGAAAATAAGACCTAATTAGACAATCAGCTCTAATGCATCTTTTGGAACAAAAATTAATATAAGACCCAGTATTACATTATATTATATTATATTATATTATATTATATTATATTATATTATATTATATTATATTATGTTATATTACCTGGTCTTATAGTAAAATAAGACCGGGTCTTATATTAATTTTTGCTTCAAAAGATGCATTAGAGCTGATTGTCTGGCTCGGTCTTATTTTCGGGGAAACGGTATACAATAGCAACAATAACCATGTTTCTTTGAAGATGAGGCCAGCTAGCTTTACATGTCACTAACTTTCCTCATTTTAACATCTCTGACTTTCAGATCATTCCCTGTTGCTCTGAGGATTTTGATGTCTATTTCCAGATTTTCTCTCTGAACAGTATCCTGCCATCCTCCCATATGAGGGCAATCTCCTATTTGGATTTCTCCAGAAGAGAAATCTATCCAATGATTACAGAGCTGTAGCCATAGCTGTTGACCACCCCTTTGCTAGGCTCTGTTCTCCCAAGTTCCACCTTGGACATTTTCCTTATCGATAATTATGTCACTTCTAAGTTATTATCTTAAAATATTCTGCTTTATACCTATATGCAGCTATGTTTGCAGGTGTCTCACATTGAAGGATAATGTATCACATTGGAAGAATGGAAACTTTTAAATCAGCCAGAATTGAGTTTGGATGTCAATTTTGGAGTTTTTAACCTGTGTGATCTTTGGTAGCTTATTTAATCAAATTGGGCTTTACTTTTCTAAGTAATAGCTAAGATATGCCAGTCGCGTTTTAAACCTAGCTACACACATGCTTCAGATTCCCTAACCTTTCGATTGCACCTAATATGAAAAAACACGTTCCTACCTTTTTAGACCAAATATGAAAGCTCACTTTCTTATTCTTTCCTTCACTCCTCATACCTAGAATAGAAAGACAGGAGATCCTTTGGTAGAACACATGCCATACAACTCTACCTGTGTGTGATATTCAGCACATGCTAAGGAATTAGAAGTAGTATATGTGTTCATATTAAAAGATTGCAGGGACCTAGGTTGCTGAATTTTCCTCTTTTGTTCAACATACAACCAGAAATAGCAGAGTTATTGTAAGAACTATATAATCATTAAGTGCAAAGTCTCTGTAATATACTAGGTGACTGATAAAGAGTTTATTATATATTATTTCCACTACATATGTTACTCAGCCTCTTTGAGATGTTAGGTTTCCTACAGTCTCCTGGCTATCAGCATGGGTCCTATGGTCCATTACCTCAGTGATTTTCCTGACAATACCAACAAAATCCTTGCTCTCTTGTTTTTTTGGCCCATTCTCCTGGCAAAACAAAATTCTATCTCAACCAGTTATCTGTGTTTTCTGGTACTTACAGCTTTCCAATGACTGCTGGAAAAGTAACACAATAATGCAAATTTCCATCACAATAAATCCATGCTCTCTGGCATTAACTGTGCTATTCGAGCTACACAGGGGTTATTTTCTATTTTTCTAGGCAATTAAAAAAAATCTGTTATTGTGTTACACCAGTCCAGCCCCTTTTAGAACATGACTTAGTTTACAGAGATCGCCTCATAACCTCCTGCCACCCTGTCTTAAAACGACACAAATTTACATCCATAATTTTCTCCTTACGTTCTATCTCTATTTAAATAATTATTTTTCCTACTATTTAAAGACAGTAGTGAATCTCATTTATTAAATGAACTCTGCTTCATGAGTTATCTTTTTTTTTTAAATTTTTTCCCTCCATGATCTTCAAGTTTTCCCTTCTAGTCTCTTCTCATTATATTTGAAATATATTAAAGTCCCTTTTTCCCACACACCCTTGTCTTTACCTCATGCCCAACTCTGTGTCCACTGTATCGCCTTCCTTGAATGTATATTCATTCCTTTTTCTCCACTTCTTCACTTTCCATTCATACCTAAACTTTTGAAATTTTACTTCTGCCCCACCCCCACACAGTCCTATGAATCTGTTTTTACGCATGCCCTATGATGCTAAATACAATAAAAAACTCTGTGTCTGTTTCATCTTTACCTTATGTTAGCATTTGTTAATATTTATCACTCTTCCTTCTAAGAGGAATGACCTTGCCTTGGATTCTATGATCCTTGACTCTCTTGACTTTCTTCTAGCATCTCCAATGCACTTTGCTTCTTTATGTTTCTTAATACTGGCATCATTTTCCTCCCTGATATTCTTTACTAGTTCATATAAAACTCAAACTCCTCTAAGCATGGCATTTACAAGCTTTTCAGGATCTTCCTTCCCCCTACTTACCCTTTTGTCTTCATTTCAATCAAGTTTTTAACTACTTCATGAAAACTATTTACTTTAATCATGTTAACCAAACTATTCCCTTTACCCATCTTTGTAGATTCTTTTCCTCTGCTTAGAACACTTCTCCCTCCCTCTTTGTCTTCATTATGTCTTAATTGTTTTTCAGTCTGACTTTCCTAACATTTCCAACATGGGTTTGTTACCTTGGTTTGTGTCTGAGGGCTTGTTGTGCTTACTTATGACTAGCTCTCATCTCACTCTACTGTAATTGCCTATGTATTTGCCAGTCACTTCCACTCCCTCTAGGTGGGCAGGACCAACATTATTCTTCATTGTGTCCCTGGTTCCCAGCAAAGTCGCTGAAAGATGCTTACTGCATAATTTAGAATGAATTAGTTAGGATAATTACATCTGATTAAACAAAATGAAATGCTTTTTCTCTTTGTGTGAATGTAAGGTTTAATATCATTGTTGATTTTTTTTACCTCATTTACTTGGTAATATATAATATACCTTTTATAAATTCTCATTTGACATTCTGTCTATCATAGGCGATTTTTCTTTGTCAATGAAATAAAATATGTGTTCTCTATCATTCTCCTTCACCAAACTTCACTGACTAGTGGGAACTACTACTATTTTAGCAACCAATAAAGAAAGCATCTTTAGTAAGCCCCATCTCCTAAAATCTTGCCACTATTTTTTTCCAAAAAATATTCAAAAGCTAGTTCTTATCTTCTTTGAATTTCTGCTCTTGCCAGCTCTCATCTGTAATATTGCAGATTTCTCCTCTAATTGCATATCTCTAGCTTTGTACCACTGCTGTCAATCTTCAATTTCAGCATGTAAGTTTTCTTATTGACCCTGACCTCTCTCATCTGATGGATAATTTTGTTTTCTAAGCAGGTTTTGTTAATGGCCTGGTATTCTGAAAACCTGCTTACTGTACTCTCAAAAGGAACTGGTCACACGTGAATCAACTGTTTTTAAGATGCCATTTGTTGTAGATAAAGTAGATAGTTAAGCCTCAGAAAATCCAGTATTGTCATTTCACTGGAAGATAAAAGTTACCCAGTTCATCTTGGTGCTTAGTTTATCATAGTAAATGCTTCAGAGATGAATTTTTTAAACATTCCCTGAGATTTTCTGGAACTTTTAAATATGTATTTTTACTATTCTCAAATTTATGTACTGTGAATATTTATTAACAATTCACAAAACACTGCTGAAGAATCATAAATTTAATTATATATCTTATTGTAAGACACACTTTCAAAATGTACAGAACTTTAACAAGCCTTTTAAGTACTTTCTCAAATTTATTTTTTATTTTAATATTTAGCAAGAGAATAGTTGAGATCCCATCTACACTCACATTAATAGATCTTATAACTGTTGAATAAGTTTGTACATTATATATTTTGCCATTGGGAAGTTAGTTATAATATGAAAGTTAATATGGAAGATTATATGGAGTCATACTAAACAAAGGAAAAAAGGCAAATGTTTGACTCAGAGGATTATTGAAGGAAAACCACAAATCAATCTTTTCCAAAATGATGTTGTCTATTTGTGGCAATCATTACACTGTTGCAATTATCCTTCAATGCATTTCTCTTGCCAGGTGAAAAAAATTCTCAAGAAAACTGCACATGGTGTTTCTCATAACGTGGGTAGAATATTTAGAGAAAAATTCCTGTACAACTCAGACCCATCTGTTTGGGATAAAATTGAATGCTGTGGCTTAATAATCTCTTCTCATAAAGAAGTAAACAAGTATGAACTTTACCATCAGACTTTGTCTCATTAGCTGTAATTGAATAAATCTTAGCATTGTTGACATACTAAGTTGGAGGGCAGGTTTAATGAAATTTTCAATTCTGTATGATAGAAATTTTACATTGAAGGTTAATAAGAATCTGAGAATTGCTGCTTAAAATTGTGCATTAAATGATGTATTGGTTCAATCTTGAAAGGGTAACTTATTTAAGGTAGAAAACTTAAAAGAAATGAAATTTCAAAGAGAAAAATAATATTACCTGTCATCTCATCACCTAAGGCTAACTAGTTATTTTTAAAAATTTTCTTCTAGAATCTTTCATGTGTATTTCCTATATAATAAGAATAAATTTCCATTATACTTAGGGTCAGGAAGAAGAACCATGTATCTCATTTTCCTAAATTAATTATATTCTTTTTTTCATAATTCGTAAGAAATCTCTTCATTTGTCTGAAGTTTTTTCTTTTAATATCCATATATTACATTTTTTTGCATAACCACTTTATCTTTATATGTGTTATATCTAGAACTTTCAGTGGTTATTCATCTTTTCTCTATGTTCTTTGATTTTACGAGTAAAGTACATAGGGATATTTTAAAGTCTGTAATATTAGACTTAAAATAATGTTTAAAAATGCAATCCTGAGGTTTTTGTGCCATAAGTTATGATAATATATTTCAGTTTAGAAGGTTAATAAAATAACTTAAATTCTAATTATAACAATAGTTAATATTTTTTTAAGAAAATGAGTTATAAACTGTGAAGCTCAAATCCTGTTCATGACGTTTGCATCCATGTTTATTACCATCTACACACCTCCTTCAGTCACAACATGGCCTTCCCATTTCTAATTCTTGCTCATGAATTAATTCTGGGTAATTTGGAGTGGAGAGGGAAGCAAGAGATCTTAAATATAAACAAATATAACAATTTTTGTTTCATTTACTGGATTCTTTTATGTTCCTCAGTAGACATTAATTTTTATGTAGATTTTACCTATTTTGTTAATTTACTCTCCAGTATTTCTTTTTGTTGCTCTGTAAATGATATCTTTTCTTCCATTACAATGATTTTTGTAATCAGCCAAAGTAGAAGTTTTTTATTGCTTCTAATACTTTGTAAGATTTGATTTTTTGGGGGTATTTTATGTATGTAATTATATTACCTGCCACTAATGTCTGCTTATATCTTTTAATTTTTATTTATTTCTATTGTCTATTACATTGGATAGTTTAGAGCATGTTAAGTAGTAATGGTGTAAGCAGTTATTATTGATTATATTAGTACATGTTCTAATGTTAAATCATCCATACATTTTGGAGTTAACTCCACTGTAGTCATGTGTTGTTCTTCTGATGGATTGCTTTCTATTTAAGACTTTGAAACCCTATTTAAAATACAGTCTTGTTTATACTGTGACATCTTGGCCAGATTTTGGTATCAATATCATGCAGACTTTGTACAAAAGCAATTGGTAAGTGTAATGGTTAATTGTATGTGTCAGCACGAGTAGGCTATGGTGCTTAGTTGTTTGGTCAAATATTAGTTTAGATATTTCTGTAACGGTATTTTGTGGGGTAATTAATATTTACATTGAGTTGACTTTAAGTGAAAGAGATTACTATCAATAATATGGGTGGACTTCAATTAGTTGAAGGCCTTAAGAGCAAAATCTGAGGTTTCCTGGAAAAGAAGGAATTTTGTTTTAAGGCAGCAACAACTCTGGCCTGAGTTTCCAGCCTGCTGGTCTGCCCTACAAATTCAAATTTGCCAGCCCTCCCAAACTTTTGAGCCATTGGTGCCAATTGATTCTGTTTCTGTGAAGAACTCCGAATGATAGAAAAGGTTTCCTTTTTTCCTTCCCTCTCCATGATTAGAGAGGTAAAATAGCATGGTAGTTAAGAGATGGTAGTAGTTAAGAGAATGGACACTGAAGATAGAATCTTTTAAATTTAATGTGTACATAATCATATCACTTGTGAATAAGGACAGTTGTGGCTCTTCCTTTCTAACCATTTTATCTCTTTGCTGTTGCTGTTCTTGTATTGTTATACTGATTAAGATTGCTATTATAATGTTGTGTAAGATTGGTGACAGGTGTCTCCTCCTCCTCCTCTTCTTCCTCCTCCTCTTCTCCTTCCTCCTCCTCCTCCTCCTCCTCCTCCTTGTCCTTCTCCTTCCCCTTCTTCTTTTCTATCTCAAAGGGGAATGATGTTTTGTTAGTAAGCTCATCATGGAAGAACTTCTGCCATTTGATTTTATGTATGAGGTCTGACAATTAAGTTCACGAACTTGTTGCAACGATGTTGTTAAGCTTCTTTGATATCAGAGGGATTATTCATTATGAATTTGTACCAACTGGACAAGCAGTTAACCAAGTTTTCTATTTGGAAGTGCTGAAAAGGCTGCATGAAAAATTTAGATGACTGAACTTTTTGCCAACAATTCATGGCTCTTGCATCACGACAATGCACCAGCTCACATGGCACTGTCTGTGAGGGAGTTTTTAGCCAGTAAACAAATAACTGTATTGGAACCCCCTCCCTACTCACTTGATTTGGCCCCCAATGACTTCTTTCTTTACCCGAAGATAAAGGAAATATTGAAAGGAAGACATTTTGATGACATTCAGGACATCAAGGGGACTATGATAACAACACTGATGGCCATTCCAGAAAAAGAGTTCCAAAATTGCTTTGAAGGGTGGACTAGGTGCTGGCATCGGTGCATAGCTTCCCAACGGGACTACTTCGAAGGGGACCATAGTGATATTCAGCAATGAATTGTGTAGCACTTTTTCTAGGATGAGTTCACGAACTTAATTATCAGATTTTGTATATTTATAAAATCTACTTTTCATCTACAGCAGCTGTTAAATATCAGGTATTAAAATAATGTGAGTATAGAAATAGTCATTCATATTGCTCTATCATTAAATGTTAGAACAGTTTTCAAAAATAATTAAGCAGAGTCAATAACATTGCTTTAGTGAAAATTATCAATAAGATTATTTTTGTTTGTTTTTCATTTTCTTTGTTTAATTTAATTTAATTTTTTATTAGTTTCAGGCATAAAGAACAGCATAGTGATTAGACATTTATGTAATTCACAAAGTGATAGCCCCAATAAGTCTACTATACATCTGACACTGTACATAGTTATTAGAATATTATTGACTATATTCCCTATACTGTAGTATATCTCCTTATGACTGTATTTTAAATTATAGTTGACATTCAATATAATTTTATATTAGTTTCAGGTGCAATACGAATATTCTAATGAGAGCAAATTCTTTTTGAATTATTAGGAAAAAATAAAATTAGGAAATTTTAAAAACACAAAATAAAACTTTTACTGATAGTCATGGTCAAAATGTTTGGAGATCTCTATACCATAGCGTTCTTTGCAAGTGTAATATATATGATAGCTCTTTTAACACTACTATTATACTTGAGCTCTCAACATTTTTAGTAACATTTTTTAGTGAATTTTTTAGAACTTTTTAGAACTTTTTAAGGACTTTTAGGTCAGGATGGAAGTAAAAGCCAGAGTGATTCTAAGGAATGAGCAGGATAGATTGGAGGCTTGTGTGAAAGGCAAAGGTGTAGATCAAAATAGCATGCAGTTTTGAAACTCAGTATCTAGACTGGCAATATACTTAAGACTGAAAGAAAAGATCAAGGGAATGAGCCAAGACTATTTACCTTGGTGGTTTGGAGAAAATAGTTAAGGGTTGTGGTTAAGCCTTTCATAAGAAAAAAAAAAATCTCTCTGAGGAGGGTAACTTTTTGATACTTCCTCAAGCACAGAGCTGCAGAGGTTTTTGGCATATGTCACTGTGGAGAGTCTGCTTGAGGTATGTTGGGGGGGGATATAGGCAAACACCATTCATCTGCTGAAGACCTCATGAGCCATTGGGACATCCGAGCAAATATGTCAAGTAGGCAGTTGAATATATAGATGGATCAAGAGTTCAGAGGAGACTCAGAAGAAGAGATATTTATTAGATATTATGGTATTTTGGAAGATAGTAGACATTTAAGGGAGGGTATAGATGAGGTTGCCTAAAAAAATAGTGTAGAATGAGAAAATACAAAAATCTCAGATCCAATTTTAGATTTAGAGTTCAGGTAGCAAATTAAAATGTGATATTAGGGACTGAGGTGAAATACTCAGAGAGGAGAGAGAAAAAAAGTGAAATGACCTGGATACAGACAAAATAGTGTTAAAGATAGAGGAAGGGGTCAACAATATTAAGTGCTGCTGAAAAGTGAAGAAAAAAAAAGAGGATTAAATATACCTGGTGGAGTGAGTGATTTGACCAATAGTAGAATAATGGGGGCAGAGAACAGATTGGTGTGGGCTGAGCAGTGAGTGGGTGTTCAGAAAAAAGATACAGCTATTACTCTTTTAGAGAAAAGTGTTCAGAGTGAAAAAGTAAGAAATGGGTGGTAGCCTAAAATGGAAAGGACTTATTAGAGTCTATGCTGTATATAAGGTACGCACATCAGCTGTTAACATTTTAGTTACAGAGTTGTGAATGCAGATTATAAAAAGTGTGGGCCCAGTGTATGATTTGGGCATTACTGATACATGATTGGTTATTTTTATGTGTGCGTATGTTTATGATCTAGTTGTTCTGAAGGCAGCCATTCTTATTCTTAGTAAATAGCTGGTAATATTCAGTTAATGACTGTTAGTGACAATAAATGACCCATAACACAATGCAATTATTACCCCTAAAAGGCTAAAAATTTCTATTTATACCTCATTTTAGAGAAAGAATCAAGACTATACAAGGATTGATTGAGTGCTCTCTTTATTCATGTAGATAAGGTGGATACTTATTGTGATTTTCTAGAATCTAGGCAGGTCCTCATTTTTCAAACTGTTCTCTTGACATCTGGAGAAACAATAGACCAAGAGAAATCATTTGCCTCCCATTCTATACCTGCCTTTAGCTGTTATTTGGTACCAAGTTTCCTACTGAGGCTGGAGGAGGTCTTCTGGTTGAGTAACCATAAGTGGGTGCAGCTTTAATTGGTTGGTAGCAGCAGAAATAGTGAACAAGTTGCTCAAATGCTGCACAAATTCTTTGGAAGAAACATGGGCAGTCAGTCAAGCAGAGACATTACTGTCATGTGTCAACAAATGAAGTCAGTAGTGGGAGAATATTCAGCCTCTTTCTTTCCATTTTGATCCTAGAGAAGCTGGAAGGCTTACTTGAGAGAATTAATGTAGGGGTTCTCTCCCAAACACTCACACAATCTGTTGGTACCCTCAGGTTGGTAATCTGGAGGATTAACTGTTGAATTAAGTTCTCCAAAGAGAGATGGATTTCATTTAATAATTGCTGTGAGATCATGCATAACTAGACCCACCCCAAACATGCTATTGTTATATCTTGTCTATAGAAGGAAGAAAAAAGAGAGAGCCAGAATTGGAATCAAGTTATATATATTAGAAAGTTGGACTGGATGTGAGGAGGGAAAAAGAAAAGGATGAGTTAGACTGGGAAGAGCAATGAATTAAACAATGTAAAATATTTCAGATGAGTAGAAATGGGTTGTAAAATTAATTCATGTTCTTTATCTCTACAAGTTTAATAAAAGTAAGATTTTCTTCATAATAATGTTATTAGTTTGAAAGTATTGTTTTTAAGTTCTCTAAAAACTGAATTAAAAGTCAGCGCAATGTATTCTGGATTTTATGTAAGGCTTTCACTGTCTGAGGAGATCTCAGTTCTTAATTTGCAAATTGCATACTTGTCCCAAATAATATGACTATATGACCAAAAGATGCCAATAATCATGGCAAGAAATTGAGAAGTGTTTTTTTTTTTTTTTTTTTTTTTTTTTCATTAAAGAGGATATAGAATTTTAAACAGTTGTTTAAATAAAGTAAGAAGGGAGAGATAACATTGCATAGAGCTATGAGTTGTCAGGTCCCCGAGTTTTACATGGGAACAGTTGGTGAGATGATATCAATGAAGAGTGGGGTTTTAGCAGGGAGGTTCTCTTTGCACTTTGAAAAGTGTTTATACCGTCCTCTAGAACTCCACTATGCAACCTGAACCATTTGACTGTTGTAGAGACCTGGCTCTGTAACTATTGCCATGTAAATTGTAAGAAACTACTGAAAAAATTCTGATATTTACTGCAGGATAGAGTGAACATGCCCTTTCCTAGCAGCATCTCTTTATATCAGACTTTAGGTATCTCTGAGCTCATTACTCCAAAAAAAGACCATGAGGTGATAGCGAATAATTAATTATCTAAGATATTTACTGCATGCCTATGTCCACCATTAATACACTGGAGAATATTAATTCTATTTTTGTGTGTATTGTTCCCTAAATTTCAAATAATTGAAAATTAATATTGTTATAAGATATTTTTCACTTAGATAATTGATACCATGCTATGTGGTTAAAGGTGAAAAGTAAAAATAATTGTTTCCTTTAAATGTTAATAGCAATTCCAAACCATTGGAGGCAGCTGAGGTTGGAATCTGAAGCCACGTTGATTGGCTTCTACTTTTGTTCAAGATGAGGAGATTGGAAAGTCTCATATTTTATAAGCAGTCGACAAGGCTTATATTTTATCTCTTTTTCAAAAGTATGTTTTAAAATTTATTTGCACAAAATTAATTCTGTGAGTCTTCTGTCTCCGCTGGATTACAGGTTTCCAAGTTTATGGTTAAAAACTTGTGCCCTATTTTTACTAGGAGTGCTGATGGGTTCTTTGCTTAACTGTTTGCTTCATTGTCATTGATTATTTTTGGTCCCTTTCACTTGGTTTGTGAAGGTCTTATAATCTGATTATTGTTTTTCTGCTATGCTATCCTATCCCCACCTGGTGCATCCAATCTTTATGAGTGGGGAGAGTGCCAGGGAAAATAATACACATAATAGACAATCAGTCTTTAACTCCTCGGGTCAATTTGCAGGACCACCAAACCTGGAGAAGGAGCTGTGCTAGCTTGTAGTCCCTTTATGTTTCCCAATCAGTAACAGACAATGGGTCAAGCAACATGGATGTAGAGAGATTTATCTGCATTGACTACACTGAGAGATACCAGAGTTCCCTAAATTATCGGGCTTGATAAAATCCTTTAGTATTTATACGTCTGCCCCGTTTTGATTGCATCTTTTTCCACTGTATAAACCTTTGTCAATCCACTCCCCAGACTTCCCTCCAAACCAGTCAGAGCACGGAGTTCACTACTTACTAATTACCTTTACTTCTTTTGCTTGTTTGCTTTTGACATGCAATGTGATTATTGGAAGATTGGGGTAGTAAATTGTAAGTGTAATAGTGCAAGTTAAGTTCTGTCTCAGCCTGTAGCTCTTCTCCATTTAAATGAAACTCACCTATGTTCTTGGCTTTTCCAACCCATATAGTAACGATAATTTATAGACTCTAGTCTGTCTCCTTACCGAGTTTGATTTTCTTGATGTCTCCTCAAATTTGCAATTTTAACGTTTCCAGTTATTAGTCCAAATACATCTATTTATTTCTTAGTCCAAATATATCTATTTATTGTTTAGTAAATGTCTAGCTTATAACTGTTCCATATTTTCATTATGACAAATACTGAACAATATAATTCTTAACAGTATTAAAAAATGCAAAAAACATCAGTACGTATGAAAATAAAACGGATTTTTATTATTTAATCAGCATGAATTAACATTTTTCTTACTGAATTCTTTTTATCACCTGCTTAAATCATATGTTGTAACATATATAATTAGGATGGGAAATTAGAATAGGTCAATAATAATGATTTATGGGATTGAAAAAGTTTTTAAAAATCATACAGTATCTTATAATTCACAAATGCCTCACCAAGCAATCTGATAAAGTTATTTTTTTCCTATAAGAAGGACTGTTGCAGAGGGAATTCTAGAATTAATAGAAAAAGCCTCATGAATAATGGCAAGTGGGTGCTTCGTGATACAGAAGAAAACCACCAAGTGTGGTGGCCTTGAATATAAAATCCCTTTTCTGAAAGTCCTTCTATTTTTTTTTAGTCAGCCCTCAGAACTGAATAGCATTTAGGCTTTTGTGTATAGCGATTAGATATTTCATGAACTCAAGGACCTGACTAATCGCTTGTGAATGCTAAGAATCCTGTAAAAATAATAGAAATAAATTCTCGTGGAGGAGCAAAGAACATAAATCTAGGTGTCGGTTTTTAAGAACAAAGACTGAAATATTTCATTATATTTAGAAAGAATTGTTGCTTGAAATCTCATATTAAGATGTGTTCATTCAGGTGGCAAGAGCGATACATTGATGGATTACAGTACAAAGGGGAAAAAAGGAGAGGAAGGTACAGTACTACATATGTTACTAAACTCATTTCACCTGTAAAGGAAAGAGTATTGATTTCATTCATCTCACTTAGTTGGGAGTCTGACTTAAGAAAAATTCAAGTTCATTGACATCAACTCTAAACATGACAGGACTGTATTGAGAACAGAAAGAAGAGGGAACAGAAAAATGATAAATGTAACTTCATTAAGAAAATTTAAAAACACTATTTTTCTTCATGAGAAAGCAGCAAAGGAGCCAGAGATTCTGGTTGCATCTTTAATCTATAGTGACCTCAATGGCATTTGTGATCTATGGGTTTTAACTTATGAGAGAGAGAGAGAGAGAGAGAGAGAGAGAGAGAGAGAGAGAGAGAGAGAGTCGGTGTGTGTACATTTTTTCAAGAACAATCAGGACAGACTAGTCGATAAAACTACGACATGAAACTTTTTTAGCTGAATGCTGCTTGTTTTGTATGGGTATATTCATGGTTTGAAATAACAAGAAGCTGTAGAAAACTAATGCATTAAATATAATACTTTGCTTTTATATTTTTTCAATGAAAATAATTGTAGTTTTTTTACTTACTGAATTTTACTCTTTTATAGTTTTTGCCATACTTTTTTTTCTTTTTAAATCATCTGAGGTATCACCACTGTTGCCTCTGAGTCTTAAAAAGTTTACTGTGATTCATTAATCTCTACATTTAGCATATATTTATTGAGTGGCCTACATATAAATGACCACATTTGGTACTATGGAAGACGTGAAGATGAATCAAACCTAGAAGGGATATTTAAGGGAGAATATTGGCTTCATCTCCTACTCACTGGATTGCGTTTTCTGGCAAGAGTCTTTCTAATTCTGGATGGTGGCCCCTCTCTTTGGAATGCAAGTACTGCTGTCCTTGGTCTAGTGGGAATTATTCCATGCAGAATGTGGGAATTATTACAGACAGAATATGGGAGCATGATCTGCTACTCCAGTGAGATCTGGGTCCGTCTTTGAAAGCAGAAATGCCCATGTAGATCTTCTGAGCCTTTTTTGGAAAAGGCTATGCAATTTACTGGGAAGAAATGGAACGCCCAAATAGAAATTATTGTCTTGACCTCATCTATCGTTCAATTTACACACTTGCATATGGTGCCAGGGTGAGCCCTAGCATCAGAATGACAGTTGGAGAGTCGTAAGAGTTGATGGATACAGGAGAGAGGATTAATAATATTTGAGTATGGGGGAGATTATTTGAAAGACTGAATTTTAAGAAGCAAATTAAAAAAAATGCATTCCTTATTTCCCATGACCTATAAATAATTATAAAAAGATACATTATTTTTAAGCAGTTTAAACGCCTTAGGTAGATTTTTAATTTGGTAATTTGGGCAAGGTAACATACTTTGTAATTTTATTTAAATTCCTCTGAATTATTTTGTTCAGATATGTGTCAAAAGATAAAGACAAAGTTCCTTTAAGGGACTAAGAATGGCTGGGCTCATTAAGTTATTATCGTTAGTGATTTTGTTCAAAGTAATTAGTAAAGGCTATGATCAGTGATCTTATAATGAGGGAGGTGTGAATGACTAGAAGATGGCTAAGGGAATAAATCTTATCCTGAATTATATGCGACTTATAAGTGTCTAGGGCTTTCTTCTGTTTTGTAATAGTAGGACCTGTGTAAAGGAGAGAAACAACTACGTTTTATCAAAAGGGTAAAAAAGACTGAAGCATTTTATAGCTAAATGGAAACAATAAGGACAGAGATAAAGGCCTTATTTTAGATAAGCCTCAACATCAGGTTTATTAGGGAGAGCAAATAATTAAAAATAGAATGTTGAGGTGTTAAGCTTTTCCACCTGGACACATAGAATGCCAAGGAAGAAAGAACAGAGCTCAGAAATGTTGGAGATCAATTAAAGATTTGGGGTGAATTTTTATTTTACACATTAGGAAATTACAGATTGGTAGTGATACATAATAGTTAAAGTGTATGAAAAAGCAGAATAATTAATTCCAATGCATATTTATGGTTTCCAATTTTTGTCGTTTTTTTTTCTTAAAATTACCGTTGGACCAATGTAAATTTTATATGCCTTGATTATTTTTGATATTTATATTTTTAATAATAACCAAGACCAACAGAATCCCATGCTAAACCATGTAAAATGCAGCACACTGAGGCAACTGGATACTAGAAAATACTCAACCTTAATTTTACAAATCTATGGGGATGATAACGTAGGTAACTTCTAGGAAAACTTCCAAGAGGAGAGATAAAATATACACTAGCCTGTTAACTGCAAAATTCAAAAGGCAGCTGTTTCTAAAAAAATTGTGGTTGTTTTCCTGTAAGGGCCACGATGCCCCAGAACATCCTGTGGAATAATTCCCTTCCCTCTGGTTAAACAAGACGTTAGCTGCTTTGCTTCAGTAATAATTCATTTAGTTGGACATGTTGAGCTACAAACTGGTGACTAATGTTTAGTTATCTCTTTTGTGCTAGCTGAGTCACTTTATGCGTTCCTCTATTCAGACCAAGAGCAATACATGAAACATACGTATTTAACACAATTGGGTTATCACTGCTTTCTTCCAGCACATCAATCCAGAAAACCCAGGGCGAAGACATTGTATTAAAATGTAACATAGTGTGAAAATGTACATTCCCAAAGAACAGCAGATATAATAACCTGGTAAATAAAAATCAAAATTGTAGAAAGCTCCTTTTTCAATTGAACTTCACCTCAGTTTCAATTATCTTTCCTCTCTATCCCTTATCCTACATAGAAACTTGAGTGAGGCTTTACGGCATTTTCCTTAAGAACTAGGAAATGTTTTGCAATTTAGTGTCAGTGTCAAAATAGAAATTCTATTTTTCAAATACTTCAAGATTGTTTGATACCATTCATATTTTTCTGCAACTGCATCTTTTTTCCTTTTCCCTGGAACCTTTCTCTTCCCCATGGTTCTAATATAAAGAACTTCTGCATTTCATTTTTGAAAATTTCCACTTCTTTTTCAAATTGTGCTTGCTAAAAGCCTTCTTGTGGGCTGCAAAACTAACTCCAATGAATTGACAAAGATTTCATACATAAAGTGCTGATATCTTAACAATTTTATTCAAGGAAAAATAGCACCTTCATGTAGTGTTTTGATTATTTACAGCTGTAGGAAAATCTCTTTGGTTTTCAAACTAACTTTGAGAAAGGACTTATGTTTCTTTTGGAAGTCATTCTGGGGATTGTGTGAAAATTCTTTTAAGTTCATACAACATGTTTTTTTCTTTCATATTGAGGATAAATCTGGTTTCTATATTATTTTTTCTATGCATACCATTCCTATTTGAGAAACATTACTCCCTGATCCTTGCAAATAAGATTTGACTATACCATGACCTTTTGAGTAAAGAGTGGTAAGTAAGATTCAGAGGAAAATAAACCTGCAAAAATAATTCTGAGCTATTTACTCATCATAATAAACTAGAACGAATAAAGGGACAACTGACAGAAACTCTGTGTTCTATTTTCCATTACATAGTACAGGGCTGTAAAGTATCTATAATCTTATATGGAAAAAGGTATTAGAGAAGATATCAAACTACTCTAAAAATATATGAAATTACATATATATGTAAAATTATACATGTATACATATACTCACTGTACTTAGTTATTCTTTCATTGTCAGCCTTATGTAATAACTTAAGGAAGGGTGACACTATTTGAATCACATAGAATTTGCTACCATTAGTTATGATTTTATGCTTGCTTTAAATAAAATTTAATGTGGTTAAAATGAATCATTCTGTGGTTATTTTGCAGGTCCTGGTGGGTATGATTAATACAAGCAGGAAAGAAGATGGTGTTTCTTTGAAAGGAATAAAAGGTAATGATTCTTTTATGTTTTTTGCAACAAGTCAGTGAGATAGGAGAGTGGATGGTGAAAACAAACAACTAGCAATAAACAGAAATGTGCCAAAATTAAAAACTAAGAGCCTCGGTGCCTCACATCTTTTAACATGCTTTATAGCTGTGTGTGTGTACTATGGGGACAGTCTGAATTTGTGTAAAGTTCTTTATAAAATATTTGGTACAATGCCATGGAAACACAAAGGTAAATCTGATTTTTGATTAAGTGTTTTGGTAGGCACAAAACTTAGGAAAACAGGAAAAGTTTGGAATTAAAAGTATTCATTCCTCTTTATTTTCCTCTTCTTTATGAAAATAAAAGCCTTAATTTTGTTTTTGTTTTTTTTGTCTCCCTCTTGTGATTAAGCCATACTAAACTCTTGAAAAGATATTTTACTAATCCGGAGGGAGAACTACTGGACTATGGGAAACTGAATTGAACTGTAAGAATATATACGATCTGTTAAATAGCTTGGAAAAGAAGAGTGTGCCAGCCCCAAGGCACCTATTTGATGTAACTTACATATGAAACCCCATATAGCATTTTGCCCAGTATATAGCACGACCCATTTTCATAAAAATACAATTTTATGTTGGTGATATGCAATTTTCTCCAGATAATAATTTATGTGGAATTTTATCGGTTGACTAAAAGTAATCTATACTGAGACATGTCTTGTTAAAGTTACTAGATGTTAAAAAAGATAAAAAATACCATAGACAGTTGGGGAAAATAATTTGTCACCATTGCTAGTAAAAATAAATCAAGCTGGCTGTATACTTTATATATCCTATCAACACAGCATCGACTATAACATTCTTAGCAAAACAAAGTGTGCTTTAAGAATTTTGTATCCAACCAAATTGTTGTTCAGAGCCAAAGCAGCAGGCAAACATTTTCAAACATGTAAGAATTCAGAAACTATAGCAACACAAATTCTTCTTAGAAAAACAAAACAAAACAAAAAAAATCTAGCTTACCAGGAGATGAGTCCAAAAACCATAAAGAAAGACACCGGTATGAAGAATAAACTATAAATAGATAAAACTGTGGAAATTATAACAGAAAATGTAAATAATCTAAATCTTGACAATATAGAAATTGGTTGTTTTTTTTTTTATTAAATTTATTGAGGTGACAATTGTTAGTAAAATTACATAGATTTCAGGTGTACAATTCTGTATTACATCATCTATAAATCCCAATGTGTGTTCATCACCCAGAGTCAGTTCTCCTTCTATCACCATATATTCGATCCCCCTTACCCTCATCTCCCACCCCCCAACCCCCACCCCCCTTACCCTCTGGCAACCACCAAACCATTGTCTGTGTCTATGAGTTTCTGTTTCTCATTTGTTTGTCTTGTTCTTTTGTTGTTTTTGGTTTATATACCACATATCAGTGAAATCACATGGTTCTCTGCTTTTTCTGTCTGAATTGTAATATGACTAGTAAAACAGGAGGTGGAATTGGGATATATCTGTATCTTTTATGGAGGAATATTTAGTAGATATTATTCAAACTAATAAAATAAGGCTCATTCTCGATTTTTATTCAGCATAAGTAGTTTTTTCTAAGTATAATGAAATGAAATATTTACTTTTTTTTTAACTGAGAATGTCTTTCATTTATTTTTGACTGCCAAAGGCAGGATTTGTTTGAAAGTAAAATTAATAATGATAATTGTATCGCAGAAGCTAAATTTTCAGATTTAAAAAATCTCATCTTCACTAGTATTTATCTGTTTTATTTATTCATTCATTCATTCATTCATTCATTCATTCATTCATTCATTCATTTTTTGTGTGTTTTGTTTTTTTCTACAAGCTTTCCAGGCGTGTGATGATCCTCAAGGGATTTGTCTGACTGGTTCAGGGTTGTGTGTCTTTGGTTTTTGTCTCTTCAACAGGGGTAATCTCTTTCTTAACATAGATCCTTCTAGTCTGCTGGTGGTAGGGAGAAAAGAGAAAAGGAAATTGAAAGCACAATACTTCTTTCTATCTCTTTCTAGTACCAAGGTAGTTAAATAGAAGGGTATAAGATTTTTATGTACAGAATTTAGGAATGTTTTCAAAAGTATCAACTCCTTCTTCTCCTACCAAGTAATCTCACGATAGATTTTGCACATGTTTTAAAAAAATAAAATTGATGTAAACCTAAGTGTCAACTTTTAAAATCTTACCTCAAAAATTCAGTGAGATTTTTTTATGTAAAACTAAATCTAGAAATGCACTAATTGCTTCTAGAATATAAAATTCTTGCCCTGTATATACTATTAGAATCATAGCTCTGGAATATTTATGGAAGTCAGAAAAATTCCTCTAGAGAAATGGTAAGTGTAATGTTATTATATATAGTATGAACTTTTATCTCTCCTTGTTGATATTGCAAGCTACCCTGGGTGCATATTTATATATGTTGCAATAGAAAAAGTAAATGGTAATTGAGAAATTCAAATTGGAAAGACTACATTCTCACTTTATTTGAAAGTACACAAATTTCATCCTAAAATGTTGACACAGTTCAAAACCTAAAAGCAAAATCCATATTGTTTTTATTTTATTAATATGACTCATTTTTTTCTTTTGTTCTTTGTGATGTTAATTTTTAATTTAAATTTATTTTAGCAGTTTTTACTATTTCAAACAGTGGATAGGCATCCTTGAACATTAACTGTCTGTCAGATTATAGGTTAAGATTTAAAATTTAATTCTTTCTGTTTATTAAATTTAACGAACAATTTCAGTTTTGAGTTTGTTTGCAATGTACTTGATATGTGAAATATTTTGAAATGATAACTTTAAAGACGTAAGCTCATAATGCATTCAGATTTTTGTTTTAGAAATATGCATCATTACTGGGTAAATAATGAAAGTAATAAAGTTATAGGGTTATTTCAAAAAGTTACCCAATATGATAGTTGCAGTTTGATAATAGTCTCTTTCTTTGAACCCGGTCAGGGAAGACTGTTTCACATAAACTATTGAATAGTTCAGAAAAGCAATACATTAGACTCATATCAACTTGGAATGAGAGCACTATAAAAAGAATACAGTAATAATTTCTGTTTCCTCATGTTTGATGTAGTATTGCATTATCTCAATTAAATAATTTTCTTATTCATCCATAAAAATACTCTAAAACTTAAATTTAACAGAATTATTTAAAACCATTATGTCACATACTTTTTTTATTTAAACTCATCTATTATGTCATTAAGTACTTTATTTATTTACATTGAACTGGCTTATTAAACAGTGGGCTTACATATTTTATAACACCTGAAAAAGTACTTTGCCTTTTAAGAGTTTATAGATATTAATATACATTAGGGTAAAAGCAAGGTGAGATTGGGGGAGCACAAATTTTGCAATACATATTTTCCTGAAAATTTTGGAGACTGTAAGATACTGATATTTACATTCTAGAATAATTAAAAGACTCAGAAATGAATAGTCACTAATTTCAATCTGGACTTTTCTCCCCCAAAGATGATTTATTTTTACAGAATGTTTGGGAAACATTTGTTTCTGTATGTTGTCAAATTAACATTTCTGCAAATTGAAGTTAAATAATATAGTAAAATAGTATAGGTACAGGTATATCACCTTTTAGAAACAGTCATTTTGATGAGAGGAGGGAATACAATTCAGCAACATATTACACTTATTGTTGACTATTGATCTTGAATTCATTGAATTGCCACTCTGATTATTTGAAATGGTTTGTTGAAAATAGTCAACAAGATCCATTATGGCTTCAAGATTCTTTGGGAAGTAGAGGTCACTTTTATAGAAGCAAAGTATGTATTTTTCATTATTATCCCCATAGTGCAGAGCAATGGACTGTGCATCAGAATCACATGAAGGACTTATTAAAACAAGCTGGTCCAGAACCACACTTTGGGAACCGCTGGTATAGAGCAATTGTAGTGTTCAAAATCATTACCCTAAGAGTTTTTAACATGTAGATTCCTGGACCTATCCCCAGAGGTTTTTATTCATGTGTCTGTGTACCAAATGTCCCACTTGGTTATGCCAGTGGTACAGGACTATGCACTCAGAAACACAATTGCAGAGATTAGATAATAAAAATTAGTGAAATTGTAGCACTTAGTCAAAAGATTCAGAACAAAGAGATGTTGGATTAATTCAACACATTTTGGAAATCAAAATGTCGTTTTGTGATGTTGATTTCTGCAGGCTTTCGGTAGTTTATTGTTAGGAAGCTACTGCATACATCTGTTTCAGATCTAATTAGCCTTAGGTTCAGACACTTAAAAGAAAAGTGAGGTGATTTTGCAGGATAGGAACAAATAATGTCTATGTTGGAATTACTTTCCCCTTAGTCCTTGATTTTCTAGAGCAAATCAGGTCACATAGATTTGTAAAAATAGCAGAATTTTGTTTGTTTGTCTTACTCAGAACTTACCTGACAATCATTTGAGGAGAATTTGATTAATAATGTATAAATAATTTGACAAATAAGCTTCTACTTAAAGAAATGCTTATACATTTTAGGGTTTCTTTATTCTATTTTTAAATTCAAATTTGTTTTCCAAAAATTAATCCATCTAGTCTTAACTCTAATATGTAAAAAGCTTGGAAGCCATCATTCTTGTTCTTTCAACAAAAGACAAGCTGAAAAAAAACTGAACATCAACAGCTTTTCTTGACACCATCAGCGAACTGATATCACAGGGCAAACTACTACCCAGAAATCTGAAGAGATAGGTAAATCCAGATAGTCACAGATGAGATCTACTTACCTGAAGCAAAAGCAGGTACCATAAGTTGTTAGAAACATTTAAATTGTAATTTTGATAAATTTCTTCAGGTTAAGTGTGGAATAGCTTGAGAATAAGAAACTAATTGGGGACATGGTTTGGGGGTGGGAGCCACACTTTTGTGGATTGTCCCTCTGGGAATCCTGCCATTTTCTCATTATAAAGAGTCAAGAAATATCCCTTTCTAGCTCTGATAGAGGAAGAGGAGGAAATAGCATTGTGAAATATAGACAGAGAAGTCTCTCCATAACAAAGGCATGCTATCCCCGGGAAAATTACTTTATCAGAACCTTATCCAAGGTGGGGGAAAGGTATTTTGTAAATTTCAACCCTCTAGCCTTCTTATCTCACCTAAGGGTATTGTGGATGGGTGGTTAAGAAACACATGTGAAGGTCACAGCTAAGGGACACATGCCAACCAAAACCCTGAGATTTAAAAACAAAACAAAACAAACAACAACAATAAAACCCTGAAGTTTAATCATAAGATTATAAATTGCTTGCCTTCCCCACACGTTATTACCACACCAGGGCTCCAGTATAAATATAGTGAATTGCAGCTGAGAAAGCTGCATGATACAGACTCTAACTGTAGAGAGATTCTTAGAGAGGCCCAAAGAAAGCAGGGGAGAAAATAACAAACAAACAAACAAACAAACAAACAAACAAAAAACAAGGACACTAGAGTAATTTGAAGCCTCTGCCACCTATAACTACAGCCAACATTAAACACAGCGCTACTCTTAGGGAGATTAACATAAAAGTTCAATTCCTAGTACCTATAACCTCAGTTCCTATTACCCAATACATCATGTGTGGCTTTCAAAAAAAATTACGAGTCATGATGTCATGGTGTCAGATGGTAGCTGGACTTATAACGGCGATCACTTCTTTAGGTATGTAAACATTGAATAACTATAGTGTACCCCTGAAACTAATATAACAATGTATGTCAACTATATTTTTAATAAAAATATGTTTTACAAATTTCAAGGCATGTGAATGGGCAAGAAAAAATACTGTCTGAAGAGGCAAAATATACCCCAGAGCCAGAGTCAGATATCACACAAATTTTGGAATTATCAGAGAAGGAATATAAAGTAATTATGATTCCTATGTCAAAGACTATAATGGATAAATCAACAAACATGAGAACAGATGTGAAATGTAAGGAGAGGTGGAACTTCTAAGAAATAAATGCTAGAAATTAAAAAAGTTCTGTAAGAGAGGAATGCTTTTGATGAGCTCATCTGTAGACTGGATATGATCAGAAAAAGCCTGTGAGCTTATAAATATGTCAATAGGTTTCCCAAACTGAAATACAAAGAGAAATAAGAATTAAAAACAAAACAAAGTAAACAACAACAACAATAAAAATTAGAACATCTAAGAACTCTAGGATAATTTCAAAAGGTATAACATATACATAATTGGAATACTGGAAAAAGAAAGGGAAAGCAGAGCAGAAGAAATAGTTGAAGTAATAATGGCTGAGAACTTTGCAAAATTATGGACAGACACTAAACCACATACCTAAGAATATTAAAAGACACCAAGCGGGATAAAAGACAAAAAAATTGACTCCTAGGCAAATTGTATCTAAATGCAGAACATCAAAGAGAAAGTTTGAAAGCAGCTAAATGGTGAAAAAAAACTCACCTTACCTGTAGAGGAACAAGGAAAAGAATTACAATAGTTACATCAGAAGCCATGCAAGCAAGAGAAAGTGGAGTAAAACAAAATGTTATAAAAAACAAAACAAAAAACTACCAACTTAGAGTTCTATATCCAGCAAAATTATTCCTCAAAAGGGAAAGAGAAATAAAAATTTTCTCAGAAAAAACAAAACTAAGGGAATTCATCACCAGCAGACCTTCCTTACAAGAACTTTAAAAGAAGTTATTTTGGAAGAAGGAAAATGATATAGGTCAGAAACTCAAATCCATAAACAAAGGAAAAATTTGGAGAAGAAATAAATAAAAGCAAAATAAAATCCTGGACTTTTCTTATTCTTAATTGATCTAAAAGATAACTGTTTAAGTAATAATAGTAACAATGGGGAGATTATAGCGTGTGGATAAGTGAAATGAATGACAGCAATAATTTAAGGGACAGGTGGCAAAAATTGTGACTACTGTATTGTAAAGTACATGCATTATATATGTGAAGCAATGCAGTGTCATTTAAAGGTGGACTTAGATTTATTAAAACATGTATATTTCACACTTTAGAGCAACCAGCAAAAATTTTGAAAAGAAGAAAAATTTATAAATAAAACACAATCCAGAACAGTTTATGTATTCTTACCAATAGTTTTAGCAAAACTAAGCCCCTTCAGCGGTTGGTATAATTCATCTCCTGATATAAATAAAGTGGCTTGTGATACTTGAACTAATTTAGCACCAGCAAGGATATATGGAGGAGAAAGCAGTCATTCTGCTCAGTATTCCTGAGTGATATCAATGCCAGAGTGTCCCCATGTCCCAAAGTGATCATTTTCTAGAAATTCACATAACAGTCTTGATAATGAATGCTTCTGGTCCTAGTTGGTCCAAGTGCAACCATCTTAAATCTTTTTTCTACAAGGTCAATAAAGAGGCAGAAAAAATGTAAGTGAACAAATCTTATATATAATTCACCATGTGGTAGGTTGGATTAGAGTTTGACAATCCCTTATTCCATCTCTTAACAGAGAGCTCTACAATGTGGCTCTACAATGCCTTCAACTGTGGACAGAGTATACTTCCTTGCCTTATTGGCGATTTGGTTTACTTGGTTATGCAGCTTACTTACATGATGGAATGTGGTTAGAAGTAACAATGTGCTGTACTTACTTGAGATAATAAGAGGTATGATTTCTTTCTGTTCACCTACTTCTCTCCTGTGATTGCCATGGACATTGCATGCCCCACGTAACTGTTATACCATCAGTCTGGACCTCAGGATGTGATATGTGTAGAGCAGACTTCAACCCACCAAAAAGTCTGGAGTCCAGCCTTTCCCAGCTGAGACCAGTCTAGATCACCAGAACCTCAGATGACCTGAAGAATTCATGAGCATGAAAATGGGTTTTTGTGTATGCTACTGAGATGTTGAAGTTTTTTTACATAGAAACAAGACATACCCATGTATTTGTTGTTAAATTTAAACTTGTAAAAGATACTAATAAAAATGTTTTGCATAGGTATATTTTAAATTCCACACCTAAATTTGCTTACTCTGTTCCCAAGAAGGACAGATGATTTACATTTTATAATTGTTTAGTTATTTTGAGTACGCACTAGTATTCTCACTATAAAATAAGTCTCTGTTATAGTGAGATAATACAGTTTTCAATGTCTGGATTAATGTGGACTAATTCACTAATTCTGTGAAAAATAACTTCTGAAATTAGTAAAATTAGTTAACTTAGCTAGCCAGCTGTTGAACTGAATACATTTAGTAACAATGTGAGGTGGTCTTAAAAGTATAAGAAAGGTTATATTCTCAGATTATAATTTGTTATTCTTTTCTATGATAAGCCTTTGATTAAAAGTTGACATATTTAGTTGGATAACTTAGTGTTTCTATGCATGAAGATGATTATCTTATTCAGGGATTTTTATTTTTGCTTTTTTCAGTCTTTTCTCTTTCATACAAGTTCTTGTTTCTAATACTTTTCTATCTAGACATGTTTTCTCTTTTCTTCCCCTTCTGCAGTCCTCCAGCTTAAAGTTCCATGTTCTCTATTTTTTGATGTCTTTTTCTTTTATTTATATTTGTATGATTCTAGTGTATCGTACATGTATTTTTTTTTACCTTCATATCCTGATTCTTTTATTTTCTTTTATTTACAGTCTTCTTGGAATTCAGAAACAGTTCCTTCAAATTTTTCTCAGTTTCTACTATGCGGTGTGTCGTGAATACTCGTAAATGCTGAATGAATAAATGCTGATGATCTAAGCAAGAAACAATAATCCTGTCAAAGCTCTTTTTGTTTTCTTTAAAATTGCATATGACTGAAAACAAAAGTCAACAGCAGAAGCTGTTTCCTAACATTTACATGTGATTTAGCAGCCTTGAGTTTCATTTGGGTTCATCCTAGGACATCCAAGAAGATACTTTCTAAACAGCCAACATTCAGCTCAGGCGGAGTTGGTAGGCTCTGTCTACCAGTGACCATAAGCACTTTTTCTCTGGGGCAAACCACCCCAAATTGTCAAAAGAGTTAATATGAGTGATATTTTTGTTTGAGAACTCCAACACTGTCATTTCATCTGATTCCTTTACTATTGACATCCACTTTTAACTAGCACTATTAATCTCTAATAAGCAGAGGACCTTTTTCCTTCTAAGAAGCCTCCTGAATTCAGTATCTCTTTAAACTTATTAGATCAGGGGGTTGAAGTAAAATTAAATATCTCAGAAAATATTTACTATGAAGGTGCTGATAAAATAGCTAAATCATTATAAAACTAAGTCTATAAAAGGCTCCTCACAGTTAGCACCTCCAAGATAAACTCAAAATATAATAGTGAGAATATGAATTTAAACAAAAATATTTAATTTACATCAAAGTAATTGTTATGTTTTACATTAATACAGGTATTTCAAATATGCCTCAGAACCTATTATCACAAAACTATAAAATAATGTTGTCGTGGCAGATGGTTCAGGCATTACCTTATTTTATTCTTAAGAATTTGTAATCTAAATAAAAAAACCCAAAATGCTTTTTTAAACTATACCGGCTATGATAAGTAGTCCTTTTAATCATCAAATAGCCGTTAAATGTTTACGACTTGACCTTTAAGGAATCATAGCAAACCAAAAGCTCTTTGATATATTCATTGAATGACTCCTGAAGAGAGCCTGAGGAGCTTAAATGCCAGTTCTTCTTGTGAAATACCGGACTTGAAAGTGGGGCTCGCACACCTGTCAAGCAGCATTAGCAGGAGCAACAGTATCAGCGGCCTAGAGTGATGTAAAAACAGAAGGCTCTTTCAAACCCTCTATTTCCCTTAAAATAGTATTGAATTTCATCTCGCCCTAATGCTTTGGGGGCTTTATTTTTTTATTCAGGGCTTGCTTCTCCTGTAACCAGCAGATCGTTCTGTCTTCATCAATGTCTTAATTCTTCACCTTCTTAATTAAATCAATGGCACTTTTTTTTTTTTCATTTTTCATAGTATTCTTCAGACTTTTAAGATGATATAGCCTATGTGAGGGGACAGTGAATAAATCTTGGAAAGGATTAAACAATAGAAAGATAAAAGTACCAGAAGTAGGATTCATCTATTCATTTCAATCATATGTTCATTTATTCAACAAATAATTTTGAGTGATCAGTATCTATAGACACTGACTGTTCTAGCTCCAAAATATGACAGTAAGCAGTACTAATGAGGAAGTAAGGGACAAAGTGAGATATAAGGAAAACAGAAATGAGATAATGGCAAAACAATAAACTTTTCATATCTTTGTGTCTCTTCAATAACTTGAATTTCTCTTCCTTTAATTACTTATCATTGACACATACTTTCACCTCTCTTTTTTAACTCTTGAGGTCCGTATGTTCCAAGGAAATATTGTTGTGCAGATGATCACCTCATATTTCAGTGCCTTAATTTCAGAAGGCAAATGCTTCTTTGAAATTAATTCAAGTCTGGATGAGATTCATTTAAATATATTTAACATTTGAAATCAGACTGATTTCATCATTCAATTAACTGAATCAGATATTGAAAAATAATTTACTGTTGAATTACTTTCCTACCACTTAATAGAAACTGTTAGGAAACTCTTTAGTTAATAGTCTCATTGGTATATCTTATCTGTGATATCACACGCATAAGCATTAGCTCATACCCTATCTTGTAGACGAAGTACCTGTTAAAGAAAAACTTACAGAATCCTTGAAGTTGAGAATCAAAAAGACTAGGGAAAATATTCTTATAATTTATGTTAATTTAACGATCCAGAATCTCTGATTAACACAGCAGGGGCATACTGATTTCAATACTTCCTGTTTTAAAAACTAGTCAACATTTGAAACATGCACAGCTATAATGCAATTTTCTAAAGGGCTTCCTAAAGCTTCTCAAAAGAGATATTAATTTTGGAAATCTCCAAAGTAAAATTTTCTGGGCTTGGTGAAATGCTACATAAAGAATGGTCATTTTTTTCTTCTTATTTTTTAACAGCAGTCATTGATGCCCTGTGTAGTGGAAAGACTCTAGAGTGACTTCCAATAATTCCTTTATCTTCCATTGTAGAATTCCCTCTCCTTGACTACAGGCAGAACCTGCAATTTGTTTCTAATCAATAGAATATGACGAAGGTGATAGGATGTCATTGCCTTGGTTTGATTACACTACATAAGATTCAGCCTTAGAACGATAGAGTCTCCTGCTTTGAAAAAGCAAGCTACAATGATGTGAACTGCCGATGAAGAGGGCCACATAGCAGGGAACCAAGGGCAACCTCCTGGAGTTGAAAACATTAGTCATTCATCCACAAGGAGATAAATACTACCAACAACCTCTTGAGTTTGGAAGAGGACTCAGTTCCAGCAAACAACCTACCCTAGCTGACACCTTGTCAGCCTTGGGAGACCCTGAGCAGAGGATCCAGCTAAGCTGTGTCCAGATTCCTGATCTACAGAAAGTGAGATGAAAATACATGTTATTTTAAGCTGCTAAATCTGTGATAATTTGTTACACAGAAATAGAAATCTAATACACTTTGTCTCATTTAGTATTGCTAGTTAAAGAAGAGAGTTGTAAAACATGCTTGTTCAATGAAATGACAAAAGTAAATCTACTTATCGACATATAACATACATACACCAAAGGACACTAATCACCATAGGACAACTACTTGAAATTCTATGAATTATGTAAGTTCATGTAACTAGCATCCAGAATAAGAAATAGGACATTACCAGCACCCTAGATATTCTCCTCATGCTCCTTTCTAGTCACTATTTTCCATGTCCTTGCAAGGGTAACCATTATAGTTATTTCCAATATCATAGATTGGGTTCATCTATTTTTGAGCTTATGGAAATAGAACCATACTGTATATGGTTCTCTTTCACAACATGGCAGCTTACTTTTACAAAGCTAGCAGAGAGACTCTGTTCATCTACTGTGAGTCTTACAAAAGGTAACAACCAGGGGCTTTATGATCCCAGCACCTTTGTCATATAATGTAACCTAATTAAGAGTCACTATGCTATTATTTTTATAGGTCCTGCCCAAACACAAAGGGAGGGGATTATATTGGGCATGTACACCAGGGAATGATATTCTTGGGAGACATCTGAGAATTTGTCCTACCTAAGAAGAGTAACATTGTTTTACCCTTTTGCAAATGTTTTTAATGACTGGCGAAATATAAGGCATCTGGAGTCTCATTACTCTATGTTGTTTTGGTTGAAATATATGAAGAAAATCTGGCCTCATAGTTAAAAAAGTGGGCTTATTTTCAACACCTTTTCTAAATATTGCAACCACCACTTGGAACTGTTAGTTTCTTAAAGGTTTGTTGCAATGTGCAAGCAGAAATCATATCAAAGAACTTTGTGTACTCTGTAACATTAAAATCCATTGAGCCATCTTCCTCTTTGAATGGATCTTTCACCCATGCATCATGTAACCATGTGTGATGCTTACATTTTTACAACAAATGTATCTTTTCCTTGAAGTTACACACTTACTTTGTTTTCAAGAAAATGTCTACTACAGGTCTCAGATGTACAGAAAATACAGAAGGAGACATGCTTTTCTTATTTTTAGTTTGTAATATTTCTCTCCAGAGTCAGTAAAAATGATCAAATTAATGGTTAAATTGCAGTTTTGAATTCATTATTTATTACATTGCTAGGCCTTCTCCTATATTGGAAATACAGTGTATAAAGTAACATTTAGAAATACATATTTGTTTATAGGATTTCTTTTTCATGTGTGACATTTATTTTTTGGTCTGTGGTACTTCTTTTGCTGTGAAAAGTATATTTCTTACTCCTTCAGAAAAACAAATAGTCAAAGTTACTGGCCAAAAGTAACATTTCATTTACTTTTATAAGATTTACTTAAAATGTATTTATCTTTCATATTATGTTAGAAATATTTAAAATGGGTTATTTGTATAAAATTCTATAAATGGTGAGTCTAAAATTCCAGTTCATGTCTTAAAATATATAAGCCTAATGAGCCATATATGGACCACCATTCTCTCTGTGCTTTTGTGGTAATTTCCTGATTAATACTAATTAATGACATGTCACTGTTCATTTAAAATGAATGATGAAAATGATTATTCAACGCTGCTATTGAAATCACTCAGCAACTTGGCACCAGATCTCTGTGCCAGGAGGCGCTACCAGCTCATGATGACTCTGTGTTATTTCCACTTTCTGCTACAGTAAACTGAAATTAAATGATGTTTGTTTTAGGTAGAGTAGGCCTCTAAAGGCATGATGGATGATTTAGCTTCCTTTCATGGCTTCTGTTTGATTTATTGATAAATGACTTTGGGTGGTAAATTAGGTAAACTGCATAGCCTCAGAACAGCTAAGGAGGACTTACCTAAAAAAGGAGGCAGAAATACAGACCATCTTGAACATTGCTTTTCCCATCTTTATCACTATTACATTTTCATGCTTTCAAGGATTCTGTTCACACAAGGTCAGGGTTCTAAGAAGAGAGTTTTTCCTAAGAGTTCCTAATGTCTCTTTTTCCCTATTGTTACTATTTTAGACTATGCAGATAAATGATTTGCCAATTTGGAAAATATTGTGTGTGTATCCATATTTTATTTACATATATATATATATATATATATATATACATATATATATATGTATATATATATATATATATATATATATACATATATATATGTATGTATATATAGCAAGTTACTAGAGAACATAGTAATTGATGAAGTTTAGATAAAAGAGCAACCAACTTTAGCAAATTTAACTTTTTACCTCTAATATTAAAATTGCCCATAATGAACACACACCAGCTAAATAAACTAAAAAGAAATCAAAGGAGTACTTTGTCTAAATTCTCCTGAAGATCACTAGCAAAACCTGTCAAAAAGTAAGTTGGGTGTATTCATATTCTTTCTGGCAGCCGAGTATGCTATTAAGAACACTTTCAGTAATGCCTTGAAAAAGGAAAGTTACAGAAGCATTTATATACTCGCAATACCTTTCTTAGTTCTTCACCAAGTTCTATTTCTGTGAATGTTCAGTTACAAAATCCAGCTCCTATGAAATGCATCAGCTTTGTTTTGATGGAGCTAGAAACTGCCAATGCTAAGTATTATGTAAAAGGGGATTTTAAACTTCTGGCTCAGTTAGTGTTGTGTTTGCCCTCTAGTGGTTGAAAACAAATACTCATGAAAACCATTGATATGGGGCTCTAAAGGAAGCTGGATGGCACCCAAAGAAAATTGGAAATGATTTGACTTTTGATTTGATTATATCTTTTAGCTAAATCATAGTCAATAATAGCTGCTATTAGATGAAAGATGGTAAAACCAGAAATAAGAATAAAGACATTTAGGAAGTAATAGTGAAGCAGCTATAAATATCACAGCCATCTAGAACCTTAAATCAACACAGAAAAAAAGATCTAGGAAAACAAGAACAAGATCATGCAGATTAAAACATGGTTATCTACGTTTCTGGTGATCTGGATTGTGTCAAATGGATTTTGACTAAAGACTGTTGACATTAAGAAGTTATCTATTTGATCCAAAATCCTGGTGGAAGTTGTATGATTTATGATGCCATCTACATTTGGAGATTATCTAGGGCCCTTGTCTTGGGGTAACCCAAGAATTTGGATTGCCGAATGGAATTGAACTTTTGGACTGTGAAACATGGACTCAAGAATCAACTCATTGAAGTTTGATTACTCTGTGTGTGTGTGTGTGTGTGTGTGTGTGTGTGTGTGTGTGTAGTCAACAGTACTTGATAAGATTCTTTCCAATGAGTTTCAAGAGCAGTCTTTGGTAACTTTCAAAATGCCAAATGTTCAGGTTGAGAGTTGTTCAATGGCTGAGAAGAAAGATGTAATAAAATGGAAAGACAGCTTTAACTTCTTGATGATAAGACAGTATAGCCAATATACTGAATTAGCCCCTTATAATATATAATTAAATCAGCTTAAAGAAGATTCAAGGCCAAAATAGGTGGAGATAACTCCAAGTGATTTCATAAACAGTTATATGCTTAAAAGAAGATCCAGAAATGCCTATATAAATTTTCCTATATATTAAAACTATAAAATTTAAATGTTATTTTTAATATACCACAGTGTATATACATTTTATTAAAAAATTACTTTCTAAAATTATCATTGATGTTTAGTGTTTTTTATTTTTTAATTTAATTTTTGTTTTTCTCAGTAATTCATATATATAGCTTACAAAATCAAATGGATAAATGAATAAAATGTCAAGTAGACATTTTCTATTTGGTAGATTTTTTTAACCTATTTAGGTAGATTTAGTACCATTGTTTTACACTTTTGCAAATATTTTTAATGTTTTACACTTTTGCAAATGTTTTTAATTGCTTTCCCAATGTATTAATGGAATTTAAAATTTATCTTATATCAATTTATGATTATCATATCATAGAGCTCTTTATTGTTCTTTCAAAATTCTCTTTTTATAGAAATTTACATTTTTTCATGGATGTAGCATGTTCTCCTTTCTCTCTAATAAGTTACAGTTTCACTAAAGGTTTGTTTTGGTTTTCCCTGCTGTCTGCATGGTTGGTGTGTTGATCAGCTTTCCTGAGGTTGCAATTTGGTAGTAAACCATCCCCAAATTGCAGGGGGCTATACCAATACCGCTTATAACTCACTGTACATGACACCTGCAAATTGGCTGTGGCTTCCGTTCCATTTCTGTCATTTTGAGATCCAGGCTGAAAGTGAAGACCTTATATACTTTGTCATTCTCTTGGCAGAGGGAAAAGAACCAAGGTGGAAGGAATTGTGTGATGGTTCTTACAAGTTTTGGTTGTGTGGTTCATCTCATTTACATACACATTCCATTGGGACAAAGCAAGTCAATTGGGTCAGGAAATAGACCCCTCCCACTGGGAAGAGTGCCAGGAAGAATTTTTTTAAGTGTGCTATGACTCTCGGCTCTGTTTATATTTTAGAGTGAGGCACTGTAAAAACTTACTAGAAGTTTTCTGTTTTGAAAAGCAACTTGTCGGTTGGTATGCCTCACAGAGGTCCTATCAGTGGGGAATTCTCAAATAATAATTAATATCTGTAAGTCTTTCTGCAGGACACTTTCCCTCTCTTCTGCCTGTGGTGGTATAAACTCAGCCGCCAACATTCTGGGAAAAATACAGGGACTAGGACATGGTATCAATGTTCAGTGTGCAAACTGTTACTAAATCTGCCAGCTTTCAGAATGTCATCCAATCCCACCCTCAGCTCTGCCTTAAAGCTTCAATTCATATCATCTTTCCTTCAACTGCAGAGGAAAAACCTCCCATCTTCTAGTGTCAGGTGGAAGTGGGCTGGGGAAAGGGACCATTTGGGAGTATAACTACTCATTAAATAGGCTTTTAAATAATGCTTTTAGTAACTCCATCTTATATCCTGCATCTCACACATTTTATAATGAAAATCAGATTGTTTTCCATTGTCTCCATCCCAATACCTTGTGAGCAGAGTTGAGCTTTCATTCAGCTCTGATAATATGTTCTCTAGAACTAGCCACTTTGACTGGATTTTATAATATGTTGGTATAATGTTATATAGAACCCTTTCTTTCAACTCTCTTTTATAATATGACAAACATACATAAAGAGATATCAAGGAAAGGTAGCCCTAATCATACAGTGAATCAATTGATGAGGTCTTGTACTCTTGTGTTAATGTGTGTGTGTATATGTATATATATAATTTTTCTTCATCTTCATCTTTCATTATAAGATGATTCTTGTGGACAAAATATTTGGTTATAACATCTATTTCCTTCTACATGTTTGATTCTTAAAATTGAAAATCTCAGTATTTTGAAAATTAAAATTTTCCTGTGTCAATCTATATCTTTACCTATTTGAAATCATTAAGTTTGAATACCACTGGATTTCTCTGTGGGGGTTGGTGGTACAGAGCTATTTATTAAAGTGATACAACAATGGTCATTCTGATGATAATGAAAATGGGAAGATTGGGTTTTCGTGTGAACCACAGTTAGGTTTATACCTGCTATAGTTAGGTAGGATGTAATTATTCCAACAATGAAATATATGAAGAGAATTCTGATTGTGACAGAGAAGTCATGCAGAATCATGTGCTTGGAATAATAGGGGTCCAAAGGGTTCAATGCTTTATAAGAAAAGCAGGCAGCTCACATTTTGTAAAGTACATTGGAGATAAGCAAAGCCTTTATGCAACCCATTGATGAAGTCTGTATGTGAAATGAGTTTAGCAAATAGAATGACTAAAGACTTCTACAAATAGAAATGAGTCCTATAATAAGGAAACAACTACTTTTAGAGTAAGTGGTTGTTACTGGAACAGTAGTGGATCTAAAAATGTGGTTGTATAGAATCTGGAAGAATAAGAATCCAGGATGAATAAAAATACTTGCTGAAAAGCCCCATTCGTTCCTTGTTGAGGAGGAACTAGAATATGTGTGCACACACATATAAACATACACATATACATCACAGGTCATTGTAGATCCATTGTGGTTGTATATACTTCTATGTGTTCTTTTATAATCAAGTTTTATAAGACTGTGACGTAGTCATTCTCACACAAATCCTTTTGCTGTCCTCCTAAGTTAAAACTACTCCCTGTAGGCATTGTCATTCTTGAGTAATCTATGTTGCTATTACTGCACAGATATTTTTCTGAATGAAATATACATTATACTGGCACAAAAGATGTATCTCCAATAAAAGTCATAAGTGCCAGTCGACTTCTAATCTCGAAGCCCTTATCTCTGCCAAGTCCTCAAAACCAGGGTCATTTAGTTCAGGCCTGTCAGTTCACCTGGAACTATCTCCATCTGAGAGAAATCCATCTCCCTTCTGGGCAAATTGAAACTCTACCTAAGGAAGCTGAGGAGCTTGAATTTTTTGAATGATTTGAGAATGGTTTCATTGCCTTTAGATAAATCCAGATCTAGTTCACCAGTGCAGTGCGCAAATATAACGAAACTGATATTTGTCTTTTAATTTGCTCTCCTAATGCAGGCAATGTGTACATGTGTAACATCTGAAAGTCATAGGATGACTAAATTTTTAATCAGTGAAGGTTTATTTTGTGGTAACTGCTGCTTTGGCATATAAAAGAACATGCAACCAGCCCCTTTTCTGCTGAAGCCCTAGCTGGTAGCATGGAAGTTTGCAAACATTGACAAAACAATTTCAACAACATTGTAAAATCATTCAGGTAATAAATAGTATCCAGAAATGGCCTCTTTGAGGGGTGGGCAGGGGGAATAATTGCAGCTACATGGTTTGCTGATTGCTTTTTAACTGGATACCTCAAAAGATCTAATATTACGCGTCACTTTGAAATACTATAGCTTACCATTCAGAAAAAAAAAATACATATGGTTCAGAATACACCCGTGTCAGCTCATGAAAGACCTTTGAATTTTCAATTAACACTGGCTAGATACAAGGGTATTTTTTGATCTTTTTATGGAAAACTTCTTGTGAGAAGTACATTCCAGGAGCTTATCTTTATTCACATATATTTCATCAAATTTATGTCTGGTTATTCCATGGTGGAATCTTCTACCCTATTCCAAGCAGATCTTTCTCATTTACATGTTGGTATATTTCTGCCTCCAGACTTTTTTTAAAAAAATAATTGCTTTATTTTTCAATTAAAATTGACATACAATATTATATTAATTTCAGGTGTACAAGAGTGATTAATCATTTATATAACTTATGAAGTGATTACCCCGATAAATCTAGTACCCATTTGACACCATATGTAATGATTACATAGTTATCAACTATATTCTTTATGCTGTACTTTAAATCCCCATGACTGTTTATAGCTACCAATCTGTAGTCCTTAATCCCCTCCCATTTTTCTCCCACTCCCAAACCCTCTCCCAGCTGGCAACCATCAAAATGCTGTACTGTATCTGTATCTATGAGTTTGTTTCTGTTTTGTTTGTTTGTTTATTTTGTTCTTTATGTTCCACATATGTGGAATCATATGGCTTTTGTCTTTCTCTGTCTGATTTACTCTACTCAGCTCAATACTCTGTAGGTCCATCCATGTCTTCACAGCTTACAATTATAAGGATTTATATGACTTATACTAAAGTATTTTTATACACATGATTTTCTTTCATCCACACAATAGTTCTTTTAAGTTAGATTTTTATTATCCCCATTTTACAGATGATTAAATAAATCGCCCAAATCACCAAGCTAAGAAGCATTACATTAGAGCTAAGAATCTTATCCTTTCCATCTGATCTTAACCCAATGGTTTTTAACTGTTGTGCAATATTGCCTTCTAATTTTATTAACAGTTCAGGGTATCACATTGACCCATGAGTTACAAGGGAGTTTCAGGAGGTTTTGATTTGACAGACAAGATTCATAGAATGAGTTCAAATTCCTTTTCGAGAAATTTCTATGCTACCTTAATATGTAGGTAGATTTCACCTGAGAAATGGCATACAGAGAATTATTCTACACAGGATTTTTGATACATAAGTTTTTGACTTCACTGAATCTATGACTAGGTAAAGTGGGCTACATTCTTATAAAGATATTATTTATAACTATATAGGTGTGTTAATAGATATGCGTGCAGATGAATATGTGTCCTTGGATCAGAATTGCATTTAGCTTTATAAAATACTAAGGAATTTAGTGTGCCCTTCCAAGATTATTAATACTAGGATAAAATAAAATAGTAAATGTAGTGACATGATTCTTGCTATGATTAAAATATAATTATATTTTTTTAGTGAACAACATAGCCTAAAACTAATTGGATTACTGCATATCATTGTGCATTACTGCCTCTTTCTTACATTATGCTTAGCTTAAAACAAGTTAATAAGAACACCACGGGGAGAATTATTTTAAAAGTACGTAGTGATTCAGCTGTATGGTTGTCACCAATGTCAGTGGGAGTTGTATGGTTAAATCTTCAGTGACAGCTTTTAAATAAATGTTCCATCTGTTGGAATATTGGACATCGGGTTGGATATATTTATACTTGTTCATTTAGCAAATATTTTTCCATATCTTATTGTCCATATAACGTATTTAAGATTAGACTTGAAAGCAGAGTATAGCATGAGTTTTGGATACAATCTACTTGGGTTTGTATCTAGGTTCCAACTTATTAGCTGTGTGACATTGACTAAATTAGTGCATACCTATGTAGCCCAGTTTCTTCAGTTAAATGGAGAAAATGACAATACCTACCTCGTAAGGTGGTTGCCAAATTTTATATTAAACTATTAAAATGCTTATTAGTGCTTGCCATAGAGCCAGTATCAATGAGTGCTAGTTATCATCTGTATGTAATGATTATGTTTGTTGTTACTATTACTATGTACTGAGGGAGTTATAACAGAAAAGTATGACAGATATATTTGTAAAATTTATAGACTTTTGGTATAAGCCATTGTATTAACAATGATTGATTACACAATGATTATAATCTCAGTTATCCTTTTAAAAAGTATTTATCACAATAACAGAAATAAATGCACATGTATTATATGCTAAATACTATGCAACACATTTTACATAAGCAACCTAATATCATGTTCATAACAATTTGTCTTAGTCTGGTCAGGCTGCTATAACAGAATGCCATAAACTGAATAGTTTATAAACGATAGAAATTTTTTTCTCACAGTTTTGGTGTCTGTAGATTCAGGAGCTAGTAGATTCAGTGTCTGGTGAGAGGCCATTTGGGGTTTCATAGAACATGGTCTTCTCTCTGCATTTCCACTTAGTGGGAAAGAGCTCTCTGGGGTCTCTTAACAAGGGCAGTAATCCCATTAATGAGGGCTCCGCCCTCATTACTTAATCACGCCAAAGGCCCTATGTACTATCACATTGGAGATGGGATTTCAACATGTGAATTTGGGGGGATACAAACATTCAGTCCCTTGTACAACTCTAAGAGGAAAGTGCTATTTAAAAAATTGTTTTTTCGTGAAGAAGCAGAGACTCCAATTCAATTAACTTTCCCCAAATCATACAGCTAGGAATGTAGGAAGCTATACTCGAATTGAGGGCTCTGATAGTAACACTCAATTTTGTAAACGAGTTTTTTTTGACTAGGAAGTCATCTTCTCCTGCAGAGAATACACTTTCATAACAAACATCATTTTTACATCCTTTTCCTTAAAAAATAGAGTTTATATAAACTCCAGATTAAATTCATTTTTTTATTAAAGTTTATTGGGGTGATAATTAGTAAAGTTACAGAATGTGATCTACAGATTGAATTCTTCTAATAAATTTATTTAATATTTGGAGCAAGAAGAGAGATTGTGGAAGAGTTACATTATTTCTATCAAATGCATATACTTTTCCCCCAATACTCTCTAAATTTTGAGTTTTCTCAAAAATACAGTCCACAGGCATTTACTACAGAGGCTAAGGTAGCAGAGATAGGTGATTATCAGTATCTCTTGTTCTACCACAGTTTCTTTTTGTACATTGATGATTAGAAACATAATAGGACCTGACACATGAGAAGCATGTACATTTTATAGTTCTAGAAGTTTCAGGAAGTTTTGTTTTCTTTTTCTTGCTGGTAATTTGGCACCAAATTCATCAAATCCCCTAGTCAAGACTCATTTCTAGAAGCAATCTTTTTGTTTGTTTAATTGTAAATGATCTCTTTGTTTGGCTGTTTCCCTGTCTTTATTTTTAATAGTAATGCTCAGTTCACTTACTGCATGTGCTAAATCTTCAGTTTCATCTGCTGTGACCAAAAAGAATGTTTTTTTTCTAATAATTGTCATATATAGATAAATTAGTAAATCAGAAAAGAATATCACAGATTTCCTTGGTTCTGAAATTTCTCTTGCTAAGAACAACTACCTGGAGTCACCATAAATCTCAGCATCAGCAGATGTGATGTGGGAAAACAGGAGGAGAATAAACAAGTACGGGTGCTGATTCTGATCTATCGGTTATTTTCATTTTCATTGGAATGGCAGAAGGGAGTTCCTTTTTGAACTGTGGATTTCTTCCTTCTTTCTTTTTCTTGCTTCTCAGTTAATAAAAAAGTGGACTGGTGGACATTTGTTGGCTCCAAACAAACATAGAACTGACAGCAAAAAAACCTTGATGAGAGATATGAAATAAGTCAGTTGGAGAAAGACAAATGCCATATGATCTCATTTATATGTTGAATCTGAGGAACTGAATAAATGGGCAAAGTAAACAGAAATAGTCTCAGAGATATAGAGGAAAAACTGGATGGGAGAGGGGTGGGGATGAAGGAGAAGGGGAAGGGATTAGACAGTATAAATTGATAACTACAGTATTGCCATGGGGATATGAAAAACAGTTTGGGGAATATAATCAATAATGTTGTAAAGATTTTGTAGGGTGTCAGATGGACACATGTCTTATTAGGGAGACCACTTCATGGACTGTGTAGATGCTTGAACACTGCTCTGCACACCTGAAACTGAAGCTGAATAATATTGTATGTCAACTATAATTTAATATATATATATATATATATATAGTCACGGGATATAGAGTACAACATAGGGAATAGAGTCAATGGAATTGTAATAGATGTATACAATGTCAGAGGCGCTATAGATTGGGGGAGGGGGATATCACTTTGCGAGGGGTGAAATGTCTAACTATTACATTGTTTTGTACACCTGAAATTAATAATAAAACAACAACAACAACAAAACTCTGATGATTTCAGAGCTTGGGCCTCTTTTGTTTATCAGAAATCCCTTGCTTCAAAAACAATAAATGCTTCAATAACCTGACTGCAGAAAACACTTAATGGAAATTTTGGGTTTAATCTTCTGATCTAATTCATTTCACAGTAAGGTGTGGACTTAACATAGGAACTTTTTCTTTTGTTTATGACATTTTCACACCTACAGATATTTGCAGGCAAACAGAGGGCTTGCAAACAGCTGATTGTTTGTGAAATTAGCTCAGTACAGATGCAGAACAGTGCCTGAGAATAACTTGTATTTAAAAAGTGAAACTTCCAAAGGATAAGGCTGCTTTAAATAAAACTTCTATAATCGGTTTTAATGCATTTTAATTGTTATATTTACTGATTGATTTGTGAAATCCAGCTGATGGTTTGATTAGGGTTTAAATTTTAAAATCTTTAATTTTAAGAAAGTCATATTAGTCTTGGTTGAAGATAAGCTGTGAAATTAATTGGTTTGGGAAAGGGTTTCTAATATATATACATATACATATATATATTATGTACATACATAATATATATACATAATTATATGTATAATATATAGATATATAATATGTATAATATAGAGATATGTAGTATATTACATATCTATGTATTATATATCTATCTAATACATATGTATATATTATATAATATATACATATATTACATATCTATATATTCTATACATATATATCTATATAATACATAAATATATTACATATCTATGTTATATTTATCTATATATAATATAATACATATATATTATTTAGATATAAAAATAGACATAAATAGGTATTATCTATTTATATATATATACACATATATACACACATATACACTTAAAAAAAGAAAACTTTTTTTCATTAAGACAAATAAAATTATGTCAATACATTTGTTTTGCATTTAATTAGTGTGAAATGTGATGCTAGGTTCTGGGTTCCCAAAAGAACAGGGACAAATCTGCACATGAAAAGTTTTATAGTCTTGTGAGTTGTTCCTAATTTTTTCTTTGTAAAAATAATGTCTATAAGTCTAGTGGCTTACATTCCTAGGCATATTCTAGAAGCATATTTCTTTTCCACAAAATTCGTTCTACTTGTATTTCACATTTCTGTGCTATTTTTATATATTATCATTTAATTTGAAATTTATACTATTTTAGCACAACGATTTGTATTGCCTTAGGGGGAAAGATAGGGAATAGCAAAGTACTTCTCTAGTGGAAATTATCTACAGCTCACATAAAATAAGCCACTGTTCTTTTCCATCATGTTTCATCACAGAAAAAGTAGCTGATTTAATATTGGAGATCATCATGTGCTTTAAATATGAGTGTCCTAGTAAGGTGTTTATTAGTTGTAATCCTGTGTACGTAAATTATTTGATAAAAATCACAAGAATTTTTCATATGGAAAGCATATCCACTCCACTTAATGTTCAACTGATCAATACTTTTACCACCAGTTCACATTTGTGAAAATAATTCTTTACAATTTATTGCTGAGTCTTCCAAATAGGTTACCTCATGCTCCTTTCAAGCTCAGAGGATCTCTTTCCTTAGGTCAGACCAACTGTTTAAAGCAGGCACTATATTTCGCAACTATTTACCCTCTGGAAGAAGAGACCTTTGAGAAAGTTGACCTATGCATTTGAGTCCTAACTGACAATTCTTCATTGTGAACCGCTAATTTTATTATATAAAATACTTTAGCATGGTTTTAATCATGCAGCAATTAAGAGTAGCATCTAGAAAGGGATCTAGAGATATTTCCTTATCTTCCTACCCTACCCTTCTGTCAATTAAAAGTTGAATTTATGCTTTCAACAACTTCTTTGTCTCACCTTTATTTTTGGCTTGCTAGTTTCCTAAAAATATGGAATTAAATCTATAAATGGTCACTCTGTGACAGAGTTTTCTTGAAGAATTCAAGAAACCCTGTAGCAATGCAAGAAATGTTGGTATTTTGCACTTGTATTGTCATTATTATGATCTCAACTGACTCAAGGTGCCTCTGATATACAATCTCAATATGGCTTCTTTGTTTTCTACATCTGATATGATCTTGCAGTGCAGCAAGGGGAAAGAAAAGCAAACAAAAACAAACTCATGAAACTAAATTCAATCAATCTGATAAATTCAGTTTTATAAATTCAGTCTCTTCAGGTATGTCTCTTTTGAATAATGAAGTCTTATAAATTTCCTCCTCTTTCCTGCTTCTTTCCAACATGATGCGTGTGTCACGGTGAGCTATGTGATCTGGGAGCAAGGAAGGCAGTACACATCTTAATATTTATATTTGCAAGACTGTGCTTGGTTTTCTGCCTCCTCTGATCTTGTCAATGAGGGAGGTTACCTGGTGGCTGAATGTCGTGCTAGTATTCGACTGTAGAAGGGAGTTCCTGCCGGTGTAGTTATTTCTCAGGTTGGTCAGGCATCCTTCCTGCTGACCTGGCTTTACCTCAGTCTCCTCTGAGGTCTGGCTGTAACTTCTCTTTACTTGTAACTTGTTTCCTATCCTTGGGTCTTCCCTGTACACTACAGATAAATGGTAAATTATGTTTCATTGCACAGATCTTTCCCCACATAAACATATCAATACTTTTTGTGCCAAATGGGAGGAAAGGAAAGCCAGGGGATGGGAGGTCAGGACTTCATCTCCCTAACCTGAGTTGTTTTGGTAATACTCCTTGAAACTGGCTTTCTCTATAGTTCCAAGTGGAAAACAGCACAAAAATCCTCTATTCAATGGCTTTCATCTTAACCTATATGTAGCATGGTCCTCTCTCCATGACTTCATTGAAGAGAAGGGTGCTTTCATATCTATGTCTCATCCAACTTTCTTGTCTTCGTTCCACAATCACCAGGGAAACACGGATTGGGCTTTATCCTCACTCTTTCTGTCTGTTCGGAAAAATAGCTTATGCCATATTTCCTCAGGTAGTGTGGGGACAGAGCCAGGAGTGCAGTTTCCAGGCCCTCGGCCTCACATGGAAAGGTGCTCACTCGGGTAGTAAATGGCCATCAACTGTGATTGGATGGGCAGTAGTTGTGGCTAGTTGGCCATCAGCTGTAACCAGTGAGCCATTGGCCACTAACATAACTGCCATGGCTACGCTAGCAGAAAATGGGGGCTAGCAAGAAGATGGTGGCTGAGCTAGCAGGAGCGGATTGCAGTTAGCATGGTGGATTGCAGCTAGAAAGTGAGGTTGGTTGGCAGAGACAAGTGGACTGCGTGTTGCGGATCGTGTGGCTCCTGCTTCCTGTGTCTCCAACCCAGCCACCAGCGAGACTATAGTGGTATGACTCCCCTATCTATGGCTCCGTGGGTGTTCCTTTTTGGCCTCACTATATCCTGCATTTTTATGTGGGGAGCGGGAGCTGAGACCCCTCATGCAGGATCTCCCGCATGACACCTGGCATGACAGGTAGCATCTCCCCTTTCCTTGATTCAATAACGGCAGATGGAGCATAGGTATTTCAAAAAGATTTTACCTATTATACTTGAATTAGGCTTTGGATACAAAATGTGGCACATCTGCTCTGCTAGTGACTCATTTGAGATCACCTTCCTTTTCTGGTTCTTGCTAAAAAAAATGGAAATGATGTTTTAGTTTGTCCTAAAAAAAAAGAAAAAGTTGAGTTGGTTATATCTGAGCTACTCACACCATGTGTCTATTAGAGTCTTAATTTAGCTTTTCCTTTAGGCTGTTGATTTTCCCCATGGGACTGACATACAGCATAGGCCCAGTTGTGATTAAACCACTTTAGTTTCAGAGTCTGCATCTTTACTTTCCTTCTCTCCTGAGTCCATCATCAGCACAAGGTTCCTAGACTAATTAGAGCCATAGGTAGGTGTGAAGTACAATTGGACACTAAGATACAAACAACTCTTAGCCCTTAGAAGTTCATTTGGCCTCATCTGAGGAAGATTAGAGTCTGCAATAGTGAAATTCCACCAGTAAATCAGGATCTTGAGCTATTGGAACCTCCTGCACCAATCCATTCATTCTTCTCTCCCCTTAGAGTCTGCTCATCTTAGCTGTGCTCAGTCTTGACTTCCTGTAGGACTCGGAAACAGGGATTGGGCCACTTCCTTCACGTTCTGTAGGATAATATCTGAAGATTGTAGTCTCCATGGAAAGGTTGATTGACAGTCTTCCCCAGTTCTTCACACAAGTAGCAAAGCTAGGATTACTACCTCTGTCTCCTGCCAAAATGAGACTCCGTGAAAACAAACTTTAGTTTGGGTTTATCTCCCCTGAAGCATCTCTCCATAGGTGATCTGATGGAGCAGAACTCTGAGTTGAGAGGAGACTGGCTCCCTGTGGTGCAACAGCCCCTCATTAGCAGAGGAAAGAGCAGCAACTTGCTGAAACTAAAGGGTTCTCCCCATAGAAGCTAATGAATTGGACACCATAGCTGAGCTGCTGGAGTCAAGGCAGAGTTAGTGTAGGGACTGTGCAAACAAAGTACACCTAAGGGCAAGGCTGTCCCAATATGTGGAGATTGAAGGCTTACCTACTGACACATCAGGGCTGACGGACATAAACACATGTTTTTTGGGAACAGAGGAAACATCTAATCTCTGATCAACTAGCTATGGAAGGAGCTGGGCAAGTATCATAGTGACTAGGAGGCTGTGACTATCTACTTTAGGGAAAGGAAACCAGGAGTCTGACATGGACAGCCAGTACCATTCTAATAAGTTGAACTCAGTGGCAGCACTGCATGAATGTATGAGAGGTAAGCCCTGGACTGAGTTGTTCAGAAGGATATTGCCAGTGCAGCCCTGGGCAACTTTGAACTGAGGCTGGAACTCTCTTCTCAGCATTTTCTTCTCAGTGTAGTGGCAGGACATTTTGAGGAATGGCTCTCTGGTTGTAGACTGGCATTATCAGCTAAATGGCATAAAAAGGAAACCTGGAATGTGTCTACCTTACGTAAAACAAGAGGACCTCTATTAGTTTTCTAGAGCTGCTGTAACAAAGTTTCACAAACTGAGTGGCTTAAAACAACAGAAATTTATTCTCAGATTTTTAGGGACTAGAAGTCTGAAGTTAAGATTTTGGCAGTACCATGTTCCCTTTGATGTTGCTAAGGCAGTATCTTTCCTTGCCTCTTCCTCCATTCTATTGGTTTCCAACAATCCTTGACATTCCTTGACTTGTAGAGGCATCACTCCTCTGCTGTCACACAGCATTCTTCCCTGTGTGCCTCTGTGTCTTCACCTGGCCTTCTTATAAGGACTCCAATCATTGAATTTAAGGCTCACCCTAATCCAGTGTCACCTCATGATAACTAATTACATCTATAAGAACTTATTTCCAAATAAGATCATATTCTTAGGTTCTGGGTTGACATGACTTCAGGAAGCGAGGGACACTGTTCAACCCAGTGAAAGCTCCATTCTCTAATACAGACAGTTATTTGATACTTTTTAAAAATCTTTCAGAAAAGTCTATTCTCTCTCTTCCAAAATTAGATTCTAACCTTGTGACCAAAATATAAATATACAATGTATGCGTCCAACAGTATATGGTCTCCTTACACTTTTTGTTTCTTAGTGGCTCCTTTTATAGCCACACTGTTCACTCTCTCAGTTCTCTCAGTTCTTTCAAGTGTATGTTCAAATTTCCCTTTTGTATGAGACTTTCCTTGTTCTTCCAAAATGAAATAAAACCCAACCCTTACTTATCCATCTCCCTCCTTCCTTTTTTCTCCATAGTTCTCATCACCAAAAAACATATTGTTTTCACTTTGTAAATAGATTTCTTCACCCCTACATTAGGTGGAAGTTTCAGAACAGAGACTCTTTTTTTTTGACTATATGTATCCCCAACATGGAAAGCAGTGACTGGCACGTAGTGGGAACTCAGTAAATCTCTGTTTAAGGCATTTGTGTGTTGGGAAAAACATACATGACCTGCTGTGGTGGCTACACAAGGACTGCTGGGACGCAAGCTTACCACTACACAAATGAGGCCTATTAGAAGAGAAGAGGGGGGTAAATATCACGTAACTGGAAATAAGCAAGGTGAGATGAGCTAGGAAGGTAGACAGAAAGGGAAGGTCTTGGTGGTGGTGAATCCATTATTTTTGTGTTTAAAGCCTGCTTCCAACATCTCTTTTTTCTTCTTGGCACACTAGCCAATAAACTATTTCTTTGGTTTTGATTTAGGTTTCTGAAACTTTCAATAGAAGGTGTTGTGACCAATACACTACTCAACACTTGAGAGTGAAGCAATCATTTACCCACATGGCGTCTCTGTCTCAATGCTGAACCACCAACAACTTTTTGTTTAATGGCCACCCACTTGACACACAGAAAAGAGGGATGCAGAGTCTGATCCAAAATAGTAGAAAAAGGTTCATCATAGGTTTATCCCTAGAAACCCTAAGGAGTTCACTTTGACAGTGATCTTTTATATTTCATTGGTACGTGGGAAATTAAGGGAGACAGCTGAGAGCATGGTACTCCCCAAGCTTTGTGTCTGTGGGTGGCACCACGGACAGCGACAGCTTGAATGTGACCAACAAACTTTTCTGGGCAGTTGGAGGAGAAAGGAGAGACAGTCCAGCTGAAGCATGAAGGAGACAGTAGGCAAAGCTGCAAAAACCCATTTGTAAATATCACAAATGCTGAGAAGCCCATGAGTTCTTAGTCATCCCCACCAGAGGTGGCTCTTCACACTGAACCTGACAGGCCGATTGCACGTGTTTAATGCCCTGAAGGTCCCAAGACTGCCTGAGATAGCATTCCTTCCTTCCATCTTTGTGCCCTGAGATTTGCACAGAACAATTGTTTTTTTAATCTTTCAAGATTTTTTTTTCCTGATGCAAATAAATGTGACTAACCAAATTAAAGAAATTTTCATAAACCATGAAAAGAAAGCTAAAATCAGTGGGAGCAGAAAATGAAGCATTTCAGACACTGACTTTGACTGTGATGTCATGAGTAATATAAACATAAATTCCTTGCTGTTATAGTAATTTCAGGTGATTTTGAACAAATATTTTTTGACAACAGAAGGCAACGGAAAGATTAAAGAGTAATTTTCAGAGTGGTGCTTAATTGGAATCATTTTCTACTAGAGTTTGTTTGCTACCCAAGGGGTTGATTGCACCAATAATAGGAGTCAAGAAGGAAAAGCACATATAATTATTAGGGACATGGGAAAGCAAATATGGGCCACCCTGTAATGCCATCTCTAGTGTCTTGGGAAGATGCAGAAAGTCCATTATTGTTTCTTCAAAAGTAATTTTAAAATGCAAATACAGGTGCTGACAGATTCCGGTCTCCATAAGATTGTCAATTTTCTTGCCACACAGTCATTTATTTTTCATAAAGAATGAAACATGAGTAGAGATTATTTTGTTGACAGTTACCACAACTAACTCTCTCTCAACTCTGACCTAAATTCTTCTTACCAAGTAAGTGGAGTAGAAAATAATGAGGGCTGAGTTTTTTTTCTGAAATGTGAAACCTGAAATTGCAAGAATTTACTCAAGTTCCTTGAAGGTAGAGAGTTCAGAGCTTTTTCTGTTGTTGTTGAACTACTCCCTAACAATAATGATGCTTGGTCTTTAGAATATTCTGCTTTGACATTAAACCCAAGACTATTTCCACTGACCCCTAAATAAGTTTGCAAGTTATTTTTTACTTTCAATCTATTAAAACAAACGAAAACCAAACAACAACAGCAACAACTGTACAATCTGTACTTTTTCTCCTTGGAGGTAACTTGGAAATGCTAAAACTTAGAATGCTGTAAGGTTTGTTTCAATAGTGCTCTAATATCTAACCTAATTCCTCTGACCTGCTTTTTTTGAAAATGCAAGGAATATTTATTGATGGAAATAATATTGAAATTTAGAAGCAAAATTTTCTAAAGGAACAAGACAGAAAATTTGATAGATAGTTCACATAATAATTTATATTTATATTTAACTATAATGCCTAATTCTTATAAGAGCTGTTATGATCCTATAGATTGTCAGGATATTTTAGAACTATAGTTATCCATGTTTTGATAGTGTCAAAAGACTGCTGTCTAACTCAGGAGGAAAAATCAATACTTGTTTTCTACATATATATTATATATATACATATAATATATACGTATATATATGTAGATATACATATCTACATATATAATATTTAAATATTTTAAGTGATGTTTCATCAATATTTAGCATATTTCAGATTAATCTTCAAGGAAGGGGGTGTACAAGAAGCTGATGAAGTTTGAATATAGGTGCCTAAGTCATCTTTCCTGTTTCCTAGAATTGGAGTCAGGTCACTACCCCCTTCTCAACCTATTGCACCAACACACACACCTAAGGATCACAGGATTCTTTCTGTGTTTTCTGTTTTATCACTTCCATTTATTTCCCCTCATTCAACCCTATCTTCTAAGAAATTGTGTGAATCTTAAAGTGAATAGGGTATATGCCAGCATTTGCGAAACTCTGTCATGGATTTGAAAGATGTTAAGCAAGCATGTTCTGGGAGCATAGTAATCCATACTCAGAAATGCTTGGGGAGGATGCATTCTAAATCATCCCCTTTGCAATTGCAAAACACAGGTTAACATGTGAAACTTTCTGAAAGTGAAACCACAACAAAAAAACTTATTTAATTTTGTTTTACTGTTCAACAAGCCAACTCATTTGCTAAAGGAAAGACCAAGCTGGCTGTATCTATTACTATCCCTAAATAGATGTATCTTTAACAACAGCTTAAGATTGGCTAACTTTTATCAAGAAGGAAAAATGAATTATATCTCTGAAATCTCAGCATATTGATAGCCTTCTATGTCCCTCTAAATAAAGCTCTGATAGATTCATAGGAAGGTCCGAATTTTTTTCCCAGCATGGGTGTGTGGGTGTGTGTGCATTTGATACAGGCAACTATGTTTTTAGAGATGTGATTCGAACGAGATCATTAAAAAACATCAACAACAGCAACAACAAAAACCCCACAAAAGACAACAACAAAAAAACACTTATAAGGAGTTCAAGAATTAAGATTTACCATATCCATATTGGGGAGCCATCAGAAGGTTTCAAAGGAGAAAGTGCATTAAAAAAACGTGTTGTCAAAGATAATGGAAGTGGGAAGGTAGAGGTGGGGTGGGGAGGGAATGTGATTCAGACAGACAATTTTAGGTTATTATAGTAATCCCAGTGGGAATGTTGAGGTCCTGAGCTAGGATCACAACTATGGAGAAAAATTAAGAAATACATTTGAGGAAGATTTAGCAGAAGATAATAGGGGAATGTGATATGTTGTGATGACTCTGTTTTTTAGTATGGGTTCACAATGGTAACGTAACTAAGTAAAATGAAGAATAAAGAAGAAAAGGTTAGGAGGAGGAGGGGCTGGGTGAAAGAGCTTGGTTTTAGTCCTATATAAGTAATGAGAACAAGGTATTTTAAATGAAACCATACTAGCTAGAGTTGCCTAGGGGTAAAAGAGGCAGTGAGATATTCTCTCTAGGTATCTTGCAGTGCCCACTTATTGCCAATGGGCCCCATGCCTCTATCTCTTCTCTTGTTGACTGACTAGTGATCACTCTGACATTTTCCATGGTTTTGCCTCACAGCCTTCTGTCTAGCTGTCAAAATTTTCTTTCAATCACTGTGAGTGAAAGGCAAGGACAAAATAATTTAAGGGGGAAAATACTTGCAAAAAATACTCCCACGACATTGGTCCATGAATAAAAATAATAAAGCCAATGGTCTGGCATTGGTACAGCCAAAAGTTACATTATGTCTTTGAAAACAGGTTTAATTGTTAAGGTTAAGATTATTAAAGATCAAATGTGTAATTCCTTCTAAACCAGATGATTATTAATAAAATGTTTAAGTGTCAACTTACGTGAATATCACCCCAAGACAGAGATAGAGAGTGAACATGGGTCAGTCTGTGTAGCTAGCGTATGAGGCTGCCTATATCTGAAGAGGTAACTGAAAGACTCTCAAATGCATATATCTTTAGCTTGCTCCAGTAGCAAAATCACTGAGTGTGTCTTTCAGTAGAAGGTGTCAGGGGTAAAATTACTCCCAAGACATAAATAAAGTGGGCTTTAGTATTTGTTGTACCAAGGACTCTGTGACTTTGAATAAGTCAATTAATTTTTGAAGTTCATTAGCTTCATCTTAAAAAATGGCATAGTAATAAATAGCTGCCTTGCTTTTATTACAATGCTATTACAAGTATCAACTGAGATTATATGTATTTTATAGTCTATAAAAGATGAACTCGTGTATAGGATTGATATTTTGAGTTGAAGCACAGTTGTCCATTAGATATGAAATATGACACTTTAAGGATATAATGCCACTATTAAAATTAATTTTAGAGATTAGCTGATAAGGCCCATGCATAATTTAGATGGAGAAGTGGGTTAAAAATATTTAGGCAGAGGGCTGACATGAACGGTTGGCCTCTGGGAAGAAATAAAGCATTTTTAGAGTTAGAACAGATGCATGAAATGAAGGTCACCAAATCAGGCTTCTACTACAACTTTGCATAGAGCTAATCCTGTTGAAATTAATATGCATTCGAAATCTGAGATTCTAAGTTCTGAACAATAACTTGATTAATGTATTAACAGTAAGGATGAAGTACTTAGGTCTTACAAATTCCGATAGTGTCATAGGAAAACTAGGGCACTTTTTCAAGTAATTTTTAGAAAAATCTTCCCTCCATTGCTCCTTGCCACCTTCAAGACACACACACACACACACACACACACACACACACACACACACACACAGACACACACACACACACACACACACACACACACACACACACACACACCATTTCCATATGCCATTCTTTTTTCCCCTATTCTGGAATGTCTTTGCTTCTTCTAACCTTCATTTTAATAATATGCGTATATAATGATGCTTCAGGATTCAGTTCAGCTATCATCTCCACTTTCCCAGACCCACAGGCTAAGTAATCTTGCTTTTTGGTCCTCATAAACCTATACACAATTTTATCATGGTACTAACTCTATTACATAGTTGTAGATAACATTACATAACACACACACGCACACACAGTATGTTAACATGTTTGCCTCCCCCCAATGACTGTGAGCTCTCTAAATATAGGATCATATGCAATTAATCTTTATTTCCATTGGATTTAACACAGTGTCTGATATATTTAACAAGATGCCTGATAAATGTTCAGAGTCAAGTAAATATGATGATTTTAGAGAACTGAGTGATGCAAGAAAATTACTTGATGAACTTTTGGAAGATGTGGTGGTAGTGTAGTGGCAGTGTATGAGAAGGTTTATTTATTTTTCAAATTCATGAATTCATTGATTTGCTTATTTCACAAAACTATCCAACCCTTACTATATTCCAGACAGTCTATAGGAAAAAAGATGAATCTGATATAGGACTGATAGAGCAAAACAGAAGGTGTAAAATTAAATGCAGGGTACAAAAGAAAATAATGTTTTCGAAAGTCATGGCAGACTCGCATACACTGACGGCTTTCAGTTTAAACCACCTATTTTCTCTTTGCAAACTTAAGAAAGTTACTTAACTTTCTGTGCCTGTTTTCTCATCAGAAGAATGAGGATAATAGCACCACATATGTTATTGCTTTGCCGTAAATATTACATGAGTTAGTCTCTGACAAAATTATTTCTAATTATTGCTGTTTGCAGGTTTTCAGATGATTCCACATAGTCGCGGGACTATTGTGTCAATGAGCATCCACATATTTTCTAGGCGTTTGATATGTATCATTATACTTACGTATTTTTAATTATTGTACCACTGATTTTAACAACAATATTAATGAATTTATTGGGTTTTCCTTGCAACCTTACCAACATTTGCCTTTTGCTACTATACATGCACAGTAGCATTTCATTGTTTTTAAAAGATTTGTATAGAAATAGTTGGTGTAGATGAGTATTTTTTTATACTTTGATTCTATTTGTATTCCTCTTATGTGAATCATTTGTGGGAAGTTTTTCCTCCTTTGGCAGAATGTGGGCTGAATGTAAAGAGACGATTCCAACAGCCTATTTGGCATTGCATAATAAATGTTGAGCATTTCCTCCTTCCAAAACAGGTTTGATATCGCTCTCCAAAATGATCACTGTCTTTTAAAATTTATTTTCTCTGTATCAAATATTTCTTATTTTCTTAAACTCAAGAAATTACTGTTTTGTCTAAACTACTATAAAAGATTCTTGAGAAATCTCCTTGCACCCCACATTGTAACCACAGTGATGCTTTTTAACATTTGAATTTAACATGCACATTTTACTGCTTAAAACTCTTCATGATATCTTCCTGGCATTAGAATTAAAATCGCAATCCTGAATATAGTCTACCAAGCCGGGTATTATCTGTCCTACCTACTTACCCCTCTCACATAGCATCATGATTCCAATTGCTCTGTGTTCTATCCCATTATCATGTCATACTTCTTCCCATCTCAGGGTGTCAGCATAAGCTGTTTTCTCTGCACCATTTCCCTTTATCTATCACTCACCTCTTTATTAGTCAGTTCAGAAGTCATTTGCGTAGAAAGCCTTTCTTGAAATCACCACTAGGTAAAGGTCCCCCTGTTAGCTGTACTTACTGCAGCCTGAACTTCCCCTTTATAACAGAGTCATCATAAGCACAATCAAATATTTAATGAAGTAATTAGTTAAATGATTGACTCCTTCCATAGACCTTAAGCCCAGCAAAAGCAAGGCTAGTACAGAGAAGAAACAGTAAGTGTTGATTAAAAAACAAACCTTGATCTAATTACTTAACCTTTCTGAATTTCATCTTTTCAGTTTTTAAAATGGAAATTCCTCTTTTGAGTACCTCACAAGGTTACTGTAAGGATTATATATGATTATATATATATATATATATATATATATATATATATATATATATATATACACACACATACATATGCGTATCACTGTGAACTTGACAGCAAGATATAAATATTTCTTCAATTTTATTCAAATAGTCTATTTCCATTTAAAATCTGTGGGACATGTATTTGAATAATGTTTGAGGGCTTAAGTTAGATTTGAAGTAAGCTCTGTGGGTGCTCAACTTGTAAAATAGACCTCTTGTTAAATTTGTCCTCTCTCCCATATTCTGACAGGCGTTTGGCAATGTGTCATTATTAAAGGTCAACTAACCTTGATTGACTTTAGATTATACAATACCCTTCCTTCTGCATTAAATGAAAAAAAAAAATGACAACCAAAGAGAAGGTCTAGCTGCCTGCTATCTTGAGACTGGTTATAATCACTGCGATTTAGGGAATTGGTATGATAAAAACAAAGACTGTGTGTTTCCCTATTTGATATATATATAATAGCATTTTTATAATTTAGAACTCTCCACATATGACACTCTAAGAAGCACATGGTCTAATCATAGAATGTCAAAGAATCTTCTCAAAGGCAATCAACAAAGTCTTTCATTCCAACTCTTTTGTTCTGCTCCATCTGAGCAGCAGATGAATGTGGTATTCCGGCAGAGGAGGATGTGGGAGACTTACATTGTTTGCTTTGTTGGGTCAGCAGGATCTCACAAACTAAGATCCTAAATTGACTTATCAAGTTGGTTATGTATTAGTGAGCTCATTGTTTTATGCATTCACAAAGAAATCCCGGAACCCTAAGAGATCATGCCCAGTGTGGGATGGGATGATGTCACATATCAGCATCAGTGATGCATGGAAGGGATAGAGCATAAATCAGGGTGAAAGGACAGTCCTATATTAAATATTAATCCAAAGGTAAGAATGATGCTAAAGAGATGAATAACACATGAATATAAAAGGGTCCAAAGGAAAAAAAAAATGCATATTTTGTGAGTTAATCCCATTATTTTAACATTATTTAATGTACATTGAGTACCCAACACTATCCTGGTTATAATTATATAAGAGCACAATATAAGATTTGGAGGATATATTATTTTATACTACTATACTATTTTATACTATACTATATATATATATATATATACTATATATATATATATATATATAGATAGATAGATAGATAGATAGATAGATAGATAGATGTAGATAGATAGATATAGATAGATAGATATATACGTATATACATATACATATATAATGCTATATATAATAAAATACATATATATAAAATGATTATTTTCATATTTAATAGTTCTTAAGTAAAGAACTAAATATGTTGGGAGCTCTTTTTTAAGATTTTCATTAAAATATATGTAGCATACAATATTATATTAGTTTTAGGTGTCCACCATAGTTATTCAACAGCACCCACCTGGCACCATATGTAGTTATTACCATATTGTTGGTTATATTCCCTGTGCTAAGTAAGTGATCACCATGATAACGTTGGGAGCTCTCTTTTTGTATGTGAATATGTCTTTATGTGTGTGACTGTGTGTCTGTCTGTGTGTGTGTGTGTGTGTGTGCATATTCTTTCTATCATCTATGTATCTTTGCAGTAATAAAGCAAAGTATTTTAGATAATAATTTGTTCTAGAATTTAAAAGGAATTTAGAAAGATCCCAACTTTAGAAGCCTTCTCTTTTATTAGCTCATTGTTGTTTGATGGACCAAACTCACTATACAGGCCTTAAAGTCAGGTAAATACTTAAGGAAATGTTAACAACAGCAACGACAAAAACTACTTTGGAAGACAGATAATCTAAGTTGACTTTAACTTCTTTTTTGCTCCTGATAGTTTTGAACTAATTTTAAAGATCCAGTTTTAAAGGTCTATACCAATAATTCTAAAAAACTGAAGTGAAAAGGGTACCATTTTAGGATTGGATTTTCCAGACTGATCTTTTCATATTTTTGGAAAATTTTATAAAAAATACATGAATATGATGTTTTATGTTTTACTATGATGAAAATATTAAAAAATATATAATGAAATATGCTGCTTACTTTTAAATCTGTAATAGAATTCACTATTTGAGAAAAGACAGCTAAAATGAAAGGCCCAACATCTTGAGTTGGCTTCTTTATACATGACATAAGGGTTGTTTTTACACAATGGAAAGAGTTTAAATGTGGCAAATATGATATTGACATTTATTAACAAACAAAGAAATGCAGTCTTAGAATTTTCACTGAGTATATATGTTTTTAATCTTTATTTATTATTTGCCAAACTTTATGGCCCAATTTAATTAAATAATTGAAAATTCTCGTTTGTATTGAGTAGACCCAATGTATATATACTAAAGCATTTGAAAATGGATATTGCTTTACTAATATCTTTTATTAATATACTTTCATATTATACTTTAACATTTTTCATTAACTATTTACATGATCCTATAATTCTTTACTTTATCACTATGAGTGACACTAAATAGCTGGTTTTACTTTTTTAGTCATGTAACATCTTAGAGGCATTGTTAATCTATGAAAGTAAATTTTGCTTTTTTTAAATTACTTAGATACTCTAGAGTACTCATTAGGTGGTAATTAAAAATAGTTGACATAGATATCTCCATTTACTACTTTGATATACATCATATTGGACATTTAGTGCCCTATTATTTACTTATTTTGCATTATAATTGAGCATTAACGAAAAGCACATGAGCACAGAGCTGGACTTATGTACTATGTCTAGTCTAATTATAAAGCTCATATATAATTATTAATTTTTAAATTCTGATCAGTTATCATGAAATATGCTTTGTCATACTAGAATTTTTAATTATTCATCTTCAGTTTAATATATTCAGAACCTGTTTTTCTGATTCTCTCATTTCTTATTTTATTTCTCTCCTTTTACTATTATTCTTTAACTCTTAACGGCTGCAATTTTACTTTTTTTTCCTCTTTCTTTTCCTTTCTTTTTTCTTCAGCTCAGTGGTGAATATGTTTGATCTTTTTATGCGTTAAGTCTTCTAACTTTTTGCTGCGTTTTTAGTGATGTTCTGACAGGTTTTTCTTTCCCTCTTTCCTGCAGCTGTGGATACATTGCCCACAGATACATAGTAATTGCTTACAAAAAGCAGCACAATGCTAAGAGTCAGAATACAAATCTGAAAAAATAAAAACACAAGAGTTAAAAATATCTATGCACCAAGAGAATCAGAGCTTATGAAATCATCTTCCATGTTTACGATGAAAGTTAAGCCACAAATAATAAGGGGTCAACATGAATGGAATGTTTAACACATCTTTATTAAGTATTCATGCCCTGTCCTCAAGATATTTTGAAGAATTCCCAGATTTCTCCTGTTGGAGTGTTGTAGAGAACTATGCCAGGCATATCTGAAAATTCAGTTAATTACTACATCAGAGTACCTGTCTTTCTGATCCAGTGTCATAAAAGTTTTGTTGTAATTTCAAAAGTGATAAATCTCAAGGAGCTAGTTTACGTGTATATGCTCTAACAATCTATGGAGACCTAAAGAGCTATATGGCAATTGCCATCTGAGCTCATATAAAAACTGATTCCATTATAGAAGGACAATATTTTTATTTTTAAATATTTTATTTAATAAAATTCAAATAGAAATATGTCCTTAGCATATGATTGTTCAGTGTCTTGTGTAACCTTTTTAGGGTTTCTTCTTAAATTTAGACAATTTCAATTTGAGCTCAACTGCTTTTCTGTGTGTTCATTTATCCATTTAATTGTTTGTTAAATATATATATAGAAAAGCCCTAACTTTTTTAAATTTCATTTTTTGGTTGATATTTTTGGTCAAATATGTTGTTTAAGCTTAAAATTATACAAAGGACCAAAAAGACATTTTTTAAATAAAGAAATAAATTCTAAGACACATTGTTCTACATTTTAATATTTTAGAAATCAGAATACATTGTATTTTATAATCTTCATTAAAAACAAATGACCATCACTGATAACAAAAACATTCAAGAATAAAAAATAAAGTATGATATTTTTGTCATTGTCTCCCATGTAAGAATTATCGTTAGATTGTCTCCTTAGTTGAGTTATTGCTTTTGTCATACCATATATATAGTTTGATTTTTACATAATTGTGAAGTTCTAATTTCTGCTGTTTTTCAGAGGTTATACTGTCAGAAAATAAAAACAAAAAGTTACCGTATCCTCTGAGTAGTGTCTGTCACATGCTAGTGAACATAATTAAAGACAATAGAAAGAGTCAAATTATATGTATATATAATTGAGATGCCAGCATGGCAGAGGAAGGAATGATAGACAGGTGTCACAAAAGGCTTTCATTCAGGCAAAAAACATCTTCAAAACTCCAATTGATTTCAAGGTAAGTAATCTCACTTTTCCAGTGCATAGTACTCAGGAGGTGTGCAGAACAGGATTTCAAGGAAATTGAAGATTATTTACCTCAGTTTTCCACATTACAGTCAGAGAAAGGAATTTTCTCCCTGATTTCCATTTTCTATGTGTTTTCATTATTGCACACTGAAGCATTTGTCACAAGATGCTTATTATTGCTTATTTACGTGTTTGTCTTCCCATTTAATGGTGAATTTCTTAAGTGCAGACTGTGCCATGGCTCTGTGTCCTCAGAGCACAGCACTCTACTCAGAGCACAGTGGGGAACATTACTGAAGGAGTGCATGATGGCCTATTCCTTCTGTAATAAGTGGCCACCGTATTTGAAAACATCATGGTTAGAAAACTCAAAACATCCCTCTCCAGGGTATCTACTAAAAAAATCTGAAAACATTTATAGATAAAGACACGTGTGCTCCAATGTTCATTGCAGCTTTGTTTACGGTGGCCAAGACATGGAAACAACCAAAGTGTCCTTTGACAGATGATTGGATAAAGAAGTTGTGGTATATATACACAATGGAATACTATTTGGCAGTAAGAAAAGATGATATAGGAACGTTTGTGACAACATGGATGGATCTTGAGAGTATAATGCTAAGCAAAATAAGTCAGACAGAAAAAGCAGAGAACCATGTGATTTCACTGATATGTGGTATATAAACCCAAAACAACAAAAGAACAAGACAAACAAATGAGAAACAGAAACTCATAGACACAGACAATAGTTTAGTGGTTACCAGAGGGTACGTGGGGTGGGGGGTGGGAGATGAGGGTAAGGGGGATCAAATATATGGTGATGGAAGGAGAACTGACTCTGAGTGGTGAACATACAATGGGTTTTATAGATGATGTAATACAGAATTGTACACCTGAAATCTATGTAACTTTACTAACAATTGTCACCCTAATAAATTAAAAAAAAAAACACACATAAAAAATAAAAAGAAAACTCAAAACAACACTTGACCATAACTTCCATTTTTTAGGATTTTAAAAAAAATTTCTCATGTAAGGTTCTTATTTATGTCCTTGTAAATACTACCTATTAACTCATTCTACTACTTTGTAATCATAAAGAATGGTTCTATGCCCTCTTCTAAATGACAATATCTCAAATATTTGAGGGCAACTCTCATACCCCTTCCGTCATGTCCATTTTACACTTTTTCTGAGTTACTCATGCCACCTAATAATTCTATTGAAGTTGTTCCTTGTTGTTGTCATAGTATGTTAAGTTCTATTTGTGTTCAGCTCCACAAAAATTTATCCTTGATCTAGGCACTCTGCTAGATGACCTAAGGATGTAAGAATGAATAGGCATATGTTGTTCTGGGGAAATAGCAAATAAACTTATAATTTCAAAATCCTGTGGGATTTTATCATAGAGTATATTATTTTAACATGGTGTCTGAAATTCAAATCTGCACATGAGCGTAAAGAATAGGCTTTTAGCCCAACCAAAGAGATCAGATCAGCAATTATTTTATTATTTCATTTTATGCTCTTAGATTTAGGCTGTTATTCACATCTGTCAAGATCCATTTAAATCTTTATTCTATCATACAAATTACGTTCCTTCCAAATGTTCCTCATAATTCACAGATTTTGTAAGCTTACTTTTAATAAATTCTATTCGTGTTTAAAATGTTGAAGAGCAGAAAACTAGAGATTGAGGTTTATGAGATCTTGAGGACCTTTTCCCTTGTGGATTCACCCATCACATGGCTCAGATAAAGATTCCCTATTATTGATGATGAACACTTTACATTCTAAAGATTTCCTTAAAATAAGCCATTATACTGTGAAAACCATATATCCATTAGCTAACTCAAAATTTGAAGTAGCCAACTTCCAACATTTCTCATGGACTGGTAGGTGCTCACACTAGTGCTGTAGGGTAAGTTTTAGATTACAGCACGACTATTTTGTCTGTGAATTTTGAAAATATGCTGTGTTTTTATTTTGTAATTTCAGATGTGGTATACAGAGAAATCTTAATAAAAACTTAATATATTTTACTTCCTATTAAAAACTATTTTTGAAGTTTGAATTTGTTTAATCATGCTCTGCTATAGTGATGGGAGAAGGTGAATCAAAATATTTTCCTTTTTTGTTTTTCCCCATTAACGTTTCTCAGAGCTGACTACCTAAATCCTATGCTCTGGACCACTTCTGAGTATCAGTTAGAAATGGAACAGGAGCAAAAACAAAGTAGCTATATTTTCCAGGGAAGATAGCCATTCACTCAAGGAACACCAAAGTGAATATGCCTTCCTAAATATTATAAGGTAATTTCACTTTTATATGAGTTTTCTGCAGCATTTAGCATCATCGACCTCTTCTTCCTCTTTCTTTCTGCTTCTTTTGACATCACATCATTCTGATTTTCTCACTACTTTCTGTGAAGTAAAATGTGTTTGGAAAAAGTAGGCTGTGATTTTCATTTCTGGCTGCCATTGGAATCACCTGGTAATTTTTTTTTTTTTTTAAATGATCCAGCATCTCACCTACAGAATTGTGACTTAATAGATCTGGGGTAGAGGAGGGGGCTGGCCCTGGAACTGGTCGTTTTAAAAGTTCCCACGTATAATTCTAATATGTAGGATTGCCTACAAATGTCAATTTCTTATGGTTCAAGTTAATATTTTTCTCTTTCTGTACACTGACACAGAAAAAAATGATAAAAATTAATGTTTATACTCTCGGACTTACTCTGTGCAAGGCACTTTATGCATATTAACTCAATTTACGCTTACCAAAACCCTATGGGGTATACACTATTGATATCCTGTTTCTGCAGGTGAGGGAACTAGAGTACAGAGTGGTTAAGTGACTTGCTCAGGGTCATATAGGGGCTATTCATGAAGTATTCATTTATTGACTAGATTGTAAGATCCACAAGGGCAGAAATCATTGTTTGATTCACTGAAGTCTTTCAAGAGATTTGAACAGTGTCTGGCACATACAGGAGTTTAGTGAATATTTTTAAAAGGAAAAAGGGTAGGAAGAAAATGTTTTTGTCCTTTAACAAAATATATAGGTTCACATTAACAGGACTATTTGTGAATTAAGATTTTTCTTTAATATCTGTAACGCATATAGGTATCAAAACCTAGAAAGCACTTATGATGGGTAGGTAATATTTTGCCATGAGTTTAAATAAATAACTGAGAAATGGGATGTACTTTGTCTTATCTCAGAAAAGTCTATATCTCAGTTGATAAAATATTTAAATCCATACTTTCATTTTCAGTCTTAGTTTGTAATTATAGGACAAGTAGTTCAAGTTTACTCCAGACTGTGTATCTTTACTGAATAGTTGTAGGATTTTGCACTGTGTGTGCTTTTATGCTTATATACATACTCTTAAAGATAAAGAAACTTTAAAACTGTATCAAATCTTTTACAGAAGAATTTCAAGGAAAAGGGCCTTTCTTTTCAATCTCTGTACCCTGGCAATAACCCACACTGCTTACACTGAAAGCAAATGCTTAAAATCTGCTACCAAATGTCATATCCATAAACAGTAAGAAAATGAGAGCAGTATCTATTTTTTTCTTAAGCGTGTGTTACCATAAAATGCAAAAGATAAATATTTCCTAGTTTAAATTGTGGCTTACAGTTATGACCCTATTTGTAAATAAAATGTTATACCTGGAACTGTTGGCACAACACTTTAATTGTTCGAAAAGAAGAGAACCACATTATTTTTAATGCCGATACAAGAATACAAAATATTTCCAAGAATAAAGTCTGTGGAAATTCTATGGGATCACATTAACCTCCTCCATTTACACTCTAAAGACAGGTAAGGGGCATTTTGTGGGACTATCTGCACGCTTCCAGGGATAGAAACCTCACTGGAGCGTTTTCTGTTTAGGGAAAGATAAAGGCCTTTTTGTCTCCGGAGTACTGAACTGGAGGCACAATAGGCTTGATCACTGCTTGCCAGATTGCTTGTGAGTCATTTTGGTTCTTTTATTAGCTCTTTCTTGCGTTGCCATCTTGTCTCCTTCCTTGCCACTCTTCCTGTGTTTTGGACAGCAAAACTGAGAAATGTGTTATACTTGTTGCGTGGTGGAAATCAGGAGTGAGCGACTGCCTGGTTCCCATGTGACAATGTTAGCTCCACTGCACATCTGATATTTAAGTGTGTTTCTCTCAGCACTGCCAAATGGGCATGCATCTGGCCTCCCAGGACCCGAAATCCTAAATTGATCAAGACACATTGTGAAAATAGTAGCTGCTTTTCATGTAGCTGTCTATTCACTGGGAACGTGACTGCTAGTCCCTGCTATATTATATAGTACCCAGAGACTTTCAGACTTTCAATTTAATTCCTCTTTGGGAGAGCTTTGGGTGAGGGTCTGACGTAACAGCTTTGGGAGATAGAGGTTGGCATGTGGCGAAATATGTAAAATGTTATCTCGTAGAAGACAAACTTTGTTTAGTGAGAACAAAATCTGTGCTATAATCACATTTTAGTAGTAACTAAATCAGTCTATTGTCAGAAGCAGTGCAAGATACTTATTTTTGTATAAATGCAATTTACATATAATCATTGCTATTTATTAATTACTGTTCCTGGGCTGCTTGCTACAACACATAACATGTAATGCACATAGCCATTGCAAGCCTCTTACAGATTCAAAAGAATGTACATGTGTGAATTCCTCATGGGTTTGCTGTATGTAGCCGTATACAAGGACTATCAATCAGTTTACTGCCTCTTGTTTCTTTCAAGTTTTTGATTGCTTCTATAAACCCCAAAAGGACTCATTAGTCTTGCATCCTTTCCGTCTCGAAGTCCCAAAGCTTGGAGCACTTTTGTAAATAATGATTTGAACTTGGGTGAAAGTTTCTGAAACATACTAAAGATCCAACCCTTCATCTAATAATCAAACATTTCAGAAGTAAAATCTATTGCTAAAATAGCCATCACTAATTCATTAAGAGTTTATGTGGTAATTATACCCCAGAAAATACATCCAAATGAAAGATGTATTTCATTAGGGGATGTAAGCAATAGGGGAAGATACGTACACTGGCATTAGGCCATGAGTACATCAAGAATGGGAGAGAGTAAGGAAAGGGACAAAGAGAGAATTATCAATACAACTAATGTTCTATTAGTTTATACTTCTTTTTCCAAATTAATTTACACTTCAAATACAACTCATTGACCTGATGTGTGACTATTACAAATAGGATGGACTTTTATATTCTAAGTATGTTTAAGTCATAAAAATATTACATTTCATATCCAGAAAGCAGGCTATCCCAATGTTTCAGGGATTGGAGATAGGAGAACATATCTAGGCAGCAGGCTTGTGAAGGCCAGCAGATGATTTAAAAAAATGAGTGTGAAATCCCTGGGAGAGGTACCCTCTTCCAATTTACAACTGGAATAGTATTCATTGAATCATGCTTCTATTATAATTGAATTATACAGCTTTACCCTCTTATGCTATGTTTATACCTAGCTCTCACGGCATTTGAGATTTTTAGGCTCTTTACATAATATGTCTGATTAAGCAGGTTTTTTTTTAAATGAAAGAATTACTCTTAAAATTAATGAAGTAAAATATACATTTTTTAAAATGAAAGGAACATAAACCATTTTTCTTGCACTATTTAAGTATATGTTCATTAATACTGAACAATTTGGTTTATGTAGAATTTCCCCTGTACTATAAAAATACAGCTCTCTTTTGGCACTAGAGAATATTTCATGGCATTGACTAGTTCATCTGCATGACTTCACTTACTCGTAGACCATACATATATGCACACATATACAACATGGTTTGAAATAGTTGAGGGATGGGTGTGATATACACTTCGTTCATTATTCCAGTGCAGTCTTGTGAGCTTTTGAGCTCATAGGGCATGAAACTAATATGAAACCACAATTATGTATCGTATTTAATAGGAAAATAATTTTAGAGCATTTTTGATTACTTTGTTTAATTTATTGTGGCTACTTTTCATCCCTGGATTTATGGAAGCAGTTACTTTAGTTACCTATTATGCTCCCAATTTAGTTGACTTTACAAGTTCATAAAAATAAAAGAGAACACAGCATTAGTAAAGTACAAGAAAAAATTAAAATTTCTGCAGGAAAGTCATAAATGGCTTTTTTCCTGGCACAGCCTTTTCCTTCTGAGTTGAAAACTTTGAAGGCACAGGAAGAGGAAGGAGCTGTTGTATGTAAGTTAATCATTTCCTTGTTAACCTTTTGCCGTCATCCCCAATGAGATTCATTCTTCATATCACAGTAGACTTCATCAGCAGGAAGATACTTTTATTTTTTCCACTTGAGTTTACAGGACTGGAGGAAATTGACACCACTCGGGTATCATTAAAGAGATAATGGACAAATTATTTTCTCATATCTTCATTCAGACTTCTTTCTCTCTGGTGCTCTCATCCTCAGTAAGAATCAATCAGAATTTTTCATTAAGAACTGAGGGATATACTAGTGTCCCGAGGTAAAGGAGAAGGATGAGAGGGTGTAACAAAACAAAACAAAAGAAAACAAAACCCAAAACTTGAGAGCAAGTAGGACTTAGACCCTATAGGTTAAAAAGTAATGTTGGGTTATTTTCTATGTGGATTAAAGAGGTTGGAACAGTACCAAGGGGACTTCCTCATCAAAAAGCCATAAAAACATAGGTAGCTTGCAATCTTTATAAATTCATTTCCTACAAAAGGAGTTTCAGCAGTAACCAGAATATTTTTCTTTTGTAAAATAAAAGTTGATTTTTCTTTTTTAAGCTGTTCATGCAGTGAATGGCTAGTTGCTAGTAATTAGGTTTGAGCATCTGTCTCTCTTGCTGAGAAAAAAAAAGCCTGAGTAGTGTAAAAGAAAAATCGCACCAGACCAGCTAAACAGTCAAGGAAGATTTTATTCAAGAATATTTCAGTAGGGGAGAGAGACTGAAGTCAACTCTGCTAAAACAAATGGCACAAGGATTTTTAAATTCTGGACTGAGCTCCTGGAAAAGTACTGGAGGATATTAGGAGTAGGCCATCTGCAGTTATGTATTGTTGCTTATTGAACTTGGGCTCCTATCCTGCCACAGAAACTGGGAGATAAGGGTGCTCTCTCCTTCCATGATTACATTTCAAAGTGATGGCTTCCAGGACCTTGAGAAAGACATTTCTGGGTTGTAAGAAGACTTACATTTCAAAAGGACAGAGAAAGAACTTACAATTGGAAGTTTTCTATCTAAATACTCTAAGAAAAAGGGAGTCAGGAAGAAACCTTTCTAAAGTTTAATCAAGCTGAGAGGAATGTTAAGGCTATCTTCTTGGTCAGTGGTGAATAAATATGTTTTAATGTAGGACTTTCCCTCCTTCAACAAATGGAAATTGGACAATAAGGCTAAAGTTATGATCCAATGCCTTGTGGGTCATGCCTCAGTCAACCACATCTTCCAGAGGAAGCTGATGCAGGCCTGCCTAAATCATGATAGGTTATCAGAATTGCTTCATGAAAACCCTGATTTGGAGGAAAAACAAGGGCCTGGTGTATTTCAAGTGCTAGTCTGAATGTGTAGCCTGCAGAGGAATATCCCTTTAGAAGTGAGATGATTTAGCATGTTTTCTTCTGGTGTGATGGCTGAGCAAGAACACAGTTGTTCTCTGAGCTTGACTCACATCTCCAGGCTGTGAGAGAAGCAGGATTCAATTTGTCAGCCTTCTTTATCATGTGTTAATTATTACCACATGCCAAACAGATTTCCAGACACAAACCCATTATAAAAATTCTTTCAGACAATGTTGTAAGTGACAAGATATTATCTACTTCTGTCTTAATACACATAGAAGTGACACAGATTCATAGTTACAGGAATAATGAGGAAGAATATTTTTCCTTTTGGAAATATTCTTGTTTTTTAATTTTATGTTTCCCATAATTAAACAAGGTAGTATAATATTGTGTATTTTTATGTGGAAGACAAATAATATCGTCAATTCTTTTCATGGGCAATGAACAGAAAAATTACAAATTCTATTTGCATTTTTAATGCCGCTTTTTTGGGAATTCTCCCATCCCTTTCTGTTCCAAATTTAGCAGCTGGATGCACTGTATTTAACTTAAAATTGTTGTAGGCTACTTTATAAACCATGAATAAACCAGACTATGAATTGAATGTTGAGTTGGAAATATTAAAAATATGAGGAAGGAAAATGATGACATCACTAATGGCCCAAAGTAACAAGGCTATAAATAAACCACTCACTGTTCTCATGTATTTTTGGTAAAGACATTTGAGAATAGTGGAGCTAATCCCCAATGCCCAATTAAAGTCTCTTAACTAATTTTACAAACACATTGTAAATGTGTAGCTGGAAATGATTTAAATAAACATATGTTGAATGGGAGGAAGTTTAGTAGATAAACAAGTGGAAAAGCACTTCTAATATTTTAGCTTTTTAAAGTTCTTAGTAAAATATATATATATATTTATATATATTTAAATATATATTTATATATATTTAAATATATATGTATATATAAATATATATCTCCAAACAATTGATAGGCAAACATCAAAAGGGAGTTTTCTTTAGATGATGGTATTCTTCAGTATTTGCCCTTTAAGAAAATCCTAAGACATTTAAAGATTCCCAATAATTTAAAAAAAATACAAAAATTACCTCGTCTTTTTCTGCTTGTTTCTTTTCTGTGTGATCTTATCATCCATCTATATTTCTCATAGATATGGGTAAGAATAGATATACACGGATGTAGAAATGGATAAGATACTATCCCCATCTGCTTAAACAGATATATGTTGCTTACCGTTGCATGAAAGCTGACCTACATGGAGATACAAGATTTGTAGGTAGAGTGTTCTTACCCTTTGGCAGCACTTTCTGCAGAGGCTGCCAATGAAATGAAGCCTATGACTTTCTGGGGAGGCCGGTCTTTTGCACAGGTTTGGTCCTGGTGGAGTTCTACCGAAGTGTGCAAACTGCACTTCAATTAAAGAAGTCTGCAGGGCACACAGAGCAGATGAATCGTAAGTGCTCTGGGATTTCTCTTGACAAGACTCTGGCAGTTGGGAAGCCCAAATGCAAAGCAGGCATTTGGAAATGCTATGTGGGAGCAAATATTGAACATACCAGGGGATTGGGAAGTAATGTTGATTTCTCATTATGTTTCTCATTTTCTTTAAACCTCTAGAAGGGAGTGCTTGTAACTCCAAAAAATACAAAGAGTCCAACACTTTCAAATCTGAGTGATTGCAGAATCCAAACTTGGTGCTTTTAAACAGCTGTCAAGAGGAAAGGCAGTAGTTATTAACAAACTAGTGCCATCTTTCCTAAACTGAAATACTGACTACATTCATTTTGGCTCAGCTTGTTCTTGGAAGCTTTAAAAATTCCCAGTGAGAGTCTTTCATTTTTGTTAGTGCAGATGATTTTCTGTTGGCGTTTGCTTAACTTCAGCTGACTTTCATGTGAATGTGCCGCAGACAGAGGTTTAAAATAGCCAGATGGTCACTGCAAAATGTGGTTCTGACTTGTACTGCCCTTCTCCCTCACCCCTTCCATACACTGAGATTTCCAGCACCATGGACTTGGGTGGGAGAGAAATACGGATTATTTTGAAGAATGCTCTGGCTGCTATACCAACTTAAAAACAAGGTAATTAGAGGGTTTCATTCATTTAGTTGAGAATTTCACTTCTTTAAAATAAGACATTCCCTAAAAGCAGCCTATCTGGTATCATTTTAATTAGAATTCCTATTATAATTGGTTATAATAATACAATTATTATATTATATTATATACATAAGCCAGACTAATTCAGCTTATGGACAATATCTACTCATTCTTTACTTGATGTCTAAAACTCTCTATTCTGCTTCCATTTACCTCAAGCAGAAAACCTAAGGAGGTAGAATCCATGAAAGAGACTGCTAAGGGGAATGCTAAGAGCCAGAATGATCTCACTATCATCCTTATTTGTTCTGAGGCCTTCTGGGACACTAGGATAGTTAGGAAGGTTGGATAGGCTGATGAGTAATAAAATGGTTGGACTATAATAACTGATTAGTTTGTAACTAGTTATTATATTTAAAGATCTTTAGGGTAATGCGATATTTAAAGATAGGGGGAAAACGTAGACTTAACTATAAAGAAAGTGTTTATAATCGTGGATGTTGCAGATCTGAATATTTCATATAGTGTTTATTATTTTGAAACAATTTGGGTAGTAGCCTTATTTATAGCTAAAAAGAATTGAATGTAAGGTACAATTCTGCTGGACAGGAATGATATTCTTCCTGTTATTTAACTGATCAGTTAAGATGTACTAGGAACTATGCTAAGAATGATACAAATATTAATACATAAAGTCCTAACATCAATCCAGATAACTAGATCTTATCCCCATTTTACAGATGTGGGAACTGAGGCTTAGCAAGCTTACTCAACTTTACCAATGCAAGTTGTTATAGAGTTAGTGAGTGGAAGAGCGAAGATGAGAACCAAGAGCCATCTGAGTTCAGCTTTATGCTATTGACTCAGCTACTTTGTTAATAAGTTTAGGACCTTGATTTAGTTAGATACTACTTATGTTTTATTCCTTTCAAAGTAAGTATTATTTCTGTGCATGTTAAATGTGAAAGTGGGACAAGTTAGCCAAATTCATAATCTCTGAATTGATCATTGAAAGCAGCTTTACAGTTTTAGTGGAATATGTCATCCACACAATTAGCTAATTAGTTAAGTTTCCATGTTTAGCATGGGGAAATTGACTTGCCAGATTTCCAAGTCAGTACAACATAATTAGATAGGTAACTTTTAATGCAAATCAAGGGCAACACTGAAGAAGGGTTAACTGAATTGCATTTGAAAATCTCTTCTGCTATGACCATTTTTCTTTTTTTTTTAAACAGAGACCATGGTTAGTTGTATTAAGTAAAGTAGACGTAGAGATTCCAACTTCAAGAATCTAATTAAGTGTGGATGATGTGTTTAAATAATCAAGTCCCTGTTGGTTTTGCATTATGGGAAAGAAGGGAGTGGGCTCTTATAAGAAAAGGTTCCCATGGGGGCTCCAGTATATACCTCTACTGCATCCTTGTTGACACTGAGGGGCCATTGGTCTTTTTCTCGTTCCTCTATTTGATTGTGAGCTCTTTGAAGACAGAGATTGGATTTATTTATGAACAAACTACCAGTAGCTTACACAGACACATACATAGTGGAAAGGAAGAAAGGAAAGGAGGGAGGAAGGAAGAAAGAAAGGAAGGGAGAAAGGAAGGAAGACCTGGCCTTCAAGCTTTGATCTTCCTAATTGCCTGTGGACATTGCATAAATTCTTTAATTTCTCTCAGCATTGATTTCTTCATATTTAAAATGGAGATAATATGTAATTGCATTGTTGTGAATTATGTGAAGAATGCATTGGGCTGCATAATTTCAAAAAGTTATTGTTTTGAATCTAATAATGAGTATAATAATCACCTAAGAATCAAGTTAGAATTAATAAATATGGAAAATTAATGAATATATAAACCTCTCCAAGAATGTTAGCTTTGCTAATTTAACATCAAAACTGATTAATGTTCATTAAGGCCCTTTAGCTAGGCAAATTAGATAAGAATTTATTTTCTAAGCATTTGAGTCATATTTTGATTTGCCTAATACCAATGATTTCAAAAGAGTTCTTTGGTTAAATCATCTTTGATCTCATCTTTTAGTGAGTTCAAAGCAAATGTTAAATGATCCTTGGAATATAAAGTAATTAAAAGTGTTAAATTGTGTAGTGATGGACTTTTAAAATGTACTGTACTGCCGGAAAGAGATAAGGATGGATGATGGGATAGATAGCATTTACAAATTATTGAAGGTAGGCAGATAGATTACCTTTCAAAGTCATGTTTGCCATTCACAGAAATACCAAAGAGTGATTAATTTTCTTATATAACCTCATTGATGAAATGTCATACCTTCAATGGCCGTGATCAAACAATAATAAAATCAGAATCTGAGAGATGAGACATCTCAGCAACAACTGTCTCAAATACTTTGTACCAACTGTTCCTCTTAGGTAAAATTTTTTTCCACAAATGTTCCCAAGGCTGGCTGGCTCTTGCTGGCCACACGGGACTCAGCTTGAGGTTGACAGACCACTCAATTTCATATTATCCCCTGGGGAGGCTCTCTCCATTCTATCAGTCCATTTGATTGCTTCATGTCATTTATCGCTATTTGGCATGTGTGTATTTATTTGTTTAGTTCTTTCATTGCCTCCCTCACCTCTAGAAAGTAAGCACACTGAGGTTGAGACTTTGACAGTCTGGTCCTGCTGTGACACTAGCATCTGGGAAACACTTAGAAAATCAGTGAAATTTTTGAAAGTTCGATGAATAAACATTTCATTGTACATTTGAGGAACTTGGCTAAGGCCAAGTAGGGACTTTGCAACAGGGTCACACAGATTTTCACCAGCAGAGCTAGGGATAGAGCCAGGTCTCCTGGCACATAGCTTAATGTTCTACTTACTGTGCTCCCTTAGCTATCTAGAGTTAGATATGCCTGACCCTATACAAGAGGCACAAAACAAAGCCCATTTATAAGCTTCCTCCATTCTCTCCTGAGCAGGGCACTTTATCCAGTAGTATTTTTCTCCAGAGAAGTAGCACTATCCATCATTGTAATTTGCTCTAGCTTTTAATTCAAATTCTATTAGTGTCCTGCTAGTCCTGTAGTTCTATCATGTAGTAACAACAGAGGAGACTTGTATAACTGGACTTTATACTCTAAGCCTTCTGTTCCACTGTGCATGAAAGAAAACAGAAATATCATATTATACATTCATTCATTTATACACTTATGAATTAATTAAATAAACGTTTATTAAAAAACTACAGGTGTGCTTTAGATACATCATTTTGAGATAAAAAGGAAAATGAGAATTGTATCATTGTGGTAGCAGGAGAATCATTACACTGCCATGTGCTTTGGGAAGTGGTGTAAGGTTTTTCACCAAATGTTATGAGATCAGAGAGGAAGCAGCAATGAATACTGACTGGAAAAGACAAGTCTTAAAAGAAAAATGAGTAATATGTGAGCATGTATTTAAGGGTGGATCATTGTATCCCAAAAAGGGAATGAGACAAGGACTCTCATTCATTTTTGGTAGAAAAGAAAAATGGCTATTTTGAAGGAAAGTTTGGCAATTTCTTACAAAACTAAGCACACGAGGTGTGATCAAACAATACGGTGAATGTTTACATTAAAATAAATATTACAGTAAAAGATACATTGCCATTAACCCCCTCACTTCAAACACACTTATCCCATCATTCTTGCCACTTTCTGAAGCAGTTCTGGAAGTCCTCTTTTGTGAGTATCTTTAGTTGCCCTGTCATGGCTGCCTCAAGGTCCTGAATCCATTGAAAACATTTTCCTTTCATGGTCATTTTGACTTTGGGGAAGAACCAGAAGTCACATAGTGACAGATCTAGTGAATAAGGTGCATGAGGACACACCATAATGTTTTTATTTGACAGAAAATTGCCATACCAGAAGCGATGTGTGCATTGTTATGATGGACGATGATTTATGACACACTTTAAGACACACCTTCTCTCAACAGTAGCTCAAACCTGACTGACTGCACCAAACAAGTTGAAACTGGTCACACACTGTTTCTAAGATTCAACGAGCCATTTCCCATATTGAAGATCCCTGCCTATCCATTGGATGGCACTCGGCAGCAGCATTCACCATCTGTTTTGATCACAGTAGAAAGGATCCATGTCACACATGGCTTCTGGTACGGCTATTTCTGTCTAATAAAAACATCACAGTGTGTCCTCATCCACCTTAGTCACCAGATCTGGCACCATGCAACTTCTGGCTCTTCCCCAAAGTCAAAATGATTCAGGATATCTAGGCAGCCATGATAGTACAACTAAAGACACTCACAAAAGAGGACTTCCAGAACTGCTTCAGAAAATGGCAAGAATGATGGGATATATGTATTTACAGCAAGGGGGTGTATTTTGAGGGGGACTAATGGAAATGCGTCCTTTATTGTAATATATATATATATTTAAATTTAAACATTCACTGTACTTTTTGATCATACATCATATGTTTGAGCCTATTGTGGGGGCAAAATGGCAGATTGCTCATTAGCATCACCCCAGAAAGGTTGTATAGCTGTCAAACCTTGATCAACTGTGCATGTAGAACAGTGGTTTCCACATCTGCAAGGGGATGAGTGATTAGAAGGGAGATAATGATCAGCTACTTCTGCACTTTTGTGTAGGGAGTGAGGGAGTGGTGGCATTCTTGTGGTCAGCTGTTCTCCTGGACATCTAGCATTCCTTCATTGGGAGCACACTCCCCTATGCTGTCTCATCAGTGCAGCCCTTAATTCTGGAGAAAGAGCAACTTCTACCCAGAAGACAGCGTGAGGGAAGAGATGATTTTGTTGAAGTTTGCGTTTCAATTAAAGCAAGCAAATGGAGGGAACTACTTGGGTACTTTTGTTTTTTCTACAATGGGTTTTATTCTGGGTTGGATGTTAATAGTTAAAATGTGGGGATGAAAGCCCTATAAACAGATAATAATGGTGAGAAGACAGTATACTGCAGGGTCTCGTATTTTGGCCAGTCACTGGGAATGACAGAGGGAGAAACATGTGGAACTGGTAGTGTTGGACTTCTGGAATATCTGCAAGAAATCTCTCTTTCAAGCAGCTTACTTCTAATTCTTGATCAAGAGTCTTAGAGGCCTGTAATATAGAGACTCAAAGATACATGAAGTGAGTTAAACATACTGCATGTGATCATAGTTCTCTCCAGATAGAGAAGATTTTCCTTTATTGTGGTTGGAGGTCTAAGCTGATGTTTTTGCATATCAATTTAACAAACCAAGGTTGTTAGAAATCCTATGGCTTTGCTAAGGGTGATTGTCACAAATTTCCATTCACAGATGAACCCTTCTTCTGCAGCCAGTCTTGAGGGGTTCACAACAATCCTGGTGAACCCCCCAGAGCCTGAATATTGAATAAGGAATTGATAATTTATGTTGAAAGGAAGGTGGGAGAGAAGTAGGAACAATGGAGGAAAACAGCCAGACATTAACCTAAGTGAGATATAAAAAGAGAAAACAGCGAGGGTTCAGTCAGAGAGAAACTTAAGGTTTATTTCAGAGGGGCACGCAGAGGGAATCTTCCGGGAGTTTTAGTTGGAAGCCTGGTGGACTATTTTTAGAAAGAAACACATTTTAGTTTTAAATGAAAGAAATAGGAGCTTAGTTTTGAAATGTCTAATGAAACAGTCATTATTTTCACATTGTCGTGACAATAGAAATTTATTTATAGAGATTGCACTGGACTAAAAAAGTGTCATTACATAAATACACACAAAAATGTGTTCTTCACACTTAATCACTTCTGGGGGTGTCTACAATTTTCTTTTGAAAGGACTATGTTTCCAGAAGGAAATCTTCTTGGTGGTAAAGAATATCCTATTAAAATAGAATGAATTTCAAAGAAATGACTAGTTCTACAAAGAGAAATTTATGAAGCATCAACTTGTATACTTTTTAGAAAAATCAGATTAAGAATGACAGATGAAGCATTGGCATGGCCTTGTCATTTACTGCAAGTATATGCCAGGTGGAGTTGCTTCCTAGCTGGCCTCTAAGGCTATTGATAAAATCAGCGAGCCTCAAGGGGTATGACTGCATGACCTGTGTCCACTTTGAACCAGTACTGTTTTCAAACAGTACTGTTAAAAAAAAAAAAATAGAATCAAGTAAATTTCAAGATCTAATTGGCATTGACTTTTAATATTAAGTGATTCATGAATCTGGCAGAATCCATCTGGAAACTAGAAGGGCTCTCCCAGAGGTTGCACAACAATAGAAGGTGTTTGTAGGATGAAGGATGGGACAAGGGAGCTATTAACAAAAGAAAAGAAAGGACCTACTTTCTCAACCTTGCTTCTTTTTACTACTTTCTGGGGCTGGCAGTATCTAAAGTGGAAATCGAAAAATAGCCACTGACATGCTGAATCTAGGCCTTGCTGTGTTTTGCTTTGCCCACGCGCTACGGAAGCAATGAATTTGAATGCATATGGATGTAGCTTTTGCTATTTCATTTGTTACAGTACCACGCTGTCTTTTGTCCTATACCTGGCACAATGGACATACTTAGTCCACCGGCTGGGTGCCTAAACTGTTTATTCTAAAATACTTTATAGTATTTTTCTTTGCTCTTTCATTCTCATTTTTAAAATTCCCTACTTCTCTTCAAGCTCTATTCATTGCATGAAGGATAAAAATAGTTTATGCATTTGTAGAATCCTTGACAATAATATTTCACTGGCTTGCAATAGGAAAATGAATATTGGGTCAATATGCTGTCTCGAATTTTGTTCCACAAACAATTTAATCACCTTTCGCTGTCTTTTCTCCAATGAAAATGAATAATATAGATTTTTATTTCTTCATTTTTCTTAGCTTTATGAGATACTTCATTCTTGAATTTTTCATTGTTAGTGAACTTGTTCACAAAAGGTATTTTAATTTCATTTTTTTATAGAGTAGCTAACACATGTATAACATAATAATTCACAATAATATTAAGATATTAAATGAATGCAGAATAGTAGAAAAATTCTCAGGTCAAAAGAGAGTCTATGTAGATACGTCATTTTTTTCTTTTCTTTCACAGAAGATGGTAGTTGTTGGCCCAGTGTTTATGAGAATTGAGTCGAAATATCTACTGTAATCAAGATCACCACTTGGTGATTTTTTTAGTGCAGAAGAATGCCCATGAGATTTGTCCTCTGAAACAAAATGTTTCTCAGAATAATAGAGCACATAAATGCAGTAATTTTTAATGGAATGAAACATTTATAAGTAAAAGATACTGGTTGAAATACTTTATTTTATTTATGCCAATTATGTTTGTTTTTTGGTGGAGGTGATTACTATAAATATTTTTATTGGCCAATATGTAGGTATGTATGTTAAAGGACTCTAAGAATAATAATAACATAGGCCTACATACCTGTATGTAGAGTGTTAGTAGGACCTCAACAGCATAAGTTCATGCTTCCTGCTAATAGTCACTCATTTTTTCTATTTACTCTGTTGTTTTAGTTTGTTTTATATATTAGACTTATAGTTTATCAAATATTATCAAAATTTTCTGGTACCACTTTTGTGTCCAAGTTTTCACAGTTCTGTAATGAAAGGATTCCCTGGGCAAATACATTTGGGACACTGTTATAGAAGAGATCTAGGAGACTCATAAAGCACATGAATATATTGAAGTAGCTGATGGTTTCGGTACTTAAAACCCTAAATTTCTCACAATGGTTTTTGTATTACAGAACTCTTTATTGTTGAATACATATTAAGTTTCCAAGGAAAACTAAATTCAGTGGATGCTTCTATAGGATTTATATTATTTTACTGTATTTGTTTTTCTTATGACTTTGGCTTTGCATATTAAGGTTAACTTTGCCTCAAATTTCTCTTTACAGTCTTAGTACCCACTGCTAACTGATTTGATTCTTTTGCTGCTTGTTTGTTTGCTTGTTTGCTTTTGGTTTGCTTTTTCTTAGTACAAATTCCTGAGGGAGGGATTTCAGCTTCCAGCTATGATGGAGTAGTCTGTGGCAGACCAATGCTTCCACTGAGGAAAACTTGGAAAGCCAGGTGAAAAATAAATGTCGAAGGCAATGGATAATCTTTCTAGCAACTAGGTCTTGAGGGGACAAAATCCTGATATAGCGGATTCTGAGCACAGAAGTGAGTAAGATATTCTGCAACCATTATTTATCTCCCTCAGGGCATTTTTGATTCTCAAAGTGGGGTAAGAGTTGATATTAACCAGAGACAGAGAAACTGGAAGAACTTTTGATAGTCTCATAGGGCTTGAGAGACAAAAAGTTGAGATATAAGGGACCACAATTCCCTGTAATAAGAGACAGCTAAGGGGTTGGCTCAACATTCTTCTGAGAGAATTAAAAAGCAGAGCAAAGATTTCACAGTCTTCACAGTGGTCCTGTGGACATCCACCCTGACCTCCCCCCCTTCTTGCCTCAGTTAAAACCCATGAACGGATAGACTCTGGGATTTGCAACAGAAAGGAGGGTAGTGGACCTTATCAAAACTTCAATGCAACCTCAGGTCAGCTCAGTCCCTGATTGGAAGCAGTTTATCAACCTCTATTCTATCTGCCTATTGAAGGAGAGGGTGAACCCTCACTGGATGAAGATAACACATTAAAACCTCAACATTTTTCATATATAATGTTCAATGTGCAATTTAAAATCCAAGGAGAATAAATAGACAGAAAATGGAAACAAATGCAGCTGACCCAGATACTGAAATAATCACATGAGGGCTTTAAAATAGGAATAATTAACATATTCAACAAATAAGAAAGACATTTGAAATTGATGGAGGAATATTTTTCCTGGGAGTCCCCAAATGATGTAGGTGATGTTCCATCTACCAGCAGTTTCTGAGTGTGGGCTGGGATTGTGTCTCGTGAGAACAAAGAATAGAAACATGGACCCAGGAGAGGCAAAGAGTTTTAAAAAGAGGGTAGTCTATTGAAAGCAAAGAGTCAGAGCTCCCGAGTGGGAGGGGGTCCTGAATGGGGGTGGCCCATGATTGAGGCAAAAACTCTTACTTTTATATCTTTCCTTGCCTGTTTGGGGAAGGGGAGCTATTTGAAGCAGGGAACTGTTTGAAGAAGGGAACTGGTGCCTTCTAATGAAATTCATCTACCAGCTTTGTTCTGCTTGCCCATCCTAAAGAAATTAGCAAAGTAACTCACTCTTATCTATCAGATCTACTCGGTTTGTCGGGCTAAATGGAATTTTATGATTAATCTCAAGGCCTTGTTACATTATTTCCTGGAGCGAAGGAGTGATTTCAAAACCTGGAGTTTTAGGATATGGCTGTCTTTGTTTGTTTCACCAGGGACCTCCCTGCCTACCTAAGGACATACTAGCTAACCTGTCTCAAAATGATGATGAGAATAGACGGACAATGTAATGAAATAATTAAAGTCTTTATTTATTTATTTATTTTCCTGAGGGAGAAAATCTAATTGTCTGAGCTCAGGTTCTTGTGTCATATAATGAATATTGGCAAGCCAATTCTTTGGTAGATTGAGTACTGAAATCAGAAGCTCATACACTCCAGTTTCCCTGGGCTGGCTGGGAAAGGAAATTTGTATCATGTAATAATTTGTCTATGTAGTTTGTTGCTATAGCAAAAATTATGGGCTGTGGATAGTAAGAAACACACCAACAAATTTAGTATATATTTCATGAAACATTTAAAATATCATACATCACACATAAACAAAATGATGAACAGACAAGGATATTCATTGCAGTGCTGTTTAAATATTCATTAAAAAGGACTATTTATAAAATGCACATATTTACCATTAAAAGTAAAACAAGTACAGATACCGAAAATATTATCTGTCAAAAATATTTTAAATAATTAAAATCTTTTCAAAACAGCACTTATATAAAGTTTTGGATTGATCACAGTAGTGGTTGAAATTATTACAGAGAACTAGTGAAATGTAAATCAAGAATTCCCACTCCCCCACCCCCCACTTGATTCTAAAATATTTACCATCCAGGAACAAACATCAAGTTTCTTTGGTGATAGTTTGGGCATCTAATGTCTGGTTTTGCCTATATCCAATCTATATAATAATGTGGGCACCTTTAATAGATTTGGGGGTAAAAATACACACATTGAATAGTACAAGTCTAAACCATGAGTTAGACTTAATTACAGTATTATCAACCATGGGCAGAAATTATAATACATAATGTGAATGCATTTTTTTACATATTTTAGACTTTTCTGTTCTTCTGAGAAATTTCCTGTAATTTTTCTTGTAAATTTTCACTTGACTTCAGCTAGTCTTTATATACCCTAATTCTATTGGTTTAAACACGCCCTTTATTTTGATTTCTTTGATATTCCTTTAATGTCTAATGAGAACAACTGCTAAAAGTTAATACTGTTAATGGGAAAATCTAACAGAATATAATTGGAGGTTTTCATTAAATTAACATTTTGGACTTCTAATGGTCTCATTAACTGGTACTCTACTAAAATTAAAAGCAAACTCTCAAACAGCTCTTTATAATTTTACTAACTCCAACTTCATTTTTCACACACTTGTTCATCCCACATATGTGACATCCCTATTAAGCTCTCTGTTACCTTGTTATATTTTCAGTTTATACTAAAATTTTTCTTTTAGAAAAGATTCCAAATTTCAAGGAGATGTATGAAATCAAATTAGGGTTTATTTTATAAGTAATGTGACTCAGAGTAACAGTAACGTTTCTCCGGTGACTCATGATACCCTAAGAAAGTTGATAGATGGTAACTCTGGAATTATTTTTGAGCTCCTAGGTTTTACTTACATTTTTCAGAACACAATAATATTTTCCCTTCCTTTATGTTACTTCTGTGTATAAATACATTCATCTCTCTCTCTCTCTCTCTCTCTGTTTCCCTCTTTCTGTCTTTCTCTGTTTCTGTATGTATATATGTATATTAAAAAAGGGTTGTTTCCTCTTGAATTTTATCTAGTGTATATCACTTTCCATTTTCTGTATTTTAGCCACAGTCCTTGCTTGATTCGTTTGGGCCAACAGTAATAGTTTTCAGGTTTTAAACCTCTGGCTATGACTTTTCTTTATTCTAATTGATGTATAATCTCAACTTTTTAATATTATAATATAGGCTTATCATATCATTTATAAAATATATGGCCTTTTTATGGACTTAAATAAGTTCTCATCACATATCTACCGTATTTCCCTGAAAATGAGACCTAGCTGGGCAATCAGCTCTAATGCGTCTTTTGGAGCAAAAATTAATATAAGCCCGGGTCTTATTATATCATATCATATTATGTTATATTATGTTATATTATGTTATATTATGTTATATTATGTTATATTATATAAGACCTGGTCTTATCTTATAGTGAAATAAGACTGGGTCTTATATTAATTTTTGCTCCAAAAGATGCATTAGAGCTGATTGTCCGGCTAGGTCTTATTTTCAGGGAAACAGATTATGTGTCTCTATACCTTCTGTTTTTTACTTATTTATTTTTTTATCAAACTGGATTATTGGTTTCTCCTGCTGCTTTCAAACCTCACTTTGCCTTTACTAAGGCCACTGATTCTATTTGGAAAATTATACTTGTTAACACACAGGCAGTCATACCTACGTATGTTTGATTCTCAACAAGTATTCTTTTAGATCCTTCTGATTGAATAGTGGAGAAAATCCCAACAATTTCTGCATGGATGAAGCTTATAAACTAGCGAAGGGCACAAAAAATGAACAAAGATATCTGTAAAAACTACTTAATATATAAGAGTGATCAGTGCTGCAAGACAAGGAAGGGAATTAAGCAGTGTTGGCAGGGGAGGATGAGATTGAAATTTTAAACAGGTTGTCAGGGAAGGCCTCACTAAATTGCCATTTTAAAAATCCCTGAGGGAGGTGCAGGAGTGGCCGCATGAAAATCTGGGGGAAGAGTATTTCAGATAGAGAGAACATTAAGCGAAAAAGCCACAAGGAACGTTGAGGATCAGCAACGTGTTCTACTAAAGGCAGTGGGTAGACAGAAGTATGTGAAAGTCTCAGCTAGACCGTCTAGATGTGTATAGCATCATGATGCAAGGTTTCCTGGAGGCCTTCTGAAATCTGGCTATAGCCTATTTTCTGACAACTACCTACATGATCTCTCTGCTTTATATTGTCCAGCCGTAAGTCCATTCCTTGTTTGAAGCCACTGGTACTCTATAAACATGTCATGGCAACTCATCACTTTGGCATAGAAATTCTCTGTGTCATAGTCTTTGTTTCAAAACTTTCATGTTTTCATTTGGTTTCTATTTTCTTGGCTTGTATCTGGAGTCTTTTTCTATGCCTAACCTTACTTAATGTGTGCATCAATTACCTGGATTGGTTGCCTATCCACCTATCAATTACCCGGACAAGTTTCTTTTTTTTTTATTTCTCCCTGCATTACTGTCTCTTTCTTTGTTTATTGACCAGTACTATTTGCTGACACCCACAGAGAGAATGAAACCTCAGATTAAATGACTATTCCTGTAATGCATATGGATAAAACTTTTGGTCTTCAGATGTGGTATGCAAAAGTGTCACATGATCTGTCAGGACACAGTCACTATGCATTTCAAACATAGAAATGGGAGAAAATAGATCTTTGAGATGTGGTTTTCACTGTACTGAGTTCCTGAAATCAGATTAAAGCAGTAGAAGAGTCAGGGAAACTGGCATATCTGTGGTCCAAACTTTGGCCTAGTAGTTCTGGTTCCCACACATCCCGGGGCTTTCCCTATGGCTGTAGACGCTGCTAACAAATACCTGTTGCTTAGACCCAGTAACACATTAGATAGTGATCATTAGCTCTGCAGACTGGAGTATGTCCAGAGAGAGACATTGCCTGTATCTCCCTCCCTCGCTTATCCTTGGTTCTTGGGCATTCCTAATTGGATATCCTCACTTGATACGTTTCTGAAAAATTTTTGTTATCCATTTCACTTCACATTTGTGTACCACTTTGGTCCGTTCCTCACTTTTTGGTTAGACTATGTTACATTTATCTGAAGCCTATTCACTCTCTTTCATTTATCATCAGAAAAATGTTTATAATATCAGCTCATCGTGATACTATATCCCTGATGTGGCATATCCCTGAACTTCCGCAATACTTCTTGTGTATGTAATGTACTTTATTGTGAGAGTTCCAGTTAGATGGATGGGCTTTGTATCTGCAATTAGGATGTAAGTTTCAATTCTCTATAAACCAGAATTATACTTCTTTGTATTTTCTAGTGGTAAATGGACATTCAGTGATTATGATATGATATGGTAACGATATTCAATGATGGAGGATAGAATCTTTGGTCAATTGGCCATTTTTGTGTTCTTTATATCTTGAAATATAGCTTAATAAGTTGTACTGGACGGACTTGGTCATGCTATAGAAATTAACTTGTTTTATACTTTGGTGATATGAAATCACTTAGACTTTATTACATGTGATATTGATCATTTTGTTTTGAAATACATTTCAAAGGATCTAATCTTACTATTCACTCAGGTTTAGTATAAAAGCTTCAAAATGATCAGTGAATAACAGTGACTAAAAGCCTTCATGTGCTAATTTTCTTGTGGCTTACCCACATCTGCCTTCTTCCTAACTTATACTCATTAAACTCATTAAGCTGGAGTGGTGTTAACAAGATATCAGATAAACAGCCAGAAGAACTGCGAGGTGCTGCTTTTAAGAATGCCGTGCTAGATGCCGTAACAATCAAAGCTGCCTTTCTAGTACAGTGTTTGAAGATCATAATGATTCACGTTTCTTTCTGATCTATAACATTTTCTCGGATTGCCAAATGTTGTAGAAAATATATAGGATGGTCAACTAATTGAATCACTCTTTCTTGTGATGAGATGCCACTCTTTCAATAACACTGGTCCAGTGGTGTTCTGCTCTTTACTGGTATTTGATTTTTCAGGCAAATGGAGCTCTTCAAAAGATTGTAAAGTCTTCTAAAGAGGTCTTTGAGAATAATCTACATGCATAGGTCTCTGTTATCATTTAGATACATTCTTCCTGTGTATCACGTTTTGGACTAGTTTAAAGGTCTTTCCCAAGTTCTATGTTCTCTAATTCTAATGCATATTAAAGTTTGAATAATGTGATAACAAAATGACAAAAGGAGTGATCCAGAACAAGGATTGCTACCTGTCTCCTAAGAGACCTTACAGGATACTATTTTAAGTGACTTGCTGAAGCCATAGCCACGAGTCAGAGCTGGGACCTAGTAATAAATCATACTCCAATATACTCAGATTCCGTAGCTCCAGACCTATACCTCATACTGTATAAGTTGCACCTTATGCTCTGGTTATAGCTTTTATTAAGAAGTATGTTTGCTACTGAAAAAATATTTCGTGATATATATTTCAGTGGTACGAATGATTTCTTCTCTTAAAGCATTTCTATTTCAACATTTTTATATGACTTATACATATGGAATTTTCTCTAGTACTAAAAGGAATCCTTCCCTTTGTATCGTTATAGGTGAGAAAAACATGTACCCTGGTTTAGACTGTTTCCTATTTGTTAGAAATAATGAGGTCTAGTCCCTTCTCTTTATAACTTTGTAATTTTAACCATATGGGAAACATTCATAACGGTTTTTTTCAAAATATAATTAAAGTTATGTAATGTAGATAAATCATTTGGCGGCATTGTCATTAATAATCACATTCAACATAAATTTATTGAAAACATTTATGTTTTTATATGAATGGAGAAAAGATAATACTGTAAATTAATTAGTATAACTACAAAAATGTACATTGTACATTTTAAAAACAGGTGTCACTTAGTCATACCGAATAATGTGAAGTAAATGTAACATTTTATATGATATCATATTAATGACACTATTCACTTCTCCTTGTTTTGTTTGTTATTAACCATGCATTAGACCAGGGAGGGAGTGAAATAGATATAGGATAAAGAGAGATTCTTTTGAAGCATTTAATTTTGAACTACATTAAAATATCCACAGTTGTTGTTGTTTTTTTAACCTTTTGGTTAACCTTTTAGGATGCCAGAATAAATTTTCTATATGAAACCAAGAATAACAATAATACAAAAAGGAGCTTATAGACCAATCTCACCCATGAATATAGGTACAAAATTCTAAGTAAATAGTATCCAATAAAATACAGCAATTATACAAAAAAACCTTATATTTGGAGATCATGTCTAGGTAACATTTATATCAGGAAAGCAAAGGTTATTCAATACCAATGAAGTTATGCAAATGTTATTCAATGCTAACAAGTAAGATCATACTATGATTTGAACAGCAAAAAAGAAAGTATTCATATGATGGATGAGACATTAAAAATCAGTGGGTAAAGGATGAATTATTCAATAAATGGTATTAAGACAATTAACTTTCCATATGGTAAAAATAAAATTATATCCTAATCTCACTCCATACAGAAAAAATAAATTCTAGATGGTTTAAGGATGTTAATGAGAAAAATAGATTTTAAAGTTTTAGAAAACATGAACAAATATTTTCATGAATTCTAGATAATAGATGGATTTCTGAAGCAAAATACACAAAGAAGAAATCATATGAAAAATAAATGTTAAAACTGGTCACATCAAAATTAAAACTCTGTATAATAAAATATACCATAAATAAAGTTAATAGATTAAAACAAATTGAGAAGAATAATTGTAATATATACAAAATTGACATATACTATATATATATAATTATTACAAATCAATAAAAAAGATGAATAGCCTAATTAAAAATGGATGGAGGTTATAAATAGAAAATTCACAGATAAATTAACCAATATATGTATTGAAAAGATGGTCAAGTTCACTAGTAATAGGAGAAAAGCAAAATAGTATAGGAAGCCGTTTCATACCTCTTGCACTCTAGTAGGGGCCTCTGTGAGGCTATATTTTGGCACCTCCTTCAGCTGTTGTGACTGATCTTCCTTCCCATGAATATCATCTTAGATGTGACCTTGGCCTACTTTGAGGAACCCAACTCTTTCAGATATTTGGTGAAGCCATGTTTTCAGATTTCCCAAATCTCTATAAGAGCTTCTACCAAATTGTGCACCCCATCTCAAATATCTATTTTCGTAGTTGATAGTTGGAAATGGGAGTGAAGACCTTTACATGTCGCATCTTTTCTCTATACTTCCACTTTACATAGACCCTCCTTAAATAGTCCTTCCTCTTAGAAGAATGAAAGCTTTGTCTTAATTTCTTTCCTCATTTATTTCCTACCCCATAAAGGTGCATTATTTTGGGTAAGCCTAAATGATAAACAGAAAGGAGGAATAGTAGTTGAGGGTAAAATAATGAGTAAATGGATTATGCAATGATGGCAGTCCAATATTACATTAATATTGATACAGGAGAGTTGGCATGTCCCTAGGTAGACAGGGAGGTCCCTGGTGGAATAAACAAAGACAGTCATACCCTAAAACTTCAGTTTTTGAAATCACGCCTTCACTCCAGGACATAAAGTAACAAGGCCTTGAGGTTAATCATAAAATTTATTTTGGCCTGACAAATGGAGCAGATCTGATAGATAAAGAGTGGGTTACTTTGCTAATTCTTTAGGATGGACAAGCAGAACAAACCTGGTAGACGAATTTCATTAGAAGTTGCCAGTTCCCTTCTTCAAACAAGTTCCCTTCTTCAAACAGCTCACCTTCCCCAAGCAAGCAAGGGAAGGTATAAAAGTAAGAGCTTTTGCCTCAGTCATGGGGCACCCCCCATTCGGGAACCCCTCCTGTTCGGGAGCTGCAACCTCTTTTCTTGCCTCTAATAAACTATCCTTTTAAAAAAACTTTTTGCCTCTCCCTGGTCCGTGTTTCCATTCTTCGGCTTCACGAGACACGATCCTTGCCCACACTCAGAAACTGCTGGCAGATCCAACATCACCTACATCAATATATTTTTGATAAAGGCTCAAAGCAAGAGATAATGTCTCTTAGCTCAATTGTTGCAGATGCCTGAAAGGTTAAAACTTTATGTTGCTAAAATCACCCCTGCTTTTAACTTGACAAGATCAATTGGAAACCTGAGTGACATTGCTCTGGGAGATATTTTCATCATATAACGTGAAATGAACTGTATAAATTCATTTCACAAGTGATGATGAACTGCTAATTGTTAATGACTGAGTAAGACTCTAGTAAGGTATGGATATGTTTTGATTTCTGGACTGCCAGAAAGCTAATAAGTGAGTCCTAAAGCAAATTAATCTTAAAACATTGCTGGTGTAGAAATGATAAAGTTGAAGCTGTCCTACTTTGAGTACATCATGAGAAGTCAGGAAAAGACAATGATGCTAGGAAAAATAAAAGGCAGCAGGAAAAGAGGAAAACCAAATGTGAGATGGATTGACTCCATAAAAGAAGCCATAGGCGTGAACCTACAGGAGCTGAGCGGGGCTGTTGCGGACAGGACATTGTGGACCTCACTCATTCATAGGGTCACCGGGAGTCAGAGCTGACTCACTGGCACATGACACCTATGCATTTTGATTCTTATTTTTTATGTTACGTCTACTGCTGTGATACGTTGTAGCACTGACATTGTTGGTAAGGTTATAATACTGATAATATTGATGGTCAAATGTATTGTTAAATTGAGTGAAAGCCTCGGCAAAATGTAATGCTGATGGAAAATGAATGGCCTGAGGAAGAAGTGTTTTTATCTAACCATCAGCTAATTTCTATACTAAATAGTTCTACACAAGTTTATCATAAAATACGAATAATGGTAAATCAAGGGAATGACTTTATAGAATGAATCAGTTATTTCTTTAAACTATCCTTTCCCTACACTGGCTCCTCTAAATATTAGGTATATGAGGTGTGATAAAAAATACAGTGAACGTTTAAATAAAAAAACTATTACAGTAAAAGACACATTGCCATTAATAACCCTCAAAATACTCACCCTCACTTCAAACACACTTATCCCATCAGTCTTGCCACTTTCTGAAGCAGTTCTGGAACTCCTCTTTTGTGAGTGTCTTCAGTTGTGCTGTCATGGCTGTCCTGCTGTCCTGAATCATTTTGACTTTCGGGAAGAGCCAGGAGTTGCACGGTGACAGATATGTTGAATAAGTTGGATGAGGACACACCATAATGTTTTTATTTGACAGAAATAGCTATACCAGAAGCGATGTGTGACATGGAGTGTTGTTATGATGGAGGATGAAGTAAAGTGAAAAGAACGATGGGATAAGTGTGTTCGAAGCAAGGGGGGATATTTTGAGGGGGATTAATGGCACTGTGTCTTTTACTGTAATAATCTTTTTTAAATTTAAACATGCACCTTATTTTTTGATCACACCTTGTATTTGTAATTATACTATTGTTCTGTCTGGCATATTGATGCCATTCTAAATGTAGATGCCCAGACAAACAAAATGATTTTACTGTAAGAGAGCCTTGGACAAAGACCAAGGAATAGTCTGTCTGTGTATTAAAGAATTTGGCCTTTCCCAAAGGGGGATCTAACCTTTTCCCTTGGTTTCTAGGAGGTATACTATGTCATACCTGATAGGAGTGTTTTTGTTTAGGGTAGGTGCTGGCCATTCCAGATCTTAGGGAAACAGATTATAGGCCAGACCCAGAAGTTTTAAAGTGGGGGTTTGCTATGTCAAATAGACAAACCATGAGACTTAGAGTAGGAGCTTTGGGTCATGCAGTAACAGTCAGTCAGGAGACTGAGTTCAACATTTGGTCAATCAATCAATCAATCAATCATGCTTACATAATGATGCCCCAATTAGAACTCTGGACAAGTGAACTTTCATTGTTGACAATGTTCCATGTATATTTTCATATGTTGATGTTGGGAGAATAATGTGTCCTAATTCCATAAGGAGAGTTCCCTGGAAACTCTATGCCTGGTAACTCCCTGGACTTCACCCTATGTACTTCTTCCGTTGGCTAATTTTAGTCTGTGTTCTTTCCCTGTAATAAATTGCAGCCATCAACATAATAGCTATTGGTGAGTTCTGTGAGTCTCTGACTGAATACTGATGGTGCTTTTAGGAACCTCTCAGAATTACAGTTAGTGTCAGAAGTGAAGAGGCCTTGTAGAGGACTGTGCCCTCAAACTTTGCAGTTTTACTAATGCCAGGTACTCTGCTACCACTAATAACAGTAGTTTATTTGCTTGTTTTCTTTCCAATTGGTATAGAGGGTAATTTTAATTATTTATGTATGCATTTTATTTCATATTGATCAAGTTTTACATCTCTATGAGGGAAGATTTTATTACTTTTTGTGTTTTGTAACTGAAAGATGTGTGGTGACAATGAACCGTGGGGTAAGTGAGATGTAAAAATGGATTTCAAACATGGGTTTCTTGACTATAGATCCATATTCCCTAAGATTATTTCTACCCTTGGATTTTGAGCTATTGTTTGCATATACTTTCAAAGTAAGCCTAGGGAGATACTGCAAAAGCAGTCTATTCTCTAGTGTTTAATCTAAAAAAAAAAAAAAAAAAAATGCTCTTTACATGATTAGTATAAAGAAGATCTTTAATTGCTGTCTCAGAGTTTCTTATTATATCTAATCAACTGCATTTTTCAGAATTAGAATATGTAGTTAGAACCTAAAATTATGAAGATAAAGGGAAGCCAAATAGGAGAGGTAAACCCTGCGATTAGTACCTTCACACCGGTATTCTTCTCCAGCTGAAACTTATTATCATCCCTTAATTCAGAGATAGTCCGACAGCATTTATTCTCAAGTTCTATTCAGCAAGAAAGCATTCCTTAGACAAAAAACTGTGAAAATTTTCCCAAATGCTTCAAATCATATCCTTAATCATGATGGTAATAAGATTTAAAAAATACAATAAATCAATAGAAATATTTTACTAGCTTCCTTTCTTTGATGGACATCATTTAACTCTGCCAGTGACAGACACTAGACAAAACGCCTTCTCTTTTTATTATTTTGAGATTTCCAACCATTTTTTCAGTTTCATTTATTTAGAACAAATGGTATCTTTAGTTCCTGAAGGATCTTCATTAAACCATGTTTACTTTTTAAATTTGATGGTAAAAGGGAGCTCATTTAATATCCATTTGTTATCTAAGATGATCTGTTTTTCTTGCTGTGTGAACCTTCCCTTTATGACCTGGCCACACAATAGAAAGATTTTATGGGTAGACTTAACACAGCTCATGAAAGCTATATAGATTGATGAGACTTTATGGAGAAGTGTTGGCCTTAAAGCATTCTTAGTTAAACTGGTTTTATCATGATGTGTCCATTCACTAAAGAAGCTGGGCAGAGAAGGAGAAAGACCATAAGGGAGTCATGTGGGGAGCTATTTTATTATTCACAGAGCCCATGCATGGTTTTCTCGTCCACATCCTTCCATTTAACAACCCTTCCTCTAGATGAGATTTGTGCATGTTGTAACATTCCTTGAATCTTTAAAGTTTCTGAGTATTATTTTATTTATGAAACCTACCAAATTTATTCAAGAGACATTTGCTTTTTACCTGTAGGAAACATAATCGTTCTTATCAGCTGCTATTATTATACTTCGTAACCTGCTTATAGTTGTCTGCTATAGTTAGAGTTACAGGAATTTAATGACATTTCTAAAACTTTCTTATCTTTAGCATACACAATAAAAATGATTAAGTGGCAACCAAGAGGGTCTGAGAAACAATAGCATCTATTAATTATAGTACTACTCAAGAGGAAGAAACAGGAAACCAGCAACAAATAGACTTAATAGCAAGAAACCAGAAGATAGAGACTGTAGCACTAAGAAGTTACAATAAGAAATTAGATTCCATTGAGCACTGGTGACATGAACCACTCTGCACTTAATTGATAGATTGCAGGATTTAGCCAGACAGGTAAGCCTTCCAGGCTTCTAGGCTTCTTTCCAGTTCTGCACCTGAGGAAGCTGAAAATCCTTTATTTTAATAGTTTAGTAAATAATAGTTATCTGGTATCTCAGGCTCACAGGAGAGAGTTGCTATGGAGCTAAAAAGGATTATAATGGCACCCCAGAGGAGGATGGGGTTTATACACCAACACCCGAGGAGCTGGATATGAGTCTGCCCTACAGAGATGAGCTTGAGAGAAAAGCCTTTAGATAAGATGCAGGGGAAATCAGATCTGACCAGATTCACCTAAAACTGAAAAGAACTTTTGAGCTCTCTTTGGTTGTGTAACACATTCTTTGACCTCAAAAACATTAGAAAACACATTGTATATTTATTGAATTATTCATGTTACATATGTGTAAACCCCAATTTAAACTGGTGTTTCAAAGTGGGGAAAATGACTGCTAAATACATGACGTGCTTTTGTGTACACTTTAGAAAAATAAAGGACACAATTAAAACATTCTAATTCAAAGAGTTGCATATATATAAGAGCCTATTTTCTTTCAGGAATATTCGGCTATAAAAATTAAGACAATCTTGTGACAAGCAAACATTGTATATTTAGGCCTGCAGTTAAAATCGAAACATACTTCATTGAGAATTTATATATATACACACATATATACAGAGGGTGCCAAAAATGTATACACAATGAAGCAGAGGATCGAATCAGTGACTTAGAAGACAAGTTAGCAGAGATCACCCAAACAGAACAACAGAAAGAAAAAAGAATAAAAAACAATGAAGATGGTTTAAGAGACCTCTGGGATAATATCAAGCGCAACAACATGTGCATCATAGGAATACCAGAAGGTAAAGAGAGAAAGCAAGGGATTGAGAACATATTTGAAGTAATAATGTCCGAAAACTTCCCTAACCTGATGAAGGAAAACAACATACAAGCCCAAGAAGTGCAGAGAGCTCCAACCAGGATAAACCCAAACAGGTCCACACCAAGACACATTATAGTTAAAATGGCAGGTTAAAGACAAAGAGAGAATCCTAAAAGCAGCAAGAGAAAGACAGAGGGTTACATACAAGGGAACTCCCATAAGACTATCAAATGACTTTTCTACAGAAACATTGAAGGCCAGGAGGTAGTGGCAGAAGATACTCAAAGTGATGGAAAACAAAGGCCTACAACCTAGATTGCTTTATCCAGCAAGGCTATCATTTAAAGTTGGTGGAGAGATAAAGCGCTTCCCAGAAAAGAATAAGCTAAAGGAATTTATTACCACCAAGCCAGCATTGCAAGAAATGTAAATTGAAGAAAGATGAAAACAATCTAACTACAAACTTAAAAATGGCAATAACTATGTACCTATCAATAATCACTTTAAATGTAAATGGATTAAATGCTCCAATCAAGAGACATAGGGTGGCTGACTGAATAAGAAAGCAAGACCCTTGTATATGCTGTATACAAGAGACTCACCTCAGATCAAAAGACACACACAGGCTGAAAGTAAAGGGTTGGAGTAAGATATTTCATGCAAATGTAAATGAGGAAAAAGCTGGAGTTGCAATACTTATATCTGACAAAATAGACTTTAAAATGAAGACCATATTAAAAGACAAAGATGGGCACTATATAATAATAAAGGGATTGATCCGACAAGAGGACATAACCCTAGTAAACATTTATGCACCCAACTTAGGAGCACCTAAATATATAAAACAGATATTGGCTGACATAAAGACAGAGATCAACAGTAACACTATCATAGTAGGGGACTTCAACACACCTCTGACAACAAAGGACAGGTCTTCCAGACAGAAAATCAATATGGAAACAACAACCTTAAATGACACATTGGACCACTTGGATTTAATCGATATTTTCAGAGCATTTCACCCCAGTGCTGCAGAATACACGTTCTTCTCAAGAGCACATGGAACATTTTCCAAGATAGATCACATGTTAGGCCACAAAACAAGTCTTGATAAATTTAAGAAAATTGAAATCATACCAATTGTCTTCTCTGCCCACGGTGCTATGAAATTAGAAATGAGCTACAGGAAAAAAACTGGAAGACACACCAATTCATGGAGGCTGAATAACATGTTACTAAATAATGAATGGGTCAACCAGGAGATCAAGGAAGAAATCAAAAGATATCTCAAGACAAACGAAAACGAAAACACGACGACCCAAAATCTATGGGATGCCCCGAAAGCAGTCCTAAGAGGGAAATTCATAGCATTGCAGGCTTACCTAAAGAAACAAGAAATATCACTAATCAACAGTTTATCTTCACACTTAAGGGATCTGGAAAAAGAACAGCAAAATAAGCCCAAAGGGAGTACAAAGAAGGAGATAATAAAGATCAGAACAGAAATAAATGAAATAGAAACCAGAAAAACAATACAAAAGATCAATGAATCCAAGAGTTGGTTCTTAGAGAAGATAAGCAAAATTGACAAACCTTTAGCCAGACTCATTAAAAAAAGAGAGAGAGGACCCAAATTAATAAAATCAGATATGAAAGAGGAGAAGTGACAACAGACACCGCAGAAATATAAAAAAATTTAAGAAATTGCTATGAGCAACTATATGCCAACAAATTTGACAATTTGGAAGAAATGGACAATTTTCTAGAGGTGTACAACATTCCAAGGCTAACTCAAGAAGAAACAGAAAACCTGAATAGACTGATTACCACCAGGGAAATTGAATCAGTAATCAACAATCTCCCAATAAACAAAAGCCCTGGACCAGATGGCTTTACAGGTGAATTTTACAAAACATTCAAAAAAGAATTATCACCTATTCTCCTCAAGCTCTTCCAAAAAATCCAGAAGGAGGGAAGACTCCCAAACACTTTTTATGAAGCCACTATCATCCTGATTCCCAAACCAGACAAAGATACCACAAAAAAGAAAACTACAGGCCGATATCTCTAATGAACATCAAGGAAAAATCCTCAACAAAATATTAGCAAACAGAATTCAGCAATACATTAAAAAGATCATACACCATGATCAAGTGGGCTTCATCCCTGGTATGCAAGGGTGGTTCAACATCCGCAAATCAATTAATGTGATACACCACATTAATAAAATGAAAAATAAAAATCACATGATATATCAATAGATGCAGAAAAAGCATTTGATAAAATCCAGCAGCCATTTATGATAAAAACCCTTAAGAAAGTGGGAATAGAAGGATCATGTCTCAACATAATAAAGGCCATATATGATAAACCCACAGCTACCATCATACTCAGTGGGGAAAAGCTAAAACCATTCCCCTTAAGATCAGGAACAAGGCAAGGTTCCCCACTTTCTCCACTTCTATTCAACATAGTGCTGGAAGTTCTAGCCACAGCAATCAGACAAGAAAAATAAATAAAAGGCATCCAAATCGGTAAGGAGGAAGTAAAATTGTCATTATATGCAGATGACATGATACTATATATAGAGAACCCTAAAGACTCTACCAAGAAACTATTAGAGCTGATAGATGAATTTAGTAAAGTAGCAGGATTCAAAATTAATATTCAGAAATCAGTTGCATTTGTCTATACCAATAATAAAACATCAGAAGGAGAAATTAAAAAAAACAATCCCATTTACAATTGCTTCAAAGACTATAAAATATCTGGGAATAAATTTAACCAAAGAAGTAAAAGATCTGTACTCAGAAAATTATAAGACACTGAAGAAAGAAATGAAAGAAGATACAAATAGATGGAAACACATACCATGTTCATGGATAGGAAGGATTAATATAGTTAAAATGTCCATATTGCCTAAGGCAATATACATATTCAACGCAATTCCTATCAAACTACCAACGATGTTTTTCACAGAAATAGAACATATAATCCTAAAATTTATATGGGACCATGAAAGACCCCAGATAGCCTCAGCAATCTTGAGAAATAAGAACATAGTGGGAGGTATAACAATACCTGACCTCAAATTATACTACAAGGCTACAGTAATCAAAACAGCATGGTACTGGCATAAAAACAGATACATAGATCAATGGAACAGAATAGAAAGTCCAGAATTAAATCCATGCCTATATGGCCATTTAATCTACAACAATGGAAGCAAGAATATATGGTGGCGTAAAGACAGTCTATTCAATAAATGGTGCTGGGAAACCTGGACACACATATGCAAAAAATGAAGCTGGACAACCTCCTCACACCATATACAAAAATAAATTCAAAATGGCTTAAAGACTTAAATGTAAGATCTGAAACCATAAAATTCCTAGAAGAAAATATAGGAAGAAACTTCACAGACATTACCCGGAGTAAGATTTTTACTGATATATCTCCTTGCGGAAGGGAAGTAAGAGAAAAAATAAACATATGGGATTACATCAAACTAAATTTTTTTTTTCACAGCAAAGGAAACCATCAACAAAACAAAAAGGGACCCTACTGAATGGAAAAGGATATTTGCCAATGATGTATCTGATAAGGGGTTAATATCACAAATTTATAAAAAACTCACTCAACTCAACTCCAAAAAAACAAACAACCCAATTAAAAAGTGGGCAGAGGAAATGAAGAGACATTTTTCTAAAAAGGACATACAGATGGCAAACAGACATATGAAAAAATGCTCAAACTCACTAATCATTAGAGAAATGCAAATAAAAACCCAATGAGATTCCACCTCACCCCAGTCAAAATGGCTATCATCAATAAATCAACAAACAACAAGTGTTGGCGCAGATGTAGAGAAAAGGGAACCCTTGTGCACTGTTAGTGGGATTGCAGATTGGTGCAGCCACTATGGAAAACAGTATGGAGGTATCTCAAAAATCTGAAAATGGAACTACCTTATGATCTGGCAATTCCACTCCTAGGTATCTATCCGTAGAAATACAAAACTGTAATTCAAAAAACTTTATGCACTCCTATGTTTAGTGCAGCACTATACACAATAGCCAAGACATGGAAACAACTGAAATGCCCATTGGTAGATGACTGGATGAAGAAACTGTGGTACATTTATATAATGGAGTATTACACAGCCATAAAGAAGAAAGAAATCTTACCATTTACTACAACATGGATGGACCTAGAGAACATTACGTTAAGTGAAATAAGTCAGAGAAAGACAAATACCATATGATCTCACTTATATGTGGAATCTAAAGAAAAGAATAAGTGAATGAACTAATCAGAAACAGTTTTGGAGACATAGAGGAGAAACTGAGGGTTGCTAGATGGGAGGTGGGTGGGGATAAGTGGGAAGGTGAGGGGATTAGAAAACAGTTAGTAAGCACAAGATGGCCACGGGGTTCTGAAAATTAATTTGGGGAATGTAATCAATAATGTTGTAAAGATTTGGTAGGTTATCCAATGGACACTTGTCTCATTAGGGAGACCACCTCAGGTATGATGTAGATGCCTGATCACTGCATTGTACATCTGAAGCTGAAGTTGAACAATAATGAATGTCAACTACAAGTTTGTATGTATATGTATGTGTGTGTGTGTGTGTGTGTGTGTGTGTATATATATATATATATATATATATATATATATATATGTGTGTGTATGTACTTACATGAAGCGGAGTACAGCATTAGGAATAGAGACAGTGGAAATGTAATGGCTCTGTGCGATGTCAGAGGGATAGTGGATGGGGGGAGGGGGGTTCACACAGTGTGAGAGATATAAAAGATAAACGTCTAAGTATTACTTTGTCTTGTGCACCTGAAACTAATAAAAAAAAAAAGTATATACACTTTAAGAAAGGAAAATTTTACTAAAATTATAATACTCAATATATGCCAATAACAAAAGATGAATACAAATCATGTATATACATTTTTTTGGAACCGCCAGTATATCTCTCTCTATATATAGATGTATATATATAATTTACAGATGTACTGATTGCTGGTGAACAAACTTGGCTGTCACAAGCAGACTTGAGCACATAAAGAATGAGTGTTTTCCCTGTCTCATGATTTGAGGCAGTCTGTGCGGACATTTGTAGTGACACAGGGAAACAGGAATGCAGCTCTGAGGTCTGAGATACCTGACAGGATGGGAGAGGTTTGAGGAGAACTAGAGCTAAAAGGTGAGGCACAGGCATATGGAGAAACACTTTTCAGAGACTTCCAGGTTCTCTGGGTTCTTTTCAAGTTCAAAATGTCATGAGAAGGGTGAGAACCAGGCTGGAGAAGTATATTTCAACAGATCAGATGCCAATGGAAAGAGGCAGGAGGTGTGCGTGACAAAGATTCTCTCCTTGACCAAACTCTAGCTTTTCTGAGCCCTTCCTTAGCTAGGCCTCAACCTTGGCCTATAAAGACCTAAATAAAACATTTACATAGTTTCTAATAGCTCACGGCTGCATCTGTAAGATCACCCTAGCACCAGTTAAGGGACCTGCCTGAGAAAACTCAAGGCTGCCAAAAAGATTTCCTGTTTGTTCCAGCAACACCTAAAGATAGACTCCTGTCTCCCAGTGTCTGTGGGAGAGTGGAAAGCTAACTTCCATAAACACCAGTCAACAAACCCAGCTGAGTTTCACACGGATCATCATCTCCTTCTTTCCACTTTTGGTAATGTTTTACTTCCCTGACTCTACTGAGCTGTTGCTCTCCCCCTCCCTATTTCCCCCTTCTCTCTTTAAAAGACTGAATCACCTCTGTACATATCAAAGTTGAGTTAGTTTATGCCGGAAACTTTCCCCTATTATAATAGTACATTGCTGATTAAAATCTGCCCGTGTAATTTTAGTGTCTGGCTGTGTTTATCTTCAACTGGAGAGAGAGGAACAACACTCTGAAATCTTGCGTTCAGTATTCCGGATGCTTAGCCATATGCAGTAGTGCCCAAGCCATCCAACAATATGAGAAGTTGCTGTCATTAGGAGGTAGAGAGAAGAAATTATTATTATTATTATTATTTTTTTTTTTTGGCATCACATGGTACATTTAGGTTCCAGGTTAGACACAGAAAAATACATTGTATTAATGAATTTAATCATAATAGCAGCTCTGTGAGGAAATAAGGCTTACAGAGTTTTAGAAATCTGCTTATAGTCACATGGCCAGTGGTAGCTGGATTCTGACCTAGGTATGTCTGGTGCCAAAGGTTACATCTGCTCTTCACACTGTTTCTATAATGGTAACCACACAAATTACTAAAATTTCACTAGGGGTAAGAAATAAAACTGAAGTAGACTGACACTTATAGGAAAAGTCTTGAAGAGGAAGAAAGGAAGTTGGTACCAGAAGGCAGGACGGGCCCCCAGTTAGCAAATCTGGGGGAGCTGTCTGAAGTTGATAAACCAGTATGGGAGACGTAATGGAATCCAGTGCTAGATGTGTTTTTTTCCTTCTTCCAGGCTCAGAGTTGGCTTGGAGAACAAGATGAAAGGCTCAGATTTCAGGTGACAATCAGTGGTCCTGGCAGCAGGTCTATGACTACGACTCTATAATGGTAGGAAATCATTAGGGTTTGGTATTCAGAAGCTGAGTGAATACAATCGGTACTCTAAGAGTCTCTCAGATAAAGAGCGAAATTATTACCTAAGGCATAGTAAACGTTAAGCGTAAGTGAATTATCTACAGAAAACGCTTTCAAGTCATCAGTTCCAAACAGTGATTACAGTTCATAGATTAAAAAATCATGTATTTGTATATAGAGAGATACCAGCAGTCTATCATCTCCTTTGAATATGCTGGATACTAAGATTTATGACCACAGCCGCTAACAAGCCACCACATATGAGTGGTTATATGGCATATAGAATGCTGTTAAGATAATGTTTTTAGGCTAAAATCTTCCCATTGATTTATTTTCTTTGCTTCCTTTTTATTATTAAATTGCTCAATAAACTTGCAAAGGATTCTCAGGCATATGCTTCTAAAATTGTTTAAGAGTTTTGAGGAAATTTGAAATTGCTCAGGTAGAAAGAGTCCATTAAGTTGTCTTTTAACTTCATCAAGGCAAAGAAAATCCAGTATCTTATAGCAAATGTCCATATTTTCAAAAACTTTCATTTCAGGCAACATTTATAGACACTCTTATTTCACCCCAAACCTACAAACTCAATAATACCATTTTTAAATTTTTTTTCTCAAAATAACTTTTTTTTCTCTCTTCGCTTCCCCACCCTTCTCTCCACCCCCCAAATAACTTTTTTGAAGCAACTTTACTGGACAGTGTTCTAGGGTCAGAGCTTTAAGGTGCTGGAATGAGGATAAAATACTTGGGCTTGAATTCAAGTTGTTCGAATAGCTCCAGCCCGAATTATCACTGAGCCATATTCTCATGACCAATTATTTTTCCCTTCCACTCAATAAGTACCATGCAAGTTGTTAAGAGAAGAGACAGAGCAGAAAGACTTGCATTAGTGAGAGTCCTTATTCACTGAGTCCAGGAGAGCCCAGTCCCTAATCTCCAGTGGACTGCTGATCTGGCAGATGTATGGCCATGTTTGCATCATGGTGACCTGTGGTCCCACCCAGGCTGTAGACACACACATGTCTGTAACAATGTGAGGTAGAGTGGAAGTTTGACAAATAGTGATTCTTTTGTTTCAATCATCAAAATCAAGATAAGCCAAAAAGGCCCTTTAGAAACTATTACCTTAGACTCTACCGTGTTTCCCCGAAAATAAGACCTAGCTGGATAATCAGCTCTAACGTGTCTTTTGGAGCAAAAATTAATATAAAATGCAGTCTTATTTTACTATAAGACTGGGTATAATATAATATAATATAATATAATATAATATAATAAATATAATACCAGGTCTTATATTAATTTTTGCTCCAAAAGACGCGTTAGAGCTGATTGTCCAGCTAGGTCTTATTTTCGGGGAAACGCGGTATTTCCCTGGTACAAACCAACCATGGTTGTCTATAAATGTAATTGCAATGAAAAACATTAAGGAGGCATGAACACTGTGAGAAAAGCCATAAAAATAGATTTAAATGTTTTTTTAGAAAAAAAAAAACAACAACAAGAAGAGACGAACTCAGATCTAATTATACAAAGTCAATCTAATTTAATATCTTGTTTATAGTTGTGCATATTGGAAAAAAGAAAAAAAATTATAGAAGATTTGGTCAGGACAATAGAGGCATAGTGCTGGTCCAGAACTTTTACTAAATTCTATCATAACAGACAGTCTCAATGCCACTTTTTTTCTCTGTCAATATTATGCTTAACAAAGCTGAGTTACATAAAATGTGTGTGCTCAGCACTTCCTGAGTATTTTACATGCAATATTTTATTTTACCTTCTCAGCAACCTCAAGGGGTAAATACTAATTATTCCCATTTTACAGATTAGAGAAATGAAGCCCAGAGAAAAGCTAAATTTCAGTGAGGCAAATAAGGAAGAGAACATTTCTGTGCAGCATAACAGCTTGTGCTTTTACCCGTTAATATGATACAACTTCCCACTGGTCTTCTATGTTTCTGTAACTGGAAGTAACTCCCCCTTCTCTAAACTTTATGTAAATTTCTCTTATGCCTCTTAACACTTTCTGTCTTGTATTACAGAAATCTGCGTGCACATTTTATCTCCTTGACTGCAGGAATAACACCTCAATCATGTTTTTTAACTCCTCTACTGTCATTCACATGTCATTCATTAACACTTGTTGATGAGGGAAAAAAATAATGAAGCATTTCATTTCAAGAAAGTTTCTGATAAAAAGTGTAAGAAAAAAATTGCAGCCAAAGCAAGTCAATTCTTCAAAATGTCAAATAGTAAAATGACACTGGCTGAATTTATTGTTCATATGAGGCATAGTTTCCTAGAAAGAAGATGATCAAAGTTGACCAAACCATCAAAACAAACAATGTGGATATTTCAGTTTCACATGCGCAAATAATAAATAATCCAAACTGCTTAGGTATTAGGTAATGGATATTGTTTTATAGTGCAGTGCAGTGTTTAGATAGAATGCTTAACATTGTAGACATCCTGAAATTATTGTTAATTTTTCTCAGTGGTATGGAAGGAAATGTAAAAGTGATCAAAATGGAGATTGTAGTTCCTAAAACCTGATTATTCTTCATATATGCCATTACCTTGGAAAACCTAGTCAAGACATTTCTGCAAAGACAATAGGCAAGTGATAATTATTTATTTGCATTGTATCTTCTTACATACATAGATGCACATTCTACAAAAAACTGTAAAAGCCAGAAAACTTAAGAAAATTAAAATTACCTATAAATTGTATGCATGTAAAAACTGGTGAAATTTGAATAACTTATGTAGTTTAATTAATACTTTGTGTCAGTGTTAATTTCCTGGTTTTGAAAATGTACCATGGTTGTGTAAGATGATTCACTGGGAAAAGTGGGGTGAAGATACACAGGTATTCTGTACTATTTTTACAGTTTCTTGTGAGTCATAAATTATTTCAAAATCAAAAGGAAAAAAAATATGTACAATCCCATTACTCAGAGATAATGGATAACATTTTCACAATCTCCTCCCAATATTCAAAAAATATTTTCAACACCTCTTTCTCAGAAACATACAAGTTTGAATGAAGTCCCAGAATCTCATTTTAAATATATATGTTTATCGATCTATCATCTATTATATGTCTTCTATCTATCTATCTATCTATCTATCTATCTATCTATCTATCTATCTTAGAATAAGTAAATTTACGACCTATGATGAGGAATGATCTATAAGAAAAGTAATGTTCAGATAATGAGTAGTTTATTTGATCACAATTATTAGACTCCCTATGAAATAAACTTAACTGTATTTTCATCAGATAGTTTGCTTAAGTCTACATTTAACTCCCTCCCACTTCAAAAGGGCCTGATGTGAAGCTACAGCAATGCATGGTGAACATCCTGGGAAAATCCGGGGGGGAGGGGGGGGAAGAGAGAGAGAGAGAGAGAGAGAGAGAGAGAGAGAGAGAGAGAGAGAGAGAGAAAGCACAAATTTCTTATTTGTGATGTTACGTTTTATGATGTTTCCTCAAGATGGTGTTATTTGTTCCTTCTATTTTCTAAGAGCATATTTGCAACTTTTTCAGTATAAATTTTTCCTGTATTCAAGTTATGTATATTTGGATTTGTGCACTAAAGTGCGAATTTCAAAATGGCATATCCAGGCCTTATTTATTTCTACCTCTGGACCACAGATGGTGGATACAGAAGGAGTTGATTGTGATTTGCTTACAGACAACTTCTTCCCTCCCTTTTTTTGTGTAAGCCAAACAATTCTGTGTAATGGAAATAGAGAGATATCAGGGAAGACATCAATCTATCATCCATTTTTTGATAAAAATAATATCCTTTTCTGGATATTCTCAGGAAAAATATCCCTGGATGGATCCTGGGAGCCCTTGGTGAATATTTTTCTTCTTACCTGAACATATGCGTCCATTGTTCTTAATTAAGGTCTTCTGAGATCACTGCTCCATTCCCTGTAGGATAACTATCCTTCTGCATAGAGACATACTGAGTAACATTCATTTATCTTGGAAGTGATATTCACTAGCTGTGGGGGAGGCTGTACTCTGGGTATTTAGTTTTCCAGGACCTGAAAAGAAATCCAGACTTTTAAAGTGGCACCAAATCAGGTGCTGCTGTATTTCAGGTGGGATATGGAAGATGGGGGAGGTAAACCTGGTAAACTGAAAATCAGAGGCCCCTTTCCTATTTCCCAATTGAGTCTAGGTCTCCCTGGTTGAATTTTTCCCTAGCCTGGCTAAACCACAACTGACATTCATATGTAATGGATATTTCTAGCATAAAAGAATTCACACAATGAAGATTCATACTCACTGCACATTTATTAAAATGAAATGACTTTATACATCCTGTTGCAGTGAAGCACTAAATAAATAGTCAGGAATCTTCCAATTGTCTACTGCCAACAGCAGGGCTGGAGGTGTGAAGACATTGTTGGAGGAAATAATTGCATTTCCTTTGTAAGCTCCATTGTTCTGCATTCTCTTGATAAACCTAAAAGCTTTACCTTCCTCTTGTTCATGGTGAGGGTTGTTTTGTGAATTTGATATTATATATTATCACTCTATACTTTTTCTCTATGAGCTGGAACCTGAATTTTTGTTACCCAGCTGTTTTTGTCAATACAACAAAGGAAGATTTGAGATTTTTATGTTAGTGATGGCACTCCATTATATAAAACACTGATGCTGACTATGAAATGGTTACGTAGATGTCCTTTGGAGCTCCTGTTTCTGTTACGGCACTCGAAATACTTTTCCCCCCAAAATAAAATAAAACAAAACAAGAAGATGAAAAGTAAGACAGTATGTTATTTGTCAATTTTATTTTTTTCTAATGTAAGTTTATTTTATCTAAGTCTAAAGATAGTTCTATACGTTGATAAATTAATATCTATTAACTTTAAAAATCCATAGTTTATGCGGAAGTAATTATTAAATATTATTCTAATGAAAAGGATGCATCTTTAAATATTCTTTTTCAAGAAATACAGTACTGAAATTATAAAAATGATATTTAATCACTGCTGTTTTTGGTTGAAAAAGTAAGTTTTTTTTATGAATAATAAGTAGGTACTTTTAGAAGTTACCTAGGTAATAGAGTAAGAGGCAATTCTTTGGTTTTAGAAAAGCTTTCAGAAATATAGATGTGTTGATTTATTTGTTCTACATGACACTTAACCACCAAATATTTGGGAATGTGTATATGATTAACTGAAATATTTTGTTTTCTTTCTACATAGCTTACAAGTTGTACATACAAGTACTTTTTTGCAATCCCTAAAACACAACTGCAATGAATATGAATAGTATATAAAACTCTCATATATATTAGAGTATATAGATAACATTAAGGTGAAAATCAACTTCATATTGTTTTGAAACATTCATTTGTTTCTTATGATTAATAAAAAATTAACATGTTAAAATATTTTTGTAAATCCTTTCATAAATTTAAAATATCAGACAAGATAACCTAAGTCAAGGACTTAGGTATCCCTTTCAGTTTATCATTTATTTTCTTACATTTCATAAGAACGATTTCTCTACCAAGAGAAAAACAATAATACTCTCCTAATGATAAAGACAATGGACCCTCTGCTTATCCACCGGGGATGGTACAGAGAGGAGGAACCTGTGGCGGAAGGGGGATGACGCTGCTCCCATCAGTTGCTGCCAACTAAAAAAAAAAAAAAAAAAAAAAAAGAGTAACCAGACATTTATCTGAAATCTCTTGATTTTTAAATGCTGAAAGTTTGATATTTAAAAATACACTATGTAGACCAAACAGAACACTTATAGGCTGGATTCAATCTGTGCTGCAGTTTGTGAAATGTGATTTATAGAATGTAATGCCTCGGGTTACGTAGTAACCCTTGGCATTTATAATTCTCCCTTCTCACCTGAGCAGGAAAGCAAACTGTTTTGTTGTAATTATGATTATTTCTTCACCCTCGTATTATGTAAAGGTTTACACTGTTTTCTTAAAGCTGTACTGAAAGAGTAAGGAGTAGTATCATAATTTTGCTTTTTAAGCCAAGTTCTGAGTTTCCCTCCTTGTGTTATGTCCCTCCAGTACCAGTGGCTTCCAAAATTCTGATTTCCAACTGCTTTTCTCAGTTTACTGTCATTTCCTATGTTTGTAGAGCATTTTGGATGATTGGCTCCAATGTATCTTTAACTAAAAGCACTTATAATATTCAGGTCATAAATTAGATTTGCAGTTTCTAAATGAATTTTGACTCAGGCATTTAACCTACCTGTGAATTTTATAACACTTTCCCATTAAAAAGGGAAAAACATAAACTGTTGAAAGATGATTGCTAGTTAGTTATTCAGCCACACATGGTAGTACACTTAAAAATTTTATTTTCCTCAGAAACTACTACTACTTATAAAGCTCATCCATCATATATGTAATGAGAGCTGTCAGGAATATTTAGTGAGAAATAGCTGCTTGATATGCTAATAGCGGCCCCTCAGTGAATTCATTTTGTTCTGCTTCTTGACATTAATGGTTTTCATAATCTAATGAATGATGTGTGCAATAGAAGCAAGGCCACAGGGAAAGATCATATAAAGTTAAAATAGGGAAAATCTTTATCAGTATTTGCATCCACTTAGTAGCATGCATTATATATATATATATATATATATATATATATATTCATGTTTACCTTGACTTTAACTGATTTCCACTTGTAGATATCTTTTGGAATTAGGGATTTTCGTTTACTTACTGCCAGTTTGCCTTCCCTGATAGTGTGGTTGCTTTGGTTTCTTAGTTGGTCTGGTTAATAAAAATGCCAGTGAGGAGTGATTTCTTATATCCTTAGAAGTGATGAGAATTTTGAGTCCTTAAGATGCTACTGATTTACAAGCAAAAAGCATGGAAGTGCTGATGCAATCAATAATAATTTGGTTAAATCAGGGATGCCATTCTGAGCTCTCTGTTCTCTAGAGCTATGTGTGTGATTAATTTATATGAACTTCCTTTGCAGCATGGCTTTAAAAATAGGATAGATGCACATTTGTCAGGGACAGTTAAGTACAGTGCCGCCTGAGAGTGAAGCTGTGAATGACCTCTCAAGGTCCCTCCCAGTCTTGAGATTTTATGAATCTGTAGCAATCAAAATGGAGTTACCCAAATCAGTACTTATGGAACAGCACTGTTTGTGCGTATAACGTTATAGTTACATACAGAACTTAAATCAAGGGAGTTCCTAACTTTCCTCATCAGGTTTTAAATGCAGTTTTAAAACAAGTTATTTAAAATAAACACTCAAATTCCTTTAAATATAAGTATTAAATTTTAAACTCTAATGACAACAAATTATATGTCCTTGGCTAATGAAGCATTGACATACTTGAAGTACATTTTTTTGCTAGATCTATTATCTTCTATGAACTGTATTATTGTGAAAAAAAGCACACACTTTTTAAAATATAAGTTTAAAAGGGGTCTTAATTCTGTGGCTGGAGAGAAAAAGGGACTTTTTTTTTTCAAGTAGAGAAAAATTTCTACCTAAATAGCTCAGTTTTTTAAAAAAATACAAATAAAAATATATATCTAAGTTTTTAATAAAGTGAATGAACAGAATTCATAGGTACCCATGGGCTCATTCATTTACTAATTTGTCGTACTTTTTGTGGACAATCACTTTTTTTCTCTTTCAATCCTATAACAGATTTTGTATTTGTATACAGCAGTTTTGAAATTGGGAAGTAAGTAGTAACTGATTTCATCTTCATCTGATTTTATAGACTGGTTGCATTGTATGGGGTGATGTTTTACGTGATCAACTATGTTGTGAACACCTGATTAGTCTCAATTACCTCTGAATACCTATAGGTCAGATTGTTTTGGTTAAAGCTAGACTTGCCAGCTGAATAATTTTCTCCTGGGGATTATAGTGGAACCTATATCAAAGGATTGCTGTGAGATTTAAAAGATAAAAGTACTTAGAACAGAGCCTTACATATTAGTTCTCGATGTATATTGGCTATTTTTATTTGTTTCATAAAATAAGGCAAATAGCTCTAGAAATGGGCTACTGAGTGCAAATTTCCATATACAAGAAAAAGGGCTGATTGTGAGCACATAAAAATGTCATTTCAGTCTATAGAGGAGTGCATAAGTCTATGCATATTTACTCTTTTAGCTTACAAGTGAGTGAGCTATCATGGACTAGATCTAGTAATATTTTGGTTGGCCCTAAAATAATCTTCCTTTATCAATATCTGCAAACTCCCTATTAGCAAACCACTCCTTCATTTCATGTGTGGAGACTCAGTTATCCAAACATTGTTGAAAACAATTATTCTTTTCCCATTGAATTGCCTGGGCTCTCTTGTCAGAAAGAAATGTAAAGATTTATTTCTAGAGCCTCACTTCTATCACATTGGTCTATGTTTATCTTTATGCCAGTACCTGAGCCTTGATTATTGTTTTGTAATAAGTTTTGAAATTAAGAAGTGTAAGTCATAAAAATCTGTTTTTTCTCAAGATTGTTTTGGCTATTTTGGGTCCTTGGTATTTTCATATGAATGTTAAGATCAGCATGACAATTTCTGCAAATACTCTTATGCCAACTCCAGTTTTCATGGGAGTTGTGTTGAATCTTAATATTAATTCTTCCAATTCATGAACATGGGGTATCTTTCCATTGTTTTCAGGTATTCTTTAATTTTTTTTCAACAATGCCTTATAGTTTTCAGTATACAAGTCTTGCATCCTTTTTGTTAAATTTATTCCTAACTACTTTATTAACATGTATATTATTATAAATGGAATTTTAAAATTAATTTTATTTTTAAATTGTTTATTACAGTGTATTAGATGAACAATTGATTTTTATATATTGACCTTATATCCTATAACCTTGTTGAAATCTTTTAATAGTTCTGATTTTTTTTGTATATGAATTCCTTAGGATTTTCTATATATAAGATAAGGTGTAGAGATAGTTTTACTGTTTCTTTCCAATTTGAATGTATTTTTTGTTTCTTTATTATTTTTGTAAAAATGTAAATATCACCAAAACTTCTGTGAAGCATAACACATTCAGCTACTAATATTGAATGAAATTGATTTTTATCAATTCTTCCTGTCTAAGTTATACGACGGGTGGAGGTAAAAGTTATTTCCAAATTACATGATAGAGAAGAGTCAGTAAAAGAAGCAGCAAGGTTAGAGGTGAATTACCTAGCTTAACTTCACCTTTTCATCAGGAATACACCTAGGCCCTTGATTATGTGGTTTCAGTGTCTGTCTTTAGAGAACTTGAGAGTATGACAGAACTCAGTGTGTCATGTTTTATTAGGTTGGTGAAAAAGTAATTGCAGTTTAAAAGGTTAAAAATAATTGCAAGAACCACAATTACCTTTGCACCAACCTAATATTAAAGGTTCTTAAGAGAGAGATTTATGAGTAGATTTGATTACTAATTTGTAGACCTTATCCATTCTATCAACAGATTTAATTGTTGTTTCCATTTTCAATAAGAAATGCCAGCTTATGTAAGACAATTAAATCTATTTTTCAAATCATAATTTTGAGTCATTACATCAACTCTATGAAATATAAATCTATCACATCTACTACATTCACTTCTTCCATGAATTATGTATTTCAATTAAGAAAGTAATTAAGCTTGTTTGACATGATTTACATTTTTACAAATCCATTGGACTCACTGTTCATGTTTTCATTATATTTCACTCATTTGTAGTTATTTTGATTAGTGGTTTATGAACAATGACATAAGAGATTGAAACTTGGCTTGTAGGCAGCCTAAGAATTCTCAGATAAAGTTAACAATGAGCTTCTTCTAGCTCACTGTAGTTTTCTTAATTAATTTTTTAAAGTAATAGATCATATATCAATTTCTGAAAATGACAGTAACTGATTTTTCTTAAAGACCAAGTGGAAAATATTTAAAATTTATTATTACATAAATATTACTTATTTCTGGCTATATGCATACCCATCTTTATCAGTATGCTTATATTTCTAAATCATTAAATAGAAAATACATATTGGGTTTGTAATGTATTATGTCTCACTCATGTATCATTAAAGTCTCTTTTATATTCTAATATGGCAAAACAAAATCAAATTATTAAGATGAATTATTGAGTGATTATTATATGCCAGCAATTATGAGAACTACAAAGGTGTGTAGGATTTAATTTCTGCCTTTGAAGAGGTTAAATTATCAATTTAATCATATTTTAATTAATGGTCTATATTATAATGTCTTGAGAATCACCATTTATTGTTTATTATAGTATAGTATTAATTCAATCAATTTTACCACTTAATATATAATTTTCTCCTTAACCTTTTCAATATGAAATATTTCAAATATATATAAAAATAGACTGAATAATATAATGAACTTCCATATAGCTATTACTCAGCTTCAGTAATTATCATCTCATGGCTTGTATTTTCTCATTTATACTCCCCCTCATTTTCCCCCTTATATATTGTTTTAAAGAAGTTTCCATGCCTCATGTTAACTTATTAATAAATATTTCAATATTTGCTTCTTAAAATAAGGATAGCTTTTAAAAAAATTGTCACAATACCATTATCGAACTTGAACAATAATTTTTTGATATTATCAAATATCTAGTCAATGATAAAATTTCTAAGTGTCTCATAAATGTCATACAATTTTTAGTAGTTTTTTTGCCTAAGGATCAAAATAAAGCCCACATATTGTGATTAGTTTGTATGTTGCTTGTCTCTTTTAACTTATAGATTTCCATTCCGTTTCTTTTTTCTCTTACAATTTGTTGCAATAACTAGGTCATATGACTACAGTGTTTTATGATTGTGTCCCTTAACTGATTTATGATATGATTGGTATGGTTTAACAGACGATTAGTATGTTCTAGTCTCAGTATTTATTCAGTATCAGTAGTTGGATTTAGTGAACTTAAAAGATTCAGGAAAATTTTTTTTTTTGTCAAGTCTACTTCATGCATGATGGCATGTTCTTCCCTTGGGAGGCACAAAATATCTGCATAGCTTTCTTTTCATGATAGTTATTACTGTTGACATAGAGTGCCTATCTATTAATTTGTTATAGGTTGTTTTACATGTTGCGTATACATACAAGGTCTGCCAATCAAGTTCAGGAACTTGCCACTATGTGCTTACATTGGCAGCACTGTATAAACAACTCAGTAAGGTTTCATAACCTTGGTATGTCAGTGTCTCACAACTGCGTTCGTGTCAATGTGTGGTGGTGTTTTGCTGTGCGGTGTTCATTATTGTTATTGCGTGTTTTTGTGTGCCATTGTAAGAATGTCTGAGCTTGAATTAGAGCAACAGACAAACATTAAATTTCTTGTTAAACTTGGCAAGAGTAGAAGTGAAATCAGGGACATGTTAGTCCAAGTTTATGGAGATAATGCCAGGAAGAAAACGGCAGTGTACAAATGGAGTAAAGGTTTTTCTGAGGGAAAGAACACATCACTGATGAAGAGAAGTCATTGCAGCCAGTAATGAGCAGAACTGATGAAAACATTGCAAAAATTCATTGAATTGTGCATAAAAATCATCCGTTGACTGTGAGAAGCATAGCAGACAAAGTAAACATTGGTAGAGAAACAGTTAGGAAAATCTTAACTGAATCTTGGCATGAGAAAGGTGTGTGCAAAAATGGTCCCAAAGGAGCTCCCCCATTAACAGAAGCAAAGGAGAGCTGAAGTTTGCCAAGACCTTTTGGAGAGGCAAAATGATGTTTTGGGCCTTGTTATCACTGGTGATGAAACATGGGTGTAACTATAGGACCCTGAAACAAAGCATCAAAGTGCACAATGGAAGTCAGCCAATTCTCTTTGACCAAAAAATTTTCTGTCAGTTCAAATCAAGAGTCAAAACGATGTTGCTAACCTTTTTTGTTATCAGAGAGATTATTCATTATGAATTTGTACCAAATGGACAAACAGTTAACCAAATTTACTATTTGGAAGTGCTGAAAGGCTGCATGAAAAAGTTAGATGAACTGAAGTTTTTGCCAACAATTCAGAGCTCTTGCATCACAACAAAGCACCAGCTCATATGGCACTGTCTATAAGGGAGTTTTTAGCCAGTGAACAAATCACTGTATTGGCACACCTGCCCTACTCACCTGATCTGGCCCCCAATGACTTCTTTTTTTACCCAAAGATAAATTAAATATTGAAAGGAAAATATTTTGATGGCATTCAAGAAGACATCAAGGGTAATACGACAAAAGCGCTGATGTGCATTCCAGAAAAAGAGTTCCAAAGTTGCTTTGAAGGGTGGAGTAGGTGCTCGTGTCAGTGCATAGCTTCCCAAAAGGAGTACTTCAAAGGTGACAGATGTAATATTCAGCATTGAGGTATGTAGCACTTTTTCTTGAACTTAATTTTCAGAACTTGTACATGTACATATATATTGTAATACAATATGTATTAATTTAAAAACACACTTTATATTGAGAGGCAGAGGAGAGAGACAGAGAGAGAGAGAGAGAGAGAGAGAGAGAGAGAGAGAGAGAGAGAGGAGACATATATTTTTTTTCTCATTTATCAACTTATGTTGTATATAAAGCATGGGCACTATAAACAATGACCCATTTTGCATGAAGAAATATTGTGGCTTTTCCACCCATAGGGCCAGACAAATGTTGTTCTCCTTGTTTGCTTTCTGCACACAAGCACTTGAGGAATCAATTTTTTCTATGCCATCATGGATAATAACTTCTCCTATGCTTACTCCTACTCCCAATATTTTGTTCTAAAACGTACATATGCTTCTAGCCCTCAGTTGCCTCTCACTACTTTGGCTTTGAATTACCTTTTCATTATTCAGAAATATCATACTTCTCCTTTTTGAGCTGAGCTAAAACAAATATTATATGTAGCTTTATTTGTCTTTGAGAGTGGGTATTTTTCCATATCAGTGTAGTTAGCTATGTTTCCTATAAGTTATCTCAACTTTGTGTGTGTGTGTGTTTGTTTAACACTTTTCAAGATCTGATGCCTTTCAAATGTATAAAACATGATGGAATAAAAATATCCCTTTTTAAAAAATTATTTATATATAACTTCTACTTTTTTGAAGTAATAGGACAAGATTGAGCTTATTTAATATTAAATGTTTTAATTCACTTTAATTTCACAAGTATTTATACCATAAAATCGATCTAAATTATTAAAATGTGCAGCTCTATAATTAAAAACAGAGAGACACAAAACATGTGCTCTTACCTGAAGATATTTAAAATCATGACTTCCTACATATTAAGTTCTTCATACAAGTCGTCATATAAATTGTTAACCCATGACTTACATTAAATGGTTGTTTTTAACATTTTACAATATTGTCTTAAATTCAAAAATCAAATTTCACCAAATTGTTATTCTGTTTTTTATAATGACTCATTTTTGCAAGCACCATCGCACTTGACCTATCAGTTCTAGTAACGGTACATGGGAACGGTATCAGTTCCCATGATAATGATACTGGAGTTCAGTCCTACCACTTTAATAGCTGCTGATTGCTTTATATCTCCTGTTAACACTACTTATTATGTCATGACTTTTGGACTCCCTAAATTTCTAAAATAGCAGGCTATGGAGGAATCATTTACATTGAAATTGAATATTTATTATAGCAGGCTACTAATTTTTAAAGTTCAATAGCTCTCTAGTGATACTCATAAGAGAATGTAGCTACCTCTAAATTATAGCTTCGTAATAAATATGGAAATGAATGTTCTTATTATACATTTTCCTTCTTCTTACCTGACAAGAAGGAACATTATAGGTAGCTTTACATCATCAATAACTAAGAGAAAATCAGGTAGATGTTCTATTTCACAGATCTTTTCATGGTACCATCAGATGCACATTCAGTAGTTTGTTTAATGATATGTCTGCTAAAAGCAAAGAAACTGAATCATATTTTCCATCACTACGTATCAGAAATACATAGCATGTTACCATATTAAAACTGATAAACATGTCAGGTTATATCCCAATTAATTGGCAGCAAAATATACAGAAAAGTGAAACAAGCATAATTAAACAGGATCTTGATTTTAGGGCACCAAACCAAAACTCCTTGGGGAAGGACTGATAATAAACCAAATACAATCAGCTAAAAGGGATCGAGGCAGAGTTGGTCTGGTTCTAGATCAGTAGGAGAGACCTGATATAGTCGAGTGGGGAGACACACATTCAGGAAATAATAAGTGAAAGGGTGAATATATGTCTTTGTTCAGTGTATTTGAATATGATTACAACTTCATATACCTATAACAAACACTCACTTATATTGCCAAGAATGCTATTAAGACTACTTGTTTCTTGCCTCTACCATGGAAGCCATCTTTGCTTTTAACTTGCTTTAGTAGCCATCCCCCAATGTGGTTCAATGGTCCATCCAGACACACCATAGGTGTGTCAGGAGTTAGAAACTCATGCAAAGTGGGTCTCACTGATTCTGAAGATCCATCATGATGGAAAAGCTTAGCTCACTTTTATACATTCTTTCTCCAGCATGTATTTGTATATTTAGTTATTTATAATGTTTGCTTAATACTTCTTATAAGATATGAAATAATAGGAAATAATTGTAACTATAGACATACAAAAATATTCACATGACTAAAATTTACAGCTAGTCAGACCTATATGTTGGTATATCCTTAAAAATGTACATTTTGAAATCCCCTAGTAACTTTTCTTTATACCATGGGGGAAGAGAACTGAGATATTCCAGATAAAATGCATAGAAAAAAAAAAAGAAAGAAATTGTAATGGAAACACTTACGGGGAAATGTGAATTATCCAGAAAAAGCAAAATTTAAAGCTCCAGCTTTCTAGCTGGGTTGCAGAACTGGGCTTTCTGAATTGAAACCTACTTCTTCCTTCCTCTTTCAGTCCAATGAAACACTGAGAACTTTCAAGTGTACCTATTCAGTAGCTTTCAAATCTGTATACTTGTTTCTTTTGCTATCATCTAATTTCTGATATTATCTTCTCTCTCAGACTTCTCTGAGCACTTCTTAAATAGCATTTTTATTTGTATTACTCTCCTTTCTCACAGACCATTCCCATTATATCCAATCAATCATTTACCAACAGATCTGATTATTTCATTCCCAGAGAATTTTGACATAGAATAAAATCTTAAAAAATACCTTAGTCTATAAAGCTCTATAGAACTTAGTCTGTAATAATTGTGGTTTTTACTATTGATAATCTTCCTTGTACACATTGGTGAAATTAACAATGACCTTTGTAAATGGTGCTCCCTTTGCCTGGAGATTTATTTTTCCCACATTTTGCCTGAATAAAATTTTTTTTTCATGTTATTATCTCAGAGAAGCTTTTGCTTCATGTCTTACAACAATTATGCTCTTATTTCTCATTAAATTATTTTTTTCAGGGTACTTCTGTTAATTTGTAATTATAAATATCTAGTATAATTCTTAAAAATATCTGTTCAATTGAAAATTAGCTCAATGAAGGTTATATCTCCAGGATGTGATGGGATTTTTTTCACGTAGAAAGCGCTCAGGAAAGAGTTGTTGAATGAATGATTCCCAGGCAGGGAGATAAAAAACTTGGGGGAAAGGTATCATAAAGGAGCTTTCATCTTCCTTCAGATAATAGTAGGTAAAGAAAATAGCGATTATCAGTTATCATTCTTAGAACAATTGAAAGATTATTTTCTTTGTTTTTTAATTTTTAGAATTATATTTAGGTGGGACTTTATTCCTTTTCTGAAAACGAATGAAAGACCAGTACATTCAAGTTCTGGATAGTTTTGGGTATCAGATTAGGATGATACACCACTATAATTTGATATAATATTTCTAGTTTGTTATTATTTAAAAAGAATTTAAATTTTAACTAGTAGCAAAAAATATTTATGAAGCTAGACAATAGAATAATAGTTCATATAGTGGTACTTTGACTTTAAGGACAAGACAATTTTACTTGACTAAGAGTATTTACTTGGTGTAGAGGATTAAATTGTACCACATTGCCCATTAAACGAGACTCCCAGTAAAACTAGACTTTCTCCACTCAGATAAGAATGAATTATTTAGAATTATATTGGAATATGCAGTTCATAAAATAAAATTTAATTTTGTCAGATAGTGTAAATACTCTATTTACGGAAGATTATTATTTATGGCCATTGGTGAAACAGTGAAACTCTATGTCATAAATGTTACTACTTTCATTTACCATCACCTTTCTTATTATGGTTATATAAAAATAGGATCCGGTAAACATTTGGTGGATTTTGGGGTTGCTGAAAGAAGTTGCTACAATAGAGTTCTCTGATTATATGAATACGTTATTTATATCGTAAACAATTTAGAAAATAAGTTGGTATAATTCTTGGGCCATTCTATACTTCATTTGTCCTTAGAGGATTTTCCTTCACTTGCTCACATGTAGTGTGGGTCCGTGAGACTAAGATAGACATTATCTCTGTTCCTAGGTATTTCCAGGTCTTCTCTTTCTGGGAACATAGTAAGATTCTATTTTTCTGCCTTTATTCAGTTAGATGTGGTCTTGTGAATTGATTTGGCCAAGTAAGTATGACTAGAAATCACTTTTGGGATGAAGCATTCAAGAGCAAATGCTCAATTTTTCATGTTGATGTCCTCTGCTACAGTGAACGATGATGATCCAGATGACAGACGTTTCAAATCAATCGGGGTCCTTGAGGGAGAGTGACATGGAACAAATCATTCTGCTGACCCAGGATTATATGTAGCATGAAGAAAACATTTTTTTTTTTTTAATTTAATGCCAATTTTGGGGTTTGTTACTGTAGCCTTATTAGCATGTCTTGATTGATATATAAGTTCACACTGGATGAAAGTTACTACTATTAAAAAAACAAAATGAAACCAACAACAAACTTCAAAATACGTGTCATTGGTTTGATGGTCAAAAAGAAGATAGAAAATAATCTGCTATCAGAGACTGAGAAGTTGAGAGCTCATGGTAAAATATTTGTAAAACTATCATCTGTGATAAAATGGAGGGCAGAATTTTTTGCTGTAGGGAAGAAGGTGCAAAACGAGTGTGAGTGGTGTGTGTTAGTTGCTGTTTGGCAAGTTGTGGGAAGAAAAAAAGATGAATTCAGAAATAAAGGCCAGGTTGTAAGCATTTATGCAATAGAATAGAGTTCACAAATTCAAAAAGTTGTAGATTGATCTAAGCAACCACTTTTCAACCCAACAATGAAAGATAAAATGTGAAAGTTTTCAAAAAATGTAAAACAAAACTATGTGATACAGCTAGGGTAAAATTAATAAGATGGTTGGCAAACCCACTATAAATAGATTGGACTGTATTAAATAATAACTGGATGAAATAATATGTTACTCTCTGTGATTAGAAGCTAACAATATGTTTCCACTTTTCTTTCTCCCAGACTTTACAAAAAATATTTCATTTTGGTTCTATTAATTAACTATATAAATTTTCATAGTATACACACTTAGGGTGATTTTTCCCAGAGTTCCCTCTTAACCCCTTTTGTTAACTTTGATTTGGGGTATTTCCAGAGCCATTCTCCCAATGTAGCTGTCCTCAACTGTGTATCTTTTTGCCTTTCTTTTCTCCAGTTGGTTTCTCCATCATTTTGATCCTGTCTTCTTTTATTCAGTATTAAAATTCTTATGCTAAAATAATATTTGTTATATACAAGTACTGTTATGAAATCATTCTTTAAAAATATTTGGGGAAGAGTGGAATCTAATGTAAACTATTGACTTTGGATGATCATTATGTGTCAATGTAAGTTCATCAATTTTAACAAATGTCCCACTCTAGTGGAGATATTGATAATGAGGGAAGCTATGCATGTGTGTGTGTGGGGGGGTGGGGGGGGAGAGCAAGTAAATGGGACATCTCTGTGCCTTCTTCTCAATTTTGCTAAGTTTAACCTAAAACTGCCCTAAGAATATTTGAGATCGGAGGAAAGAAAGTCCTCAGTCAACTGATTGATATCTTTTAGTTTCTCTACTGATATTTTAATACAAGGTGTTGTAAAGATTTTAACTGTCACTGATCAGAAATAGATCAAGATGATCTATTTTAGTTGTATTTTCTATTTCACAGACTTCAGAGTCTCCTTGAACACTTGGAAGATAAAACTGCCTCAATACTTTAGCATTTAGCTGACTGGTAAGCTTTTTGGTAGCCTCTATCTTTCCATCGATACTGACATTATTTATTATTTCTGAAAGTATTTATGTATTTGAAATACTTATAAATGTAAATATGTTTTTATGATAGTTTATTTTCCTTGTTACTTCAAATCCTAGCAAAATTTTTCTATTTCATTCTCTCCACAATATTAGTGATATTAATCTCAAGGAAACTAAACCCACCTGTACCATTCCACAGTCCTCTTCAATCTTCTTCATTCTATGACACCCTATGGCTACACAGTGTCATTACTTCTAGAAAATGAAGACAGACTCAAATTTAGATAAATTTAATTATATGTCTCACTTTGGGAAGTTATCTGGGCTAAATTTTCATGATCAGTAAGATGAAAGTGGGTGGTCGAGAGCAGAGTTTCTCAGCCTCAACACAACTGACATTCTCGCTGGGGAACTCTTGGTTGTGGAATGCTGCCCTGTGGATTGTAGAATCCTTGGGTCATCCCAACTTCTACCCATTAGAGGTTCTACTAACTAGTAGAACTCCCCAGTTGTGACAACAAAAACTGTCTCCAGAAACTGCCAAAATCTCCTGGGGGACAAACTTCTCCTTAGTGAGAACTATTGTGCTAGATAATAAATATTTTATACATATTGCATAAATACATTTATAATATATTTAATATATATTAAATAAAACGTGTTTATAAATACTAATTAGAATACTATCATTTTTACAAAATAATAATTAGAATATCCTTCAAGATTAACCATAAATATATATTTAAATTTAGAGAAATTAGGTGTATGTTAAAGGAAAAATAAAGAAACCCTTAAACTGTCATTTTATTAAAATAAATAAAGAAAAATAAAGATATTCTTTGGAGGTTTATGTTCTCATTGTATTAATTCCTATTATCTCTTTAAAACAACCAAACTGTTTGAACAGATAATAAAGGAAACTAGGAAAGCATAATGAAATGTTGAGAATCAGTGTGCTGGGATGAAAAGGTGAACACTCACAGATACGCCTTTATAAATGTATAAGGGGAGCTATGCACACAAATCTCGTTAAAATTATGAACATTTTGCTCTTATTGCTCTATAAATGTACAAGGAACAGGTGGATATGTATTTCTCTAATTAATCAGCAAACATTTATTAGAAGTCCCAATAAATTAAAACAGCACATGTCTGTACGCTCTGATATTCTGTGAATTTATTTAATCACAACCAATTTTTCCCCATTTCTAATCACACTGAATCCCATCTCCCAATTTAAACTAATGCTATCTGTGTGTTTACAAGGCAAGAGAGGATCTATGTTCTTTTTTATGAATCACAAAATACCATAGAAAACTTACATTTTCTCACTGTATACCTACGGAATTCTCTCTAGTTCTGAACACTAAGAAAAATAAGATTTTCAGAGGTAGGAACAAGAAGTAGAATAGCATTGGATAGCAGTAACACATAACTGGTCTGGACTTGAACAACTTGTGATAACATCTGAGTAAAGAAAATATCTACTTAGTACAAAAGAAGTGTCATATATGGTTTCAGAAAACAAACAAAAAACAAATCTAACAGCACAGGCTATGAGCTGGTTATCACAATCACAGCATTCCAGTCTGGCTTCCTAAACTAATTTGTTGTTACCTGATGAAAAGGAACAAAACAAAAAGAAAAGAATCTCCAGCATGTCACCTTTCATTAAAATTGTGTTTGCCTGAGATTTTGTTATTTGCAATTGCTCATCTGTTAAATTAGAACTTTTAATTCGTCACAGTTTGTCACCTTTTTAATTCTGGTCTGTTGACATGCATTTTTAATAAATTCAAAGAAATTTGAAAATGCAATCTGAAAGCAAATTAACAGTAATTCCGGCTGCTAAAAAAAAAAAAAAGCCTCATGCTTCATCTGTGTTGTTTAAGTATGCTTTAAAAAGTGAACCAGCTGCGTAAAGAGATTGTTAATCAGCTTTTTCTAAACAAACTGCAACATTAGCCAATGTAATGGGGTTGCTAGTATTTTAAAGGTCTTTCCCCTATCAGTTCCTCTCTTCCATAGTATGCCAGAGGACATTGGTGATTTGAAATAAACACTTATTTGAAGTAATAAATTTAAACAACAAAGAAATCTCAATCAATATAGTAAAACACAGGACAAGCAAATAGAAAATAACAAAGATGTAGAATAAATATAAGATGAAATAATATAATATATAATAAGCCAAGCAACAAAAAAGAAAATTAGGCACAGGATATTTCTAGGGAGTTTAGAAAACTACAAAATTAAAAATGCTCAAGACACATAAAAAACATTCTGTATTACTAATAATGAGAGATATACAAACTAAAGCCAAATGGTGAAACTTAGAATAGTGAAATTTTAAAAAGTTAAGGGACGCCATTGTTAAGAGTGTGGGAAAATGAGCTCTCTTACCTACTGTGGATGAGATTTTGGATCACTGCAACATTTTGCAGAGTGTATCAACACTTAGGAGTTATTTACATGGAAAAATACAATGATGTGTATGCATATGTTAATTGTAGCATTGCTTGAAATCTCATGCTATATATCTGTGAAGGAATGATTTAAAAAATGGAGGACATCTATACTATAAATAATAGGTATTTTTTTCCTTCTTTAAATAAGGTCAATCTATGTGTACAACCTTAGAGAAATGCGTGTGATCAAATAAGTGTAAAAACAGTTCTGACTCTGGGTGGAGAAAACACAATGTGTTATGTATATGATGTGTTATAGAAATGTACAACTGAAACCTGTATAATTTTACTAACCAATGCTACCCCAATACATTTAATAAAAAAATAAAAATAAATTAATTAAAAAAGTGTAAAAACACGTTGTAGACCTATATACATAGCCTTTCTCATATGATGGAAAGAAAAAGAAAATTACATATGCATATAATTTTATGCTTTGTTTTGATCGCTATATCTGGTAAAAATGAGGCTGTGTTTTGATTGAGTTATTTAAGGGGATATTTTAGATGGATATAATTCATGGAAAAAGAAAGTTTAGTGAGCGATAAATGAAGAGAGAGAAAAGAAAGTTGGTTGCATATATACTGAATGATTAATAGTGATCACCAGGAGAGATCTTTAGAGAATGTAAGCAATGGTGTAAGACGTTTGTGGGTCTTTCATTCTTTTAAAGGATAAAATAAATTTGAAAAAAGTAGTGTGGCTCATTTGCCTTATTAATAAAAAAGAATGCTTATCTTGCAAGATTTTTGTGAGAACGGCAATGAATATAAAGCATTAAGTACATTTTTTAGACCAGATCAAAGAACTGATAAATATTCACCACTGCCAAGAATATTGCTAGTGCTATTACATACCCCTGTGTAGCCACACCTGCCACCCAGCGGCACCTGGGATTGACCTGGGTAGCGTCAGACACAAGTATCTGAGCAGGAGCTGATTTAGGAACTCCTTAATGGAAGAAAATGCAATTTGTGTTGAGGTCATGCACAGACACAGATGGCCAAGAAATACTGTGCGAGGGAGAGCTTGGGGACAGACAGACTTCAGGTGCACTGAATTGTCCCTGAGAGTGGTGTTATTTTTAGTTCCTCTGAAGTCTCTTTTTCATCCTTGTAGGAATTTTTGATGCTACTGACAGAACACACATGGCTTCTCACCTGACATTTCCAAGCAGCACATTAAACCCATAGGGTAGACAATAAAGAACTTGGCTTAGTTTGAAACATAAGAAGTCCGGGCTTCACCCAGAAAATTATTCTGGAAACTCCTGAGACACCTGTTCCTAATCTAACAGACACTTTGGTGGAGGGAGAGGGAACTGGGGACATTTCTATTGTACTCAGCCAGCAAATAAGCATTCCTATGATGATGTATGTTTTCTTTGAGGAAAGAGTTATTAATTCTGAGGTTCTATTAAAGGGACTGTGCACCATGACATCTAGTCAGCCTCACCTCTGCTCCCCATCTCTGTTCATGTAAGTGTCGAATGTCATGTAGGACATTCAGAGGTGTAGAAAAGGTGCCTCTGGTCCCTTCTTCCATGAGTTTCAATCTTTCCTCTGTGATAAGAGTCAACACTAGAGTGGAACTTTCTCAAGGACCAAAGACTGGGGAACTGTTACTTTCTCATTCATAGTCTAGATCAATATCTGACCTTTAGGCTCTTTCCTTGCCACTGTTCTTAATCCTGGGAGGGGCTTTTCCTTTTTCATTTCAAATAGATCAACTGTCTCATTTTCATTATCCTTCTATTGCTGTCATACTAACATGCACGTTTAAAATAAATTGGACGTGCTAATTAAGAATGTTTGTGCTTTTCAGATAGCTCTTGATTTCCCACCAATAAAAGGATTAGACACACTGATGAAGGGAAGGATAGGATTCTACAATTCATGTTGTCAAGTTTTCGAGTAAGAAGACAGGCTGATTGTAAAGTCAAGCAAGAAAACATTAAAATATTGTCAAACTTTTAAATATCTGAATCTTGAATTTGACGTTTTACTATTTGTTTATTGTGGATGCATGTTGAAGCTAGTTTCTCAATTATTTTTGTTTTAACCAAGGGTAAATGAAATTAGGTTATTTCAGTTTGCTTTATTCTGCTTGAAGTTATTTTTTTATTTTTACCTGTAAGCGATCCTTTTGAGCATGTCCAGGACCTAACTGACATATTATATTGAGCGATATTCTGATATTATAATCATTTGGGGTGGGACAGAATGTAGGAGATTTGGAGAAAAAAGATGTGTGTATTTGATTCTCAATTTTTCCTCTTGATTTTGGTTTCTTGTTGCCAGCTTTTGCAGAATTTCTTACCAATAAGCTTACGCTAATCTATTTTTTAAAAGATGGTGCAAAAGCAAAATGAATAATACCCAACATTTCCTTTTTAGAGCGAGCCTCCCACACCTCACACCATCCCAACCTGGAAAAGGATGACTTGGAGAACAATTGCTCTGAACCTGAAGCTTTTCAAAGCATTGACACAAGATTGAAGGACTTGAGGGAAAGAAAAAAATTGGACCCTGAGAATCTGTCCAGCTTTTGTTCAAACAATCAATGAGAAAGATACTGGCCTTTTATGTTCTCAGCAGTCTCTTTTGAACAAACAGAGGCTGTCAGATTTCTGATTTTTTACCTTGTTTTTTTCCCACTACAAAAAATTGTAAGGAGTTTACAGGACAAATATAAGAAAACTTCTCAAAGACAAGTCAGGATATTGCAGCCAGTAATGCCATCAAGGCACTGATGCTAAAGCTCTCTATGAGTGGGCTCAGTGTCTCAGAAAAAAGAAAAAAAAAAAAGTACTGTTATTTGATCTTCCTAAATAAACACACAGCACAATTTAAGGTGACAAAAAAAAAAAAAAAAAAAAAAAAATCAGCGATGTCCCAAATTAAATTACAGCAGGTCAGAGCATGGGAAGAAGAGACAAGTAGAGTTAATTCCTTAACAGAGCCATGGGCAGAAACCAACAAATGACCACACACATTGCTAAATGTGTGTTGAAACTTTAAATCAACTTCCAGGCAGGTATTTCGGGTTTTATCTAGAGAGAATAGCCAACCACAACCAGACACTACCACATCCTGCTTATGCAGGAACTTTTGGGACTGTGGCCCGCACCAATCCAAAAGCAGCAAATACTTCTTCCTTACTAACTATCCCAGAACTAACACCACTTCACCTCCTTCCACCCTCTCATCTATAGTCAATGTAAATTCTTTCAAGGCAATTTACATCTTTTCCCCAAACTCATTGTTGTAAAAGAGCCTGGTTAGTCCCAGGACACAAACATATTTGTTATTTGCACCTAGCCCTGCTGCTGCTGGTTAGGCTGCATGCCCCAGGACCTGGTCCCTTTTCTGGCTAGCATATGGCTCAATAAAAACCCTTTCTTTCAGAAAAACTTTTCGCCTTGAAGATTATTATTTAATAGAGGATATATTTGAACTATTTTTAGCAAAATAAATTTTACAATTATAATGAATGCATAGTTAATGTTGAATAGAAGTATTATATTTTTGCTGTCAATTGCTCTTGCTTACAAAGCGGTCTTGCAGCATTTTGTGAAGTATCTATTTATAAATTAATATACCTGACATTGATTTGCCCTTTCTTTTGTCTTTTTTTTTTCTTCTTTCTTTCTGTTTTTCTTTTTTCAGCTCAGGCACTAAACAAGAAAAAAAATAAATCACCTTTGGTTGCTTCACTAACCTAGGATATAACAAGGTTGGTAAACTCAGCTCACGTTAAATTTTTTACCAATTATATTGCACTTTTGAGGTCTATAGTCATTCTAGTGGAAAATTGGTTGCAGTAAGTTAAATATTTATAGGCTACTAGACTTTTAAAATTACTAATTCTTATATTTGTCTTTATGACTACTAACATATTCCCTACACACTGTTTGACAATTATTTTTCTTTGTTTCCCTTATATATGTAGATGCTAAGCTAAAGACTTGAATAGATTTATGACCATAATCCAAATTGCCTTTAGGACTAATTGCTAATACCTTCCTTAAAGAAGTTGTTCTGTCATCTACAACATGGAGGGGACAACATTTTGAAGATAAAAATAAAATAATAGATGAAAATCTTTTAACATAAAGCATAGAAATGCAAGGTTTTTAAATCAGTTAGAAAGCTAGAAAAATACAAATTTTGTTCGAAAAGGCAATCTATGTGAACCTCAAGATGTTACATATGTGTGTGTCTGTGTGTATATTATATACATACAGATATATAAAAACAATGTGTATCTACATGTAATTTATGCTTATCTGTATATCTCCATGTATATTTAAGAAAACCTATATATATTGAATATGTATATGTGATTCTAACTCAATTTGAGTTTAGTTATATAGAGAAGTGTGTATTTATATATTCATTTACTTTTAGGAATGTGTTTCTCTGAAACTTTCATGATATGTTGGAATTTACAGATGTGGCTTAAGCATATTGGCAATGAACTTTATCAAGGTGTGGTATTGAGAAGTATGGTAGAACCGGATATGGAGTCAGAATAACTAGTTCTGAGTCATGGCTAAATCAGATATTCTGACACCTTTGAAAACTTCCATCACTTTTCTGTAAAATGGTAGCTATGTTACCAAGTATACAGAACTTTTGGAAAGGTTAAATGTGATTGTACAAATGGAAATGCTTTATAAGACCAACCAGGGCCATAATGCTACTATCTTTATGTCATTTTGTCTCTTTCAAGTTTTAGGAATGGTGATTCAGTAGGATATGTGGCATAATTAGTACCAAATACATTTTGGGGAAAGGGTGGGGTACAGGAGGTGATACATTAAGGACTGGGGATTTATGTGCTCCCACTCCCTCTCCTTGAGGGCAGAGTCTCTATGTAAATTATTTATAATTCTACTACACGAGAGACTTGTTTTCTCCCTGATTTATTTATTCAATACTCTATTTATATAAGTATGGCCTCAAGGGTATTTATTTATTGTGGATTATAATCCAAAATAATTTCTTTTCTTGTTCTAGTTGTTCCCGTTTTGGCCATTGGGAGTTCTTTCCGTTAGCTCTGTGTCCCTTTGACATACATCTATTATTGCACGGTTTATTGTCTTTCTTTCCTTTCCTTTCCTTCCTCCCTCCCTCCCTCCCTCCCTCCCTCCCTCCCTCCCTTCCTTCCTTCCTTCTTTTTAGCACTTCCTTACTTTCCGGCACTATAAGATGTCCTGGACTCATCTCATGTATTTCCTGCCCCAGTCCTAGAAATCTACCATTTCTTCAAAAAGCCCTGGTTCCTTTTATTGGAGAATGCTATTAGAAATCAAGGTCTAGGTGCTAGTTGTCCTTATTGCAACTAAGATGGTTGTTTCTAGGCCATCTTGGCGACACAAATAAATATATATATATAATTAATATTATAAGTATATAATATTTATATGCTTATAAATATTCCTCTGTATAACCGTATGTATCTATATTTAGCTAAACATGATATCTCTGATTCTCATCCATTACCATATAGATCATTCTAGTCCCTTCCTCTTCCTTATCTGTAAACTCCAACTCTAACAATGAGAAACCTGGCTCCCATCATCCACCATCAATTTACTTCACTGTTCAATTCCAGTGCACATTTATAGCAGTATCAAAATTTTTAACCCATTTTTCTAACTTTTTTTTAACCACTGAATAAAGATTTTGGATTTTTAGTTATTTTTAATGTTTTATACTCTTATCCAGCTGGTTATTTCCTCTCTTCTTCTCTTTTTGCTCTACTGCTTTCTTTGGTATCCCCTTAAAAGTCCTCAAAATACCCTGACCCCACTTATATACAATTTCTCCAATCAATAAAATGTAATATTGTAGAATGTATATCAAGCTATATCAGCTCTTTTTTTTCTTTAGGTCCAGGCTTTCTTTTGCAACTATGGTTATGAAATGTGGTTGGCCAGGAGGGACATTGTTAAAGTTGAAGAAGGAAGACAAAGACATATGTCTTAAGGAATAGTACACAAATAATATGGGTGGAAAAATAGATCTAACTTTTAAAAAAAGAGGAAAAGTAAAATGATAGATGGAAAAATAATGAAAAATTCAAAACTATTATCAATTTTTAAGATCTTATTTAACCTGTTTTACAGAGGGAAAATAGTAATGAATATGTTTATGAAAATTATTTTTATAAAAAAATATACGATTTTTTAAAAAGTTCATTAAATGATGCTGTCAGAATGGTCTCGTTTGAATTCCTCAGAAGTGAATGTTAAGGGTGTTTTCTGCCTTCTGATCCTAGGGCTTTAACCACCATGAGTTTTCTTAATAGCCGTCAAATATTTTATGGCCTATAAACAGAAGTGTGAGAGTTCTTTGGGAAAATGCATTACTCTCCATAAAAGAAGTGCTTAGATGTCATGTTCATGACATTTCTTTGACATATTACACACCATTTTGATTTTTAGTTTGATTCATTTGTATGATGCAAAAGAAAAGCAGTCATACTTTGTTGATTTATGGATTCTACTGTAATTACAATTGAACTTATTTTTACACTGACTTTCTAAAGTCTTATTGAAATGTGATAGTTAATAGATAAAAAGGTATAAGGCAAGTAGCTCTTCAAATCATAATTTGTATTTGATAATTTATGAGCATTTAAAAAATACCATTGTCATTGCATTGATTGATTCATACAAGCCAAACACAGCCTGTGATCAATGGGGCACCACTCTGAACTCCAAATAAGCCCTTACTCAGACACCTCTTACTCATGCTATATGCTGGGCCTGAGAACATACTTCTCTCTAAATCTATAAAAAATACCATTATTAAGGTTTTATAAAACTACTCTCTGCTTCCATTAAAAAGATAAGCCATATTTTATGTATTTGAATTAGTTGGCTTACCATAAGAATATTTAAAGCAGTTTTAACACCTGTTGATAAAGAGAAAAAAAAAATATTGCTGTATTAATAATGCAGCACTATATCAACACACATTAAAATGATTTCAGAGGTAGCCTTTTGATAAAAGGCAAGTAAGTTTTATCAGGAGTCTGGATAAGGTAACAACTGCATTGTATGGCCCAGGGCTTCCTATGAGTAGTATTAGTAAGGGAACTGGACAGTTGGAGGATTGTAATATGAGAATCTAATCTTACCATTCCCTGAATTGACTGTCTGACTATTCCCTGATTGATCTAGCTCTATCGGAATATTAGAGCTACTGGGAACCAACCTTACAAATTATATAGTCTGAGTATCACTTTTCAGATGAGTGCCCATCAAAGGCAATTATTTAACATGCACTTGCTGAATCAACAAACAAATGAAGTAACAGAGACTGAGAGAATCTAAGTAAATTAAATGTATGGCTGGTTAGTAAATTGGAATCCATGCATTCAGAATTTCATCCAGTGTTTTTCAATTACCTCATTCTTTCATATTAAATCTCCTGGTAAATAGTTGTTGGTGGGCATATGTATTGAGTTATTAACTGAAGATATAGTTCTATAACTACTATTTTTTGAAGGGGAGTAATTCACACAGTCTCTGACATACATTTTCCTTTTAATCTAATGGATAATAATATCCATGCCAACTTTTGTTAAAAGCACACATATGTGTGTACCCTCAAAGGATGTGTGCCAAGGTATCAGCAGAGGCTTCTTTCAGATAGTGGGATTTAGGGAGGTTTTTATAGGATTATGGACATAATTCTTTACTAATATTTATTAAAATTATTTAAAATCACCTATAATAATTAATACAATAATGTTAGTATTAATTTATTAATGCAATTAAATTAATCAAATATAGGCTTAATTTCTGTGGAAAGCTTTATAGTTACCACTGAGTCTCTAATCTGCTTTTAAAATTGCCTAATTTTATTTTCTTTTCAATGCCAGTTTGTGATTTTTAAAAATATATTATATAGTCCTAGTTTATTCACATTTGTGGATTTGTTCACAAAGAAAATTTCACTAAATTTGGTCAAAATACACACCAAAGGCAAGGTGGTGTATATCTAGATTCACTCTGCTTCTACTGAAATAAAGAAGCTCCTTGAGATAAAGATCAATTTAGCAGGTACTGGGATGCAAAAGCAGTGACCCAAACAAAACAAAACAAACAAAACGAAACACTAGTGTTTCATACGGTTGACGCATTGTCATTCAAAATTTTGTAATTGCTAGATTTATAAGAGCTATAATTTTATTTCACAGATAATTTTTGAAACTAAAGTACATGTACAAAAAATTTGATTGTTATTCTTCTTTAGCAGAAATAACTTTATCACCACCTTTAACAGAATATCATTACTGAATGCCTTTGCGGAAGGGGTGAGGTGGATAGGAATAACAAGAAGAAACCAGGAATACTTTCTTAACATAATGAAAGGAATGGATCTTAAAGGGGTATAGCTTTTATTCCATTAAAACACTTAGGGTATCAAAAACACTTATGACATGCATATTTACACTCGTTTTGATAATAAGTAATGATATTAAACAAGTAATTTTATCTATGTGACTAAACTACATACATCAAATCCTCATACTAATTTTAGAGAGTTAAAGCAGAGCTAGAGACACAGAAGACTACATTACTAGGATTATAAGTATTTACTTAAAGAAATTGAAACAGTCCTCTAAAAGCAAAATGATTGTTTTTATTGCATTTTAAAAAAAAATGTTAGATTTACATGCTGGAAATTACATTATACCATATAAAATATTGTAACAAGAAATATAAAAGTAACCTCACTAAGAACCTTGCGGTTCTGTTCATTCATAATAAATTGTACATTGTGTAATTGTCTGGAGTTACTAGCTTACACTTACTTAATTAAATAATGGTTGTGCCACAAAGAGAATAATCAATTCAAAAATGGCTAAAGAGAGCAGTAATAATAAACATGTAATAAGCAAATCTCTACAAATCAGCAGAAAATTTTATTCGACTTGTGTTAGGTCTAATAATCAACTTGTGCTGGGGTATTTAGAGAAAAATATAATACAGATTCTTAACATATTCCAAACTGTGTTGTTATTTAGAAAGGAGAGAAATCCAGAGTGAAAACATGTTTTTGAAAAGTTGAAAAACTCATTTAAATTTTTTTTTAGTATGAAACATACAAAGCATGAATGCAGAAATATGAGACTGTTCTTCCAGTTTATGTTGTAAAACATCTTGGACACATCAAATGTAGCACATATGCACAAGCAAATAGCAATCATAAAACATTTTGTTACCAGTTAGGTAAAACTTGTCAAGAGAAGCATATTTGACATGTGCCCAGTAAATTATATAAAAATTGATTGCTGAATTGAAATTTAAGTATCAGCTATTAAATGAAAAATTAATGTGCTATAATTCTGCAAGTATATGGACTCTAATCATCAGAGAGTAACTGAGTAGTCTCTTTTTTATTGGTGTCCTTCTCTCCTAGGACTAGTATTGGCTAAGGAAACACCAGATACAGTAAATAATGAATCCCAGCATTTCAGCGACTTAGCACAATAGATCCATTTCTCACACATGTACCAGGGTGTTACTGGTCAGTATCAGTTTCCATGTTATGATTTGACCCTCCCCTCCTTTCTCTGGGTCTTCTAAATCAAGAAAGTACATGGGGGGAGATAGGATGGGAAGCTTCCTCTACTTCTTAGTTGCCTTAGCTCAGAAACAACACAAATCATGTTCTCTCATGTACGTTTGAGGGTTTGGAAATGTAGCCTTAAGCTGGGAGGTTGTTTCCCAACAAATACTCTGTACTATGGAAAGGGAAGCACCAATTTTGGTGGGCAGCTAGTCATTCTGCCACCAGAATAAAGCATAACCAAGTTTATTTTTCTATGGAGAAGTAATTAGGATAAAAATTTCAAATCTTAAGAAAAAGCTTGAAGTAAAGATGTATTAATTTATTACACACACACACACACACACACACACACACACACACACACACAAACACCCCTGCTATGTGCCTCCGCTGGTAGGGTTAATTTCAATAGGCCTGGAATTAGCCATCACTGTTCCACTGAAATAAGAAATGCCCTGCATGACACTAATTTCTAGGCAAGCAATAAAATGTACCAATAATAATGTTGGTTTTTAACCATGGATTCCAGGAGTTTCAAGGCAGTTGGTACCAACTTATCAACATCGTTTATTGATAACAGTGAGACTGATGATTTGCCTGTGGTCTGTGTGAGTCGTAGGAGAAACGTCAGCAGAGATTTAATTTTTGGCATCTTGGTTCTGAGGTATTCTTTACACACAAAAGTGGTTTCAATTTGAAAGAAAGAACTGTGTCCAGATCTCCCTTACAGAGGGAAGATGGCCTTTCTCACCTGGCCTTTCCAGACCTCTTGTAAGACAGCTTTTGGCTGTGATGCATAGCCTTACTTTGATACTATTGTTGTATTTTCTTTTCTGCTAATAAGCTGCAGATTTGTAAACACTGTCATTTTTGTTCCTGTGAGTCTTCTGTAGTGATTCAAACCTATTTAACTGTCGTCCATTAGTGAAGGGCTAAAAAATTCTAGTCACTATTGAGATAGTTATAAGTGCTAAAGAAAAAACTAAAAACACAACCCTTTTATTGGAAGCAATAACTCATTGCATAATCTCAGATAGTAACAAAACTACATAAAACAAATAAAATATGGCAACAGAATTGGGAGTCACTGGAAATGGGGAGAGGCTAACTATGGTGCTTAACGAAAGCTTTTAGGAGGAAGAAACATTGGAGCAAATTATAAAGATATAAAAATGTTAAAACTGTGATTGATGTCAAGGTCTGGGAGAGAAGTGGTCCTTGTGTAGGAAATAGGGGGATCAAAGACTAATTGATTTTGTACCTATACTCAGCGTTCTAAAAATTGAATATGGAAACATATGCCCATGTTGATCACTGAACCCCATTAAGTTA